>NC_134486.1:342607079-342924579 GCF_040206685.1 Ascaphus truei
GAGAGCGGAAGAGTAAGAAAGGGAGTGAGACATGGGGGGAGAAACGGGGGACAGTCAGGGGAATGAGTGCGAGGATGAGTGGGGGGCTGAGAGCAAGGTATGTGAGAGTGGGGGAGCACGCAAAGCCGTGGACATGAGGACCCTGGTGAAAACTATTTATTCTGTTGTGTTTGTTTTGGACGCCCTTTCAAGATGTTTGCAGGGGGGCCTAAAAGGGATGCAGGTACACCACTGCTTGCTGCCATGAGAGTATTTCTTCCAAAGAAAAAATATATTCTAGAAGAAACAAGCATTATTTGGTGAGCTAAAGAAAGGTATGTATTTAGATGTATAATTTAGCTGGGTAGAGTAGTACAATTTTCTAGAACACATCTCAACAAATAGAAGGAAAGTCCCTGAATTTCTTGAAAAACACCACAAAAAAAAAAAAATTTGAAACAAAATGTGATTACTTAGATAGTTAAACAAAACAAAAAAACATGACCATCAAATTCAACCAATGTTAAATTTAGATAATACTAGTCATATCAGGGTACTGCTTCAGAGGAAGGCGTGCAAAAAAAAAACAAAAAAAAAATTCAGTGAAACATCCAATGAAGTCTCAAAAGGGAAAAATAAATTCCTTCCTGACTCCAGTATTGGTAATCAGATTTCTCCCTAGTGTCCTTGAATTTGATATGAGACACCCTGCGAGAGGCTTGTGTAACCTTCTTGGCTCTTCGTGGTTACTCAGGATGCGTTACCTTGTCAGGGGTTCTGCTCCGCACAGGCCAGATGTATATGCAGATAAAAATGATGGGCGCCAGGAACTTTGTAGTTATGAAAAAAGGGAACGTTTATTCACAATCTGTAAATATACAATATCTTCCCCAGATACATGGAGGTGCTTTTTCCTTGAACTGGGGTGGGGGCCACATTGTTAACTTCTTAAGTGACGATCACATTGAGTCCATACATCTCAACTTCTAGGGTCCCAACATGGGCCCCACTTATTCCTTGCAGTTGGGGGATCCACCTTCTGCACATTGTCCTGCTTGTATCATTTGTAGCACTCTGGTGGTGAGGTGGCAGGGTATGTCTCTTTAGCCATTTACACCACCTTACTCCCTCTGGATCATTATTCAGGTCCGGTATAGTGGGCTCACTAACATTATGGATCCAACGGAGTTCCAGGACTATAATTAGGGCAACCCTTAAAGGACACAAGCTTCCCCTATGGTAACCTGTACTCTCACTATCATGGCTATGGACCTTACTTCAGGGGACACTTCCCTTACTACAAAACAATAAAATAGGATATATCACTATGTACATCTATCCCCCTATTTACACTTCTCAATTCTGAGGCTGCTCCAACTGTTACTTCTCCCTGGAACCAGAGTTCCAGAAGCTGAAAGGGGTCAGGGCTTAACTTCTGTTGTCACGCCAGCACCATGTGACCAGGGAAATGGGCTTCACTCTGGCTGGCTGGCATGGCAAGATTAATGCTGTTGGGGTCCTCCTTTAATCCTCCCAGGCCACAACTTGCTGCAAAATGTACTGTTTTTGGGGCCATGTATTTTGGCGTGTTGGTCTGCAGCATCGAAAACAGAATGTCTGGACACATCTGTATTCAATATTCTTGGTATTCTCATTGTAACAGAGGTCTGTCCTGGATTTCCTCGTACCTCTCCCATTGATTTTTCAGTATATCGTTTGCCAACAACTCCTGTTGATCACTCTTTGGGAATACCCCAGGGATATGCCGTTGCACTTCTCTTAACACACTCTCTAGGTGACATTATCACATCTCACGGCTTAAAATATCACCTCTATGGTGATGACACAAATTTACCTTTCAATCCTCGGCTTTACAACTGCTGTACAGACCAAAGTCTGGGAATATCTGACAGCTATATCATCCTGGATGGCCCTCTGACGACTCAAACTTAACATGTCAAAGACGGAGCTCCTCATACTTCCTCCCTACTGCCCCCTTCTACATTACAGTTGGCAGTACTATCATACACCCCTTTGACGCCTCCCTCACATTCTCCTCATTCGCAATGTACTGTAGCTAAAACCTTTCACTTTTTCCTCCATAACATTGCAAAGATACGCCCTTCCCTCTGTCGCTTTACTGCTAA
This sequence comes from Ascaphus truei, assembly GCF_040206685.1. NCBI lineage: Eukaryota > Metazoa > Chordata > Amphibia > Anura > Ascaphidae > Ascaphus > Ascaphus truei. The sequence goes on from NC_134486.1 coordinate 342,609,206, forward strand.
CTCTAACGCAGGCCCTCATTCTCTCCCGTCTCGATTATTGTAACCTACTACTCTCTGTCCTCCCCGACTCTCACCTTTCCCCTACAATCCATCTTAAACGCTACTGCTAGAATCACTTTACTCTCTCCTAAATCAGTTTCAGCGTCTACTGCTGAAATCCCTCTCCTAGATTCCGATGAAATCACGTATTACGCACAAAATTCTCCTCCTCACTTTTAAGGCTATACACTCTTCTGCCCCTCCTTACATCTCAGCCCTAATTTCTCGCTATACAGTGTCCCGACTCTTGCGTTCTTCTCAAGGATGTCTTCTCTCTACCCGTTTAATTTAAAAAACATATGAAACACCCCATAAATCGCCTGCACAACGCGGGTTTAATGACCTTCAGCAAATCTACTGATATATCCAGTCTTCCTCATACGGCCACTAGTTTCTTAAATAAGGATACTTTTGAAAACCTTCCACTACATAAATATAAACAAAAAAGGATACACCAGCCATCAACCAATCGGCTAACATTGCAGACAACCCTTCCTCCTACTTCAAAAATGCCAAAAAAGCCCCGTGCCATCGCTCATCACTAACCGGTCCAACATCCTAAAGAACCTGTTGCTAAATCTCCCATGCTCAGGAATAAGACATCCACATACTGTACAGTATCTGGAGACACCAATACCTTTATAAATTCCCAGAGACTCCAAAGCGGTCTGAAAATCCAGAGCAGTCGCCTTTGGAGTGCAAGCCCTGAACAGTGACCACTGAATTAAAGAGCTTTGACAATTAAGTTCTTTGCTTAGATGGCAGCTCTTTGTGGTAGGGTGCATGCGTGCACCCTTTGACTTATGTTGTAATTTACCTGTTGCACTTATTACAGTTTTTACAAAATTACAATACAAGGTAAATAAATTGCAAAGCACTACGTACATTTATAAATAAAATTATACATACATAAACCTGAAAACATTTTATGCTCAGAATACAATATTTATAGGCTACCATTACCTGTTTTTATTTACAAATATGTTGATAAAATACCTCATTGTATCTCCACTGTGTGAATGCCCAAATTGTTCAATGCCTTCTTAGATGAGCACTTCAATACATCAGCAGAACAAATGTGCTGCAGATGGAGCCCCTGCCCTCCCAGAGAAGGAGGCGGTAGGGGATACGTGCCCTCCCACACCCCTGGCACTGCAAGCAGAGAACCCCCTTCTTCCCCCTCCCGCCACTGCAAGCAGAGAACCCCCTGCTTCCTCCCCTGCTGCCACCCCTTGATCCTCCCCCATGTGTCACCCTCTGCCCTACACCCTGTCTACATCTGATCCTGGCCATATAATTGCTTTGGTCGCGACCACATGGCAGTGACTTCCATTTCCATTGGGCCAACTGCTGCAATTTTACTTAGCGGTGTTATGTCATAAGAAACATTCTGGCACCAGAAAACATCCTACAAGCCACTCAATCAAAGGAGTTACCGCAAGTTGTAATAAGGTGTAGCACTGCTTAAATGCACTAAATGTTACAAAATAAGTTAAATAAATTAATATAACAACGTTTTTTAATCCTTTCTTTGGGATACCCCAGCCGGTCCAGATTTTAGGAATAATCAATGAATTAGCTCAGCTCTCCTGACCCTAACAGTACTCGCACCACACTCTAGGTAGCAGAAACTGTGCATCTCCCTCTGAGGGGGGGGGGGGGGGGGAGGAGGGGGGGGAAGACAGGACAGTGCTACAATGATATCAAACTAAAATACATGGGGTTCCCCCCACAGAAATCAGAAGTGACCAATCTTTTATTTTAAATGATCAGTCTGCATTGTATTGAGATTACATTATTAATACCGCTGTGTTCTCCTGAAGTAAAATATATAATACAATCTCTTAAAATAGATCATATAGTACAAATTACTTTCGCTTCTCATCTTACATTGTGATTACATAGTTCCATGACAGATCCTCCAATAAACTGAAATTGTGGAGACAGTTCAAGATATTGCTGTGAATTCCACTTGGCTTCCTCTGTGAATGTTTTTTAATAACCCATTTAGCATTTGAGGTCTGAATAAAAAACAGATTGTTCAATACTTTCTTAGATAGAATTACAGTGTATGCAGCACTATGCAGAGATGCTTCCAGGCACACAATGCTCGTTTAAAATGGAATGGTTTTGGTGCTGGATACATATAGTGAAAGTCTTTATCAAGGTCACAAGAAGCAGAAACTGCAAATTGGAACCAGTTGTTCAAATACAGCAACATTACAGCTAAACTAATCCTTCTTCCAAGTTATGAAACACGTTAAAATTGAAAACTTGTGATCGAAAGACTTTGACACCAAAACCAAAGGACTTAATGCGGACATGTGTTTTCTCACACCTTATCAAAATGGCTTGTAATTATCCTGCGTGTACTCATTTATTCTGCAATATATATATATACACACACACACACACACACACACACACACACACATATATATATATACACACATATATATATATATATATATATATATACACATATATATATATATATATACACACACATATATATACATATATATTTTAAATATAATGAAGAGCGTTTAGGTCTCTTGTTTACCATTAGTTTGTCCTGAAATCAAACATAACCACTCCTAATAGAAGTGCAACCAGTACACACACTGCTGTGTTTATTATAGAGCAGCGATGTTAACAAACGAGCTGCATTCTTAATAGAATTCTTCAACCTGAAAAGCCACACAAGGTAAATATATCATTTAAGACATGCTCCCCCCTGCCGCCCCAACATGCTCCAGATTATTTTCCACAATAACTAACCCTGTCCCCAGTCAGTTTCATATTCCAGAAAATGTATCAAAATGTAATGTGCCTCACCTGGTAATATGTTTTGCTAGCCAATACTTCCTTTATCTGCTTTGCTGGCTGGCGTTGGCCTGTATTAGCTTTCCTTCTGCGTATGAATGCTGCCCTCTAGTGCTCCTTCAGTTCTTTTCCAACCCTGTTTCCAAGATCCAGCAGCTTGTATCCTTCATACAAATCCCGTTTTTTCCCCCTTCTACTTAAACCCTTCGGTGCCAGAGGGTCCTGTCTCACCCATGGCCAGGGACCCTCCAGCACTGACTGATCATGTAGCCGCTCTTCCGAGCAGACACGTGATCAATTCCAGGTTCAGCAGTCAAAGCCGGAAGTGAAAGGGAGGGGGGGGAGGGGGGGGAGGGGGTGGGTGGCACCTTCAGTATAGTTTGAGTAAGAGGTAGATGATTTGCCAACATTGCCAATTTGCCGCAAATATTGCATTTATTCGCAAAGCCCAAATTGATTTTAAAACTCACATTCACCTACTTGTCAGTAGGTAGAGTATGCAATACCGCCGGCCGCCACTATACGACCTAACATTCAATTCGTCCAGAAGTTCCAGACTCGGAAATGTGTGTTTGAGAAGGAGACCAAGTGCTATGTATTTCCACTCATAACACACAATTTCATACATTTGCTCAAATTCTGGAACATCTTCCCTTTCAAAAATTCTACTGCGTTTCGAATAAACAAAAACCTTGCAAATAATTAATGGGCCAAAATTGTGACATTCGCCACCTCTACTCACAATCATTGTATTCCCCCGGTGCCTCAAGCACCTAAAGGAGTATGTAAGCTCTACAGGGCAGGGACTCCTTGTGCCTGCCAAATGTTACGTACACGTGTGGTTGTGTGTTGTGATTTAGTGTGTGGGTGGGTTGATGGTGTGTGATTTTGTGTGTGTGGAATTGAATGCGGATTGGGGTTGTGCGAGGGAAAGAGGAAGGGGGAGAGTGAATGAGTGGGCAGAGAGGTGGGGGAGAGCGGAAGAGTAAGAAAGGGAGTGAGACATGGGGGGAGAAACGGGGGGCAGTCAGGGGAATGAGTGCGAGGATGAGAGGGGGGCTGAGAGCAAGGTATGTGAGAGGGGGGGAGCACGCAAAGCCGTGGACATGGGGACCCGGTGAAAACTATTTATTCTGTTGTCTTTGTTTTGGATGCCCTTTCAAGATGTTTGCAGGGGGCCTAAAAGGGATGCAGGTACACCACTGCTTGCTGCCATGAGAGTATTTCTTCCAAAGAAAAAATATATTCTAGAAGAAACTAGCATTATTTGGTGAGCTAAAGAAAGGTATGTATTTAGATGTATAATTTAGCTGGGTAGAGTAGTACAATTTTCTAGAACACATCTCAACAAATTGAAGGAAAGTCCCTGAATTTCTTGAATAACACCACTAAAAAAAAAAAATCTTGAAACAAAATGTGATGTTAAAAAAAAAAAAAAAAACATGACCATCAAATTCAACCAATGTTAAATTTAGACAATACTAGTCATATCAGGGTACTGCTTCAGAGGAAGGCGTGCAAAAAAAAACAAAAAAAAAAATTCAGTGAAACATCCAATGAAGTCTCAAAAGGTAAAAATAAATTCCTTCCTGACTCCAGTATTGGTAATCAGATTTCTCCCTAGTGTCCTTGAATTTGATATGAGACACCCTGCGAGAGGCTTGTGTAACCTTCTTGGCTCTTCGTGGTTACTCAGGATGCGTTACCTTGTCAGGGGTTCTGCTCCGCACAGGCCAGATGTATATGCAGATAAAAATGATGGGCGCCAGGAACTTTGTAGTTATGAAAAAAGGGAACGTTTATTCACAATCTGTAAATATACAATATCTTCCCCAGATACATGGAGGTGCTTTTCCTTGAACTGGGGTGGGGGCCACATTGTTAACTTCTTAAGTGACGATCACATTGAGTCCATACATCTCCACTTCTAGGGTCCTAACATGGGCCCCACTTATTCCTTGCAGTTGGGGGATCCACCTTCTGCACATTGTCCTGCTTGCATCATTTGTAGCACTCTGGTGGTGAGGTGGCAGGGTATGTCTCTTTAGCCATTTACACCACCTTACTCCCTCTGGATCATTATTCAGGTCCGGTATAGTGGGCTCACTAACATTATGGATCCAACGGAGTTCCAGGGCTATGATTAGGGCAACCCTTAAAAAAGGACACAAGCTTCCCCTATGGTAACCTGCACTCACCATCATGGCTATGGACCTTACTTCAGGGGACACTTCCCTTACTACAAAACAATAAAATAGGATATATCACTATGTACATCTATCCCCCTATTTACACTTCTCAATTCTGAGGCTGCTCCAACTGTTACTTCTCCCTGGAACCAGAGTTCCAGAAGCTGAAAGGGGTCAGGGCTTAACTTCTGTTGTCACGCCAGCACCATGTGACCAGGGAAATGGGCTTCACTCTATGAGCCACACTTAATCCCTTAAGGCCCTAGTACTCTAAGGGGGTTACACTTGCATCGCTGTCTGAAAAAGTCTTGTAAATACTGTATATAATATTTATTATTGTCCATCTTGGTTGTTTCAAGATAAGATAGCAGGCTGGGACCGAACAAGGGAACATGTGAAATAAGCAAAAGGGGTTAAATGAATGAGGTATTTATGCCATCTGTGATTCAGTGCAACCAACACTGGCAAAAACAAAAAACAAATAAAAAAAACCCTTAGCATTATGAAGGAAAAACTTGTGAATGCACATGTTCCTTAGTGAAAAATACACATACATACCCAGTTTTGTCAGTCATATTCACTTGTCTCCTCCTATAGAGAGGGAACATTTGACTACCACATTGAAGTGTTTGGCCTCTCCTTCTAGCTTCTGAGCTCAAACGCCTCCACAACAAAACTATTTAGCAAAACAGAATTAGGCGAGTTTAAACTTACCCCCATAAACAGAACGTGGTAATTGTCTGTGAATGAGGTGTGTGTGATTACTTTTCACTAAGTAACTTGGGCATTCACCATTTTGTTTCTTCATAAAGGGAAGTGTATTTCTAGTTTTTGCCAGTTTTAATTGCATTGAAACACAGATTTCAGAAGTGCTTACTCTTAAACCAGATTAGAAATTGTGATTGTTCTGAGGGTAAACATAGAAATTGTGATTGTTCTGAGGGTAAACAAACTAAAATGGAGGGGACATGTACAGGCATACCCGGTTTAAGGACACCCACTTTAAGTACACTCGCGAGTAAGGACATATCGCCCACTAGGCAAACGGCAGCTCACGCATGTGCCTGTAAGCACCTCCTGAACAGCAATACCAGCTCCCTACCTGTACCGAAGCTGTACGCAAGCGGGGAGACTATAGAGCCTGTTACAAATACGTAATTTACATCAGTTATGCACGTATATGACGATTGCAGTACAGTACATGCATCGATAAGTGGAAAAAAGGTAGTGCTTCACTAAGTACATTTTCGCTTTACATGCATGCTCCGGTCGGTCCCATTGCATACGTTAATGCTGGATATGCCTGTAATTACTCAACCATTGTACTGTGTGCGCACAATAAAACATCTAGACCACATTTGCAGAGACAAGTTCTGTAGTTAAAGGCTTTATTAGTGGTGCTACAATTACTAAAGCTGCATTAAAAAAAAACTTTGCAATGGCCAAAATCACAAAAGTTACAGAATATTCTTCCCAATGTACCTATTTACCAGCATTTTATTAATGTGATGCACTAAAAAGCAATTGCTTACATTTGGAATTAACATACATACATGTCTTTGCTTGATATATCGATGCTATCTTGAAAATATGTGTCACTTGTATCAGTGATTTAAGGAGTGCTTATAGGGGTAATAGAATACAGGGAGAAATAAAAATTAACATGTCAATTAACTTGTCAGGCGGTTTAATCCCTCAATGTAAAAATATTCCGCAGTGACTGCTCTTGCAAAATCTGTACCAAATATGGAAATACGTTTGGTACAGAGTATAAACTGGTGTAATGTAATGAGCAGAGGGGCCCAGATTTATTAAGTAAATGGACCATAGGCTATTTTATGCTACCAGGTGTCTCATGGAGTAGTACGGTTTAATTAATATGGTCATATGGGTCATCTTAAAAAGTCATTAAATTAAAAAATAATAATAAAAAAAAAAACGTTCAGTACCAAGAAATACAAGATGCATTTCAGTTGATGAATTTTAAAGTACACGATTAATGTTATGACAACCCTAAGTACCTACTTTCCTTTGAGTTAATAAGACCGGCTTAAGAGCCAAAATAAATTGGCGTGGGAAGTGTCAGGAGAATATCTGTACGGCTCAAAAGGGGCAGATATAACATGCAGGACTGTTACCACTTTATAGGTCTCTAGTGAGACGCTGCCTGAAGTACTGTGTTAGCATACGTTTCAACACTACATTTCTCAGAAGGATTATAATTGTAATAATACCAGATGTCAATGCACTCTAGAAATTGGTAGAAACCGGTCATTTACAGCCATATATAAAAAAATAAATAATGTATTGTGGTACACCTTGTCCACATCTTGCTGCTTAATTGCTTTTAAGTGGCGCCAAATAAACAAAAGTCCCGTCCCCCCCAAAAAGGGGGGGTTTAAAGAGGAGCGCAAAGTACTGTATAGTGTAGTTCGTTAAACAATTGAAGATTAATTGAAGGGTGACGTGCTCACATTCAGGATTGTTATTAGCGTCCCAATAGATAATCAGCCAGTCTTTGTAGATCCTCTGTGGATCTTCTCAGGACATGCAAATAAAAAGGATATGTAGTGCAGTATTTAATATACTATACAGTCACAAATCAATTCATTCACATGAGAAGCATATCATTTAGTTTTCTGCTATTTGGGTGGGATGTTATCTTTTAATAGTCAACACTCATACATATTTTTGATTAATCATGATGGGGAAAAAAAAAATGTGAGTTCAGACTTCTTGGTCGATTTTCGCTTAGCTAGTGTTATGGACAGTATGTTTTTTTGGAAGAATTCTGGAAATATTAATATTGTGTTCCTCCATATCTCACCAGCACCACCTAGTGTGTGTAAAAAAAAAAAAAGAAACCATGTTCCGAATCAGTGGCCTGTGATTACCAGCCTTAGGCCGGGGTCCCGCTGCTTCCGACGGCGCGCGTGTCACTCACCGGACATGAGTTTCTCCAGAGCCGGCCCCAGTCCCCCCTCCCTGCAAGGCTCACTGCGCACTGCAACGCGTCAACCAGCAGGGAATACACGAGGATCGTGATCCCAAGCGGCGACGCGTCACGTGGTGCGGCAGGGAGCCAATGAGGGGGCAAGGGGGAGGAGGAAAGCTCCGGTGCCCGTTTCAGGCTGCGAGTGCTGGGGAGGTTGCAGCCAGCTCTGGCTGCTGAGCTCGTCTTCTTCTTGGGGAGGAGAGGCGGCGGCAGCAGCAGATTTGGGGGGGGGGGGGGAAGTCTGTGCAAAAGCATGACAGTTCCGGCTGGAATCCCGTCTGCTGCCGTTTTGGCCGTGCCCCCCCCCCCCCACATCAAAAACCTGCTCACCCAGTGTTGGGCTGCTGTCCCCCACACCCCAGTGCTCAGTACCCATGGGGGGACAGATGGACTGACGGGGAAGGGGGTGGACAGCACAGAGAGCCCTCTGCTCGAACTACGCGCCCCCCCCTCAAACCACGCCCCCCCCACTCCGGCTCCCTACAGACCGCAGGTAGAGGTCAATTGCCTGTCAGCGCGCTGCCTGCATGCAGTGCGGGCGCGCTGACTGAGGGAGCGGGGCCTTAGCCTTACTTTCACTTTTGTGAAGAGGGACTAAATTTGCTCTTGTCCAGTCATCTGAAGCTACACTGGCTAATAATGATCGACTAAATAGGTTGTCAAATCTGGTGACCAGCGTCCCTATAAGACTTGAGTATACTTATTGCCAGGTGTAGCCAGGCAACCACGGCAACAGGGATTAACACAGGGGGAACAGTAGGTCGAATACAGAAGTATGCTGCTGCTTTCTCCCTCTCTTCTCTCTCCCCCCCCACCCCACAGGTCATCCCAGCATTTACCTTCCTTGGAACTGCAATATTTAGCTTTGTTGGCTGCAGCAAGTATGGCTACATCTTCCATGTTTATTCAATTAGTAAATGCTTAAGTTAGATTCTCAACTTAAATACAATAGAAAGATTGTACTGCGGGAAAAATCTTTTGTGGAATCGCCAAAAGGAGACAATTACTTAGATAAGAGTCCCTAGTCCTCGCAATACACAAATTTAAAAAAAGATACCTTGATAATTACAGTTCCATACTTTATTAGAGTATAAATCCGTGTTTACATATATTGGAGAAGCATTTCTTGTCTATGTGCCTTGTGTAGAAAACAAAAGTAAATTCATATTTTATAAAGGTAAAGATTTTCCAAAAACAAAAAATATATATTATAGGAACTTCAGAACGTGAAGGTTTCCTTAACTATCTGGGTCCTACTCTGTTCTTGAAGGCTCTCATTGATTTTGCCATCATTGGTGCCATTCCTGCGGAGGGGGAGAAAAAAAAAAAAAAAATCAAACTATAGAAATCAAATACAAAACGTCTAACAAACATCACGAAGATTGAAAGTCTTGTCCAATTGTGAAATGCTCATTAACATTGACTTTTTTTTTTTTGATTGATCAGGACTTGTTATCCTGGGTTGTAAATTACATTGAAAAGCCATAGAAACCAAACTCAGAATCAGGCTAATCCTTACCATTAAAGCAGCAATACTATATTCCAACTTTATCTTTATTACTTTTATATGTAAAGCATGTGACAAATGTACATTCTTAGCTACACTGGCATTCGTTTGGTGCTCCTGTTATTAATCTGTCAAAATCCAATTGTTTGACGAACATAATGGCCGCTTAAGTCAGTGTAACGCAGCAGCTACAATATATCCTTATATTACGAAAGTAACATCATCTATCGTTCTAGTTTACAGCTCAAACTGCTGGGAACATTCGCAACAAATTATCCCAAACAGGAAAGTGTTGCAAAAATCTTGCACTGCTTTGGTGGTGGGCTAAAACCTACTATAGAAATCAAAGGATGCTTTAAAAGCTCATTAAAATTTGACATTAATGGTTGAATAAATACAAGACGGCTTCACTATCTAGTACTACAGAACAATTTATTAAAGGACCCCCCCCATAAGATTTCACATGTTTTGCCGCTTTAAAAGTTGATCTTCAGAATTTCCAAAGGAAGGCAGATGCAATAGGCCCTTTCAGTGGCAGAGGGGCCTGTAACATATTGCAGGTCTCACTAGCAGCAGTGTTTACAAAAAAAGTAATGGAAATTAAATCTGTTACATTTTGTTTGTTTTTGCAAAAGATCGAAACCTTGTTTAATGTAGCAAATATTAATTGCACAGACCATCTAAGCAAATTTGAAAGTCAAAAAAAGTGTTATTAGAAGCAAAAAACACCACAGTAGAGGTTTACATAACATGCCATGTTTTTGAGGTTTTAGGAACAAAGTATATAAATCTGTGCTAGTTCTTAAGAATCTGACTGTTTGAAAATTAACATTTTACATATTAAAAATGAGAAAACTAGCAAAGCCCATCAGGGACAGCCACTGTGATAATCTGTTTGAACAACATTTCAAAGACTCTCCTTGCCCTGGGTCTAAAGTAACTGCAGATGCAGTTTGAAGGACACCACTGCTGTAATTGTTTTACGCAGTATTACAGCTGAAAGTGTTTGAGACTTCTCCCTGAGGTGGTCTTAACAGTTGCTTTCAATAAAAGGTTTATCTGAATGCAACAGACCTTGTCATCAGGTTTCAGCTCAGCTACGCAGTCACAACAGATGCCAGTGCGAGCAGTTCCTTGGTTGTCTCGCTCTCGGGGCGCGGTCTAGCATATTTTTAGGTGGGGGACAAGCACAAACGCCAGCCCAGGGACTTTAAGAGCCTCACAAACTTAGATTAACCTCTTCAGTGCCAGGCAGACTAGCAAATCAATAGCAGTCAAGGGGTTAATTTGCTGAAACAAAAATATTGTATGGCAAAATGCGAGCTAAAACCAAAGGCCTAAACTGCACTTTGCAAGTCACTCTTTCGATAGTCTAATGCAATGGTGCACAAACTGGGGGGTGCGGCAGGCAGTTGCAGAGGCCCCGCGCTATCCCCAAAGACATTTAAATTAAATGCCGGTGGACTGCGCAAGGCCTATTGCTTCTACCTAGTCTCCGGCGACGCGTTGTCATGGTAACCCGGTGTCAAATGGCGCTGCAGGGTAACACGTGACATGACCCCGCAACGTCCTTTGACGACGGAGCCGAGCAGGCAGGGGTGCGCAGGGAGAAAACTTAGCGCACCCCCGGTCTACTGTACGACAATGCATTTTCATAGTAATGAGAGCTGCAGTTTAGTTTGAAAACCAGACCTAGAGTGTTTATAGCCTTGTAAAGTCTCTCGAAATCCCTTATGAAATAAGCTGTGAAGACATTTCTGTACTGGGAAAATCAACATTCATTTGCATGTGACAAATCTCCAGCATGGAAAAAAAAAAAAACAGCTTCAGTGTATATTGTGTAGAGCAGAGGTTCCCAAATCTCTCCTCAGTAGGGGGGTGCAAAGTTTTGTTTTGTAAATAAATCAATGTGCAGCATATCTGCTATATTAATGTATTATAGCACGCAAAAGAATAAACTATTTCCACTTACAAAACAAAGTCTAGTTTCCTTTTTTTACGATAGGATTTTAGAAAACGTTCATCCCATTCTCTCCACCCATCCAGCGGGGGCAGAGAGAACAGAGCAGGGGAGGAAGAGTCAGGGGATCACACACACTAACAAATGCGGGGCCTTTGCAATATGTGTACTAGTATCTACCCACATGTCACGGACGGACGGGCACACACACGGGGACGACGACACTATTTTTAAATCCTTTTTTTATTTGTTATAAATATAATTGAAAAAAATAAATATCTAGAAATTAAAATCATAATAAAAAAAAAAAAAGTATGTATGGCCAAGAGAGGCCAGCGGGTAGAGGTTGCAAAAAGGAGACTGAGAACAGGGTAATGGGCAGAGACACTGGGCAGGGAGTTCAGGAGAGATACAGAGGGGAGGAGGTAGTGCACAGAAAAAGGGCAGTGGGTTCAGGAAGGCACAACAGAAGGGGAGAGGGGCAGTGGTTGCAGGAGTCAGGTGGGGTCTTGGATGCAGGAGGGAGCAGTGGCTGTAGGAGGGGGTAAGTGGGTGCATAAGAGGTCAGAATGGGTAGCGGGTGAAGGAGAATGGGTAAGTGGGTGCAGGATAGAGGTCAGAGACATGGCAGTGTGCAGGAGAGAAACAGTGGGTACAGGAGAGGGGTCGGAGGGGGGCGGGTGAGGTGGGCAGAGAGGCAGTGTCTGCATGTTCTACCTCCGCAATGAAACAATTACAGAAGGTCACATGGCATGTGACCTTCTAGGGGCCCTATACTCAAGCGATTCTAGAACTTTTAGTCCTGCTGCCTTTCTAGTTGTAGCATTACATAAGGAGCAGGACCACAACTCCCTGTAGAGGTGAGAGCGGATCTTCCTCGCACCATCCTCTCTGCCTTTGCAAACCCCCCCCTCCCCGCTTGTGCTATTGCTCCTCAGGGACCCCTGGCCAAACCAAGTTTTAGGGATAACCAATGCACTTGCTCACAGGTCAATGCACCCTATGGGTGCTTGCATCAGAAACCTGGTGTATAGTCTCTTGGTTGAGAAGTATTTGTTAATTTCTTTTGAATAGCTGTAAAAAAAAATCCTTTATTAGAAAAATAAATAAATGTCAGTGAAATCGTGGTGTGTGGTATGGAACTTTTAAACATCAGGTAGAAAAGAGGTCAATCGCTCCTGTACAAGCTTAATGGTTTCCACCATTTGCTAAATGCTGACAGTAAATGATGGGTCATGATCACCAATACTAGTTAAAGCACCTACATTCTTCTTAAAATTGCTGCCTTTATACTGTACATTCTGTGCAAACAGATCCAAAAACTACTCAGTGGAAAGATCTGATCTAGAATATTCAGGATTAGGGCAACAACTGACCTTTTCAATGCTTGAGATAGAGCGTAATGTAATAGGCCCTCTAGCAAACCTTAAATTGTGCAATTACAGAATACAAAGACATTTTCAAGCATTACGTTTTGCTAGACTTACTTCTAACAGTCCTTTTTGGATCTTGGCTTGGTCCACCACAATAGCTAGTAGTGGTGATCTTCGTAGCAGTGTTAGTGGGTACATTTTGATTGTGTGTAGTAACACATGTGTCCTTGTTTTCTAATTTTTGCATCCTTTAAAAAATAAAAATACAAAATGAGGACTGGTATATCTAAAATAACTGCTTGTGCAAATGAGAAAATGCCATACTGTATGGTTAAATGCAAATGTGTTGCTGATACTCTGATAGCACAGATCAATACAAAACCATGTCTAAGAGATTTTTGATCCATGTCTAAAAACCAAACACTCATAATATACATTGATGTAAAGCTTTTACATGTAAATATATTCAAGCCTAATTTGGGAACTGGAGTACTTTTTGTTACCAGTATTACCTGCTTGGTTGTTTAATATTGAGCTCTGTGGAAGCATCTTGCTATACAAGACTGGAGGACCCATTTGCTGCAGGAGAGGCTGCACCACTTGCAGCAAAGGAGTTAAACTTCTGTAGGAGTAAGGGTTAAAGGGCAAAATCAGGACAAATGTAATGGCCGGGATATAATTCGGGTTATTCTGTATGCAATTGAAAGGGTGCTTCCCTTAAGCTTTCCCATTAGCGGATGGCTGTATGCTGAAACTGTAGTTTGAATGATACTGTATGTGCCTATAAATCGAGAGCAGCTGCAATACCTTTCCTCTCCGTCCTCGCATGCACACAGGTCATTCTTATGGGATTAAAATTAGAAGATCCAGCACATGGTCTCATTTTACATACCCAGTCTAAAATCAAAACTTCCACTCGTCACAGAAACATCCAGCACTTTAGGAGTAATACTAAGTACTTTACCTCTAAATATCAATCAAACTACATGGTCTCACAATGAATCCAGATTTTGTTCAAGAAATTCAACAAAGACTACTGAATTCAGTTTCACAATTTCTTTGCATTCAACACCATTTATTTTTTTTGAGAGTAAAATACCAAGACACTGAACAGTGCCGTAAACTGGAGAACTAAAAACATGTAATGTGGCGTCTTAATCAAGGGGTCTTCCGGAGCTAAACCTCGATACCAAGATATTCATCGGTGAAGTTATTGGGCTTTCTTGCTACATGGAAGGGGAAAAAAATGGACGGCAAATATCACAGGTCCTACGGTTCAATGGGAACCCATTGTACAACCAATACAATTCCCAGGAAGAACACAGGTAGAACTCAGGGAAGACTAACAGAATTTCTTATTTTATTAAACCTGCTTTGTACATTCTCCCTCAGAGAATGTCGCTAATGACATCCACGTCACACCATTTTGTTGTTGATGCACGGGTTGGGGTAAAAACTTTAATCTCACCGCAATACATTTCTATTAGGTTTGCAAGACTAGTGTGCTGGACACAGACAGGATTGCTGCCACGGTGCGTCACCAGGAGATGCCAATTTGACAGACAGCAACAGACCGCTCATGATTTGAGCTGGAAGTGTCAAGTTTCATACTTTGGTTACACAACTAAAATAATTTATTACTAAACCACTGTCAAGTATACATAAACAGCTGAGCATCTATTGCCCATTCTCTAAAGTGTTATACCATATACTGTAGCCACACAATGATATACTGTAATCGTTTGTATTTGGGGGAAGATTAAACTCCCTTACCACCAATAGCATTAAGGTGTCAAAATGGTGTGCTTAGTTCATATAGCTTAACCAAGTCATTTGTCTATATTATTTTAAATTCTTCTAGATTACACTCTGGCTGCAAAAGGCAAATCTGTCCAATTCCAACCTAAAATGTTAGAGGAAAAAAATCCACTCTTTCACCAAGTTTAATAAATACAATTTGGGAAAGAACCAGGTTTATCAACAATCCCCAAAACATTTAAAAAAAAAAAAAATTATAAAAACAGATACACAATTTTTTCCCCCCAAGTAACCTTTACTCCCCCCCCCAGTCCCCTCACATGAACTTTGGAAGCCAACTGGCTTGTTTTAAATATATATTTTATTAAGGGTTATGTTTACCAATTGTGGTGTCTGGAGCCATTCAAATCAAAATGTCATGCATGGTGAATACATTGTTATGTTTTGCCTCATCTGTAAGTGCTTTGTAGAGAAGCTACTGTGGGCGAGGGAAGGGGAATCGGTCCATGTTTCTCTAGAGGAAGAGCTTGAGATACCACTGTACAGGAGGCAGTCATCCTACTGAAGTAATTTGGTACGATTACTGAATAAAATGAATTCATATTTTGTAATAGAAAAGGAGAACAGAGCCAAGGATCAAGAAAAAGTCTGCCCCCAAATATATGTTCAACATCCTCAATATGAATTACTTATGGGTATCCCTTGTGTCCATCAACCTCTAGATCGGTGGTATCCAAACCTTTTCACATTGTGCAACTCATGCTAAAAAATAAACCCCTAATTAATCTTATGGTCTACCCAGAATACTGCTAACAAATGGTTTGACCAATCCCAGGCATATACTGTCCTGAACTTGTGGTGAGAACATACTTTAAAAAAGGCCCCAAACTGCACCTCAGTGTGTGCACAGACAGCATTGGTGATATAGTAGTCAATTGCTGCAGGAGCTTCCAAAGTTATGACCCACATGCAATGCTGCGGTGGATGAAAAGCATGATGGGAAGCGACTTTAGAAACTCCTGCTGTAATTGACAGCCATACAACCCACGCCAAGTTGCAGTTTGGCACCTCACTACGGTAAGTGCGCAGTCTCTACACGGGCTCTGGAATGTTTTATACTGCCTGGGATCTGCCAATTGGTTTTTATTTGGCATACCCCTTTGAGATGCCTAAATACAAACAAAAAAAAATCCACTGTTGAGAATCACTGCTCTGGATCAATTAACTACTAGCTTGATCAGGATGCATGCACAATCCACAGAAATGTTACTTTAAAAAGGGCAGTTTCACATAGTTGGTGCAATTTTTTTTAAAACTTTTGAATGCAATTTGCTTCCCTATGCTAAAGATTATATCCAATTAAAGCAGTTTTAAACAGTATCAACTCATTCGCAAAGAACAGGACTTATTAAAAGGGAGGTTTTTCTCAAGGATCACCAAAATATGAATCCAACACCACAGGGATTTCCGTATGTATTGCAGAACCACATACCCTAAAATAGTATGTCACTGCAGAGTTTTGCTTGAATGACCAATATAGTTAACCTATTTCCTATGATCCACCCTACAAGTCAGAAAAATAAAAAGTTTATGTTCTATTCCAATGTCGAAGCAACAATACCCAGAGATTTTGACTGCAATAGGTCCTAGATAAAAATGATTTTGGTAATTCCTTGTGTATAGCTATATAGAAGGTAGGAGAAGAACTCAGGCGGTGCATCTGCTCCCGAGAAGAAATGTTGCAGACCGGGGCTCTTTACTGGTAAATGGCTTTATTGGCACATAGCCGAAAAAAAACAACTTGCGCGTTTCGCGCGTCACTCAGCGCTTTATCATTTTATTATTATTATTCATATTATTTTGATAAAGCGCGGAGTGACGCGCGAAACGCGTAAGAGTTGTTTTTTTCGGCTGCTATGTGCCAATAAAGCTATTTACCAGTAAAGAGCCCCGGTCTGCAACATTTCTTCTCGGGAGCAGATGCACCGCCTGAGTTCTTCTCCTACCTTCCATCTACGCTTATCCCGGTTGGAGCACGCTGACGTCCAGGAGCCCTTCCTCTCAAACAGTGAGTTTGTTTCTGTCATAAGTTTACCCCATGCAAGATATTCCTCGGGTCAGAGGCTATTGGGTAGGGTTCAACACTGTTATATACTGTGAGACAACAAGGGGTTAAATTCCACATATGGGACGTCCCTGACAAGTATTATAAAGAAAGTATTACAATTATATTACTGCTGGATTCGGCTGAAGTGGCGCCGCTAGGGAGTTTCATACTCCTATTTCTTCTTCATTGTATAGCTATATATCCTTCACCTGACGAGGGGGCTGTACCCCCAAAAGACTGTGGTACCATGTTCTGCAGTTGTAATTCCTTATGTCAGAGGCCAATGAGGACTCCTCTACCCAGTCAAAATGACTATCCATGCAACTTCAAAGCAAATAAATATGAATACTTGCTCTAATCACGTGATCTGAAACAATGCAGACTAAAATTAGGATTTAATGAGGAAATATGAATCTGTTTTCAATGGCCATGTGAGCAGTTTGAATATATTTGTTAGCACGATTTTTCTCATTATGCTGTTCCAATATGCATGTATGCATGCAGCGCTTCACAGCTGTAATACACGTGACAATCATAAATAACAAATACCACAATGGGAAGAACTGCTTCAGACAAAAGTGACTTTAGGAAAAGGAGTCCCTGCCCCAAAGAGCTTACAATCTAATTGTTAAGTAGGAAGAACGTACAAAGGAAGGTAGGTGTTCTGGCAAGTGCGTCTGCAAGGGGTCAAGGTATGAAGTGTCAAGTATCAGCAACGGAGCTACTCATATGCTTTGTTAAGGAGGTGTTTTAAGATGGGTCTTAAAAAGTGGATAGAGACCTAGAGGTGCTAGTCAGATATTCAGGGGAAGGGCATTCCAGGGGTGTGGGGCAGTCCGTGAGAGGTTTAAGGCGGGAGAGGGCTTTAGACACAAAAAAGGTGTAGAGAAGACATCCTTGAGCAGAACACAAGAGTCGGTATGGTGTATAGCGAGAAATTAGGGCTGAGATACAAGGAGGAGCAGAAGAGTGTAACACCTTAAAAGTTAGGAGGAGAATTGTGTGTGTGATATGGGATTTGATAGGAAGCCAGGAGAGAGATTTCAGCAGGGGAGACACCGAGACAGATTTGGGAAAGAGTAGAGCTATTATAGCAGCATTTAGGATAGATTGTAGGGAGACAGGTGAGGCAGGAATGCAGACCAGCAGGAGGTTACAGTAGTCGAGATGGAAGAGAATGAGGGCCTGTTTCAAATTTAGCAGTCGAGCAACAAAGGAAAGGGCATACAGGCATACCCCGCTTTAAGGACACTCACTTTAAGTACACTCGCGAGTAAGTACACATCGCTCAATAGGCAAATGGCAGCTCACGCATGCACCTGTCAGCACGTCCTGAACAGCAATACCGGCTCCCTACCTGTACCGAAGCTGTGCACAAGCGGGGAGACTAGAGAGCCTGTTACACATGTCTTATTTACATCAGTTATGCACATATATGACGATTGCAGTACAGTACATGCATCGATAAGTGGGGAAAAGGTAGTGCTTCACTTTAAGTACATTTTCGCTTTACATACCTGCTCCGGTCCCATTGCGTACGTTAATGCGGGGTATGCCTGTATATTAGTAATATTGCAGAGGAACAAATGACAGATTTTAGCTACCTTTTGAATGTGAGGGTAAATGTGAGATGAGTTGTGTGTGACCCCTAGGCATGGTGCTTGTGCTCTAGGGTGTATGATCGTGCTTCCAACAGTAATGTAGAAGGAGGTAGTAGGGCCAGGCTTGTTAGGAAAGATGCAGGTTACTTATGGAGTAAAGCAAAAATGGCAGACGTGGGAACATTACATAAGATACAATTACTTATTAGACCATACAGTAAGCATTAGTGATGTGCACATCCTATAAACTAGCAAGCTAAAGTTTTCCATGAACTTACTTGAGTTTATCCAACGGATGAGGTTGTACAATAGACCCAGCTGTTCCATGCATCTCCTGTCTCCGGCGAATGTTTCGTGGAGGTTTAGCTGCACTGTGTATATAGGCCAGTTTTACTTGACGACCTAAAAAAAAATTAAAAAATAAAAACATTCGGAGCAGGGATGTGTCACACACAGCTATCTGTGCCTGCAAATATACACTAAGTGCCACTGCTTACACTTTGAGAAAAGAGACATACCTTTATTAAACCCCACTTAAAAGATCTTGGATTGACACTGTCACGGTAGACCAGGTCTTAACACCATTTATAATTAAGGGATCGATCACAAGGCAAATAAATAAAATGAGGTTTACTTGGATAAGACCTCGGAAACACACAGAAATACAAAATACATATAATATACACACTTACTTTGGGTCTGGGGTTAAAAACTAGACGTTGCTAGTTGCAAGGCGCCTGCTTCAGCAAAGGCTTACCTTGTCCACTCCACGGAGCTGGAATAAGCCTGGAACAGGTAACTTCACTTCTCAGAACCAGTACCCAGATTGACTAAGAAGTCCCTGGCATCACAATGCCCCTGGGAACCTTACTGGCGGATCACTGGACCAGTCCCAAAACTATCTATAAAAGTCTGAACAAACAGAGCGCTGATCTGTGGTAGCCCTTTTGGAGACGGTGTCCCTATGTTTTAACAGCGACAGAGCCTTTCGGCCACTCAGAGCGTGGGAGCATGTCCCACCAGCCAATCAGAGCGGGGCTCCTCTGGCTGTCAGAGGAAGGGGGCATGTTGAGCCAGCTCGGGAGGCGACGTGGTTGGGACAGGTGTTCTGGCCAATAGGAAAAGCACCTACGATCGCCATCTTTTCCTTAGCCAGCCCATTGCCTCCGAATGGGTAGGCGCCACTGTGTCTAGCAGACCAGGTTTCCCCCCACGGGGGTGGTGGGGTCTCTGTTCTCCGGACCCAGTACTCTGCCCTGCCCCATCCACTTAGCACCCCGACACTTCAACATCCCATCTCCTCCATCTATGGATTCTATGCAGACTAGCTGGCACCTTGAACATATGCCCAGGCTGGCTGTATAGAGCCTTATATTAAATGTAAAAACACGTAAGTCATACTATTACAGTGTACATTTTGGGGTACCTCATTCGGTTGGGGCACCCACAAACCCAATACAGGTTCTGTGACCATGACACTAACTGGGGTACCCTCCCCACCCCCCTTAGCCTAGGGATTCCCTCAGCTACAGGGATACTTGTTCATCCCTGTGCCTCATTCACCTTTCTGAGCTATGCTGAAGCAGGGTACCCTAGTGGCGAGTCGCGGTTTACGTTTTTAAGGGAAGATATTGCCGGGGCAATGTGTATACATGTATCCGAAAATCAGGCATGATTGTCGGATACATTTATCGGGGAACCGGTATGTCTGGTCCCGGACCTGATATGCAGATTCTGACACCACTTCCACCCTTAAAAAAACAAAACAAAAAAAAAAAACCTCATGCACCGCAAATCCCTGTTTGATTGCATGCCCGGAAAGGGAAAACACAAAAAATACTTTTAATACATACTTGGAATGGTACAATGTTACTGGGCCCAGGAGCCAAACTCTTGGACCAAATACACAGATCAGGGGTAACCAAAACGGGCTAAACCTTTGTGAGCCAGGTTACCCTCCTACCGTCAGACGCAAAGTCTGGAACTCCAATCCATCACAACCCAATCTGAAGATTGAATATATTCTGTAATAGATGTTGGATGTTACTGGGGTTTCTGACCTTTATCAGCGTATTTGCCACTTAGAATTTTTCTTTCAAAGTCAACTAAGTTTCTCTTCAAAATCGGGACCGCCAGCATCTGTGAAAACTAGTAGAGCTAAGGCGAGGTCAAAGGGAAGGACTGAATGCTGGTTTAAGATGTTGACTCAAATCTTTGATGTGTGTAGTGGATGGATATGTGTAGATATGAGTGAGGACGGAAGCTGACAAACTCTCCTGGTCTAATATATTCCATCTTTAATTGTGACTTGATAAGTCCTTCAAGTCTAGCAGTGGACAAATGGATCCCTCTTTGGTACGTTAAAAAAAAAAAAAAACCTTATGCCATTTCACTTGTTGGTACCTCTGACTACATGTTCATGTAGGTCATTAAGCATTGATTAAGAGATTTAAAGTTCTGAAGGTCCTTGGATGTGAAGGATTGTTGGACTCTGGAATACAGAGGTCTTTAAATCATGAATGACTAAGTGATGGCATATATAGTGTCCATTGGTCGGAAATATTGGAGTCTGCCTCCACTGGGTGGGGATCCACAGAATCTCAGAATGAGTTATTCCTGAGAAAGTGATATGGAACAGGTCAATCCTGTCTCTACTGGATGTTCTACGCGTGTTACCTTTTTACCTAGTACAGCAGTGCGTAATGTTCTCGTGCCCCCACTCCTGCTTCCCTCCCTGTTTGAGACCCCCCTCCCTTACCTTCTCTTCAGCTCCCGGCGTCAAATGACGCCACGGGTCACATGACGCTGCGTTACCTTCTTTGGCAACGCGTCGCCATGGCAAGTTAAGTTGCAGAGGCCTCACGCGATCCCCCAGCATTAATTTAAATGCCTTGGGGAAGAGGACGGGGCCTCTGCAACCGCCCCCCCCGAACAATCTTGTGCACCCCCCAGTTTGCACACCGCATACCTAGTAGACGACTTGGACTTTTGAACGACCTGTATCTTAGAAAGGACTTCATGAGCATTTACTAGTGAACTTTTACCTTTATAAACAAAGAAATCATTTGGGAGCATCTTTTCAAATATCATTCAAACTTGCTAACTAGTCAAGGTAAACTCCATATAGCAGGTACCTACACTGAATAAATGCAATTTCTTATCACATAGGACATCGCCAGCAATTTAAATTGCACCAAATTAAGACTCAGAAAATGTGATGACTCCGACATGATTGCGCAGTTTTGGAAAAAGGAGAAAAAGTTGATCACAAAATAAGTTTCAGGGTGGTGATTCGAGTGGGACATACCTAAACAGTTATAAGACGTGACCACGAATCTGGTTGAGTGCCCTCAATTTTTCATGAACTCAAATCCCTCTGCGTCTTATGCACAATCATAGCCTTAGATGCTGCCTGCTCCTTTCTGGTAGTTTGTGGAAAAAACATGTACTTCTTTCAGAAAGTTTTTCATCTTACTACATGTAGTTTATTTAGGTGATTTTTGGATTCTTTGCTCCAAGGACAAAAAGGGATGATGCACTTCTGATTTAAATGCAGGACGACTACCTCCAGTAGGAAATAATCCACTTCTCTTAGAACAATCTTGTCCTGATTTATGAGGGATGGCTCACTACATAACACCTGTAGTTCTGCTACTCACCTAGCCAAAGCACTGGCCACAAGCACCATCATTTTTATGTTGGTATATTTAATATAAGAAATTATGATGCTGGCAGATCCAATATGATACTCCACGTGTGGATGATCAAACATGAATTGAAAAATAAAAATACATAGTATAATACTGTAAAACACTTTTGACAAACAAAGAAAACAAATGCTGAGAACAACAGGTGACTATAATGATTAAAAAAAACACATTTAATATGACACAATGAATCAATACAATTAATAAGCACAATATAAAATAGAAATGAATGTGGGTCCCACTTTTACAATCCTGCTATGGCGAGAGTACCCGCTTACCAGAAGATGGTAGGATGTAGGCAGTGGATAATCAGAGAGTATCCCCTCATGTGGCTACTCCATGCGCTCCTCACCGACATCGGCGCCGTGTTGTTGTAAGCCACAGCTAGGGTATGGGACGGCAGCCCTGCTCACGCTGGGACAGACCTCTGCAGCTCTCGGTATTCCACAGCTCGATACACGTGTACCTGGGAAATCCTACTGTCGATCGCCTGTAGCAGATTCGCCAAATCCCTAGCCCGTAGTGCTGTAAAGATGGTATGCGCAGATTCGTCCGCGATCACTTGGCGGGAAATTCAGCAGATAGTAAAGCAGTGTGTATGTGGGACCACCCTACGCGTTTCGGAAGACCAGGCTTCCTTCCTCAGGGTTGTGTGAATAATATTCACATATGATTCACAGAAATAGCATTTCTTGTTGTATATATCCTTTACAAATGTATAATTATTCTGTATAAGCCGAGCGCCATAGATATAAATTGTTTTCACTATCACCTGACCTGGGGTCTGTTATATCGCAGGCAGCCAGCGTGTCACCTATACCATATAATAGTAACTTTAGGCATTAGCGCTACCTTATCTGTTTTTTCTCTCATATTTAATATAAGCCTTGTAATGGCTCCCACGAGTGTTCCATTAGTGCCTGCATGAGTAGTGATTATACCAAATCAGCACTCTCCTGAATTTCCAGTCTCAACTTCCTTACTGCCTGCAAAAAACATGGTCTTTCCGTGGCCACATTTCTTTCTAAAAGTGCTATGAAAGGCAAAATGTGCATTTTGAGGAAGCGGAGGACAAGTTCTTTATCAAATCCTGTTTGAAAGAACTCCATAGAAGTGTTATAACAGTCTTGGAAGCTCTTCTTTCCCGTCATACTGTCAATCATAGAAACGTCTTATGACACCTTGTTACTGGGATAGGTACATACACATCCTTGAAATCTATCGAGCTGTGGCAACCTGGCTCTCAAACTATTACCTCATGACATTTTCTAGTATTCTCATCACATCTTTCAATAAGATGTTGATCTCCCCGCTATCCTTGTAATTGCAGAATCACACTTGGGTGGTACACCCACATCTTTACATCAGATAAAGATTACATCTTATAAATTTCCTAAATAACAGCATCTTACCTGGCAGGATCCATTCTGCCTCCATCATGTACTTTTATACCTTGTGCAGGAGACAACACTTTCGAGACACTGAAGAGTCTCCATTTCCAAAGCCTCTTGAACCACTTTGATTAATAGCACCACTAAGTCTGCATTTAATAATAAATCCTCTTCATGTACTGTAGAGCTTCCTTTTTCAAGGAGCCTCAATGTTGCCCTTTAGATATCTGTAACTCCGAACCCTCAGACGAAGAGTCTGTCTGATAATGACCTTAAAATTTCCTATTTCCTTCTAATCCCATCTTGTCACAAGCTGCACACTTCTTCCTTTTCCTGATACTTTTCTTCTTACTGTATGGTACAGCGCATTCACCACAAATTTGGACTTTCTTTGGGAAGTCCTCTAGTAGTACCATTATAAACATACATATCAGTAACCTCCTTTTAATACATGCTTTTGTTGAGTGCCTACACATTGTAGAGTAATGCTGCACTCCCCAAAAGGCAAATTGAAATATAGATACCGGTGCTCCTGGTTCAGGAATCTCTGTGAGGTACTCCAATATCTAATAGAAAGGAAAAAACCTGGGCACTGCGGATTTCTACTTAGAAAATTTATTGTGAGCCAATGATATGACGTTTCGGCCTCAAGGGCCTTTCTTAAATGCAAATGGCATAGTGAACAAACATTAAAATGTTCCTTAAATTGACCCCACCACGTGCCCTTAATTGTCTCCGATAGCCTTCCTTCAATGATTGTCCGTCACTTTCCAGTGATGCATGGGAAGTTAGTTAGTTCTTCCCCCTCATTCGTTGATCCTTCACTTAGTCAGTGACGTTATCATAGCGCGTCCTCAATCCTCTTGGTGCTGCGATGAGCGTGACGTCATGGTCCTAGTCCAGCATTGTCCCGTCTCCTTTGGTGTGTTGCTATGCCCTTCCAATGATGCATAAATATTCTTCACTCCTTCCAGACGTCATCATATGCTGTGGTTTCGAATATACCACACTATGCAAGTCTTTTTCCTCATCTCGGAGGGATAAGAAAAGTATCTACACCACATTACCCTGGGAAGATCCCTATTGATGCCTTGCCCCACCGCTATTCCAGTTAGAGAGCGAATGAGTCTAACATGCTTTACATACAAGAGTAAATTTGTGAGTGGAACGATAACACTTACATTTAATAATTCACTACATAATATTGGTTGCACTATTTTTTCTTAATTTTTTTCCCCTCATATGCGCTGCGAACACTGCGCTCCCCTCACCTGGAAGACAGACAAGATTCATACTGAACCTGGAACAGTCTACAGAGGGTTTAACTTGAGCTGCTTTACATTTCTTTTATCACATGATCACTTGCACTATGGAACAGATTGCTGCCTCCGTTGTTCACTGCCTGCAGGAACTGACGTATCAGGCACTCCGCGATGGTCTCAGGCAGTGAACAACGGAGGCAGCAATCTGTTCCAGTGGAGTCACGGAGGGACTACAGCAGCAAAGCAGCGTTTCCTGGTCCTAGGAGCATGAGTATTACTCATACAATGCTTTTAATTGTTTTATGTTTGTGAGTTCATTTTTATTGAGATTTTTGGGAATTAAATATATCTATTTTGCACAGTAATGCACTAGGATTTGGCGCTTTTTTTTCTTATATTTTTCTATGCAGGTGGAGAGGGAAGTCGTTGTGCCCTTTTAAGAAGCTGCCTGTTGGTCCTAATAGTGCCACTGTCACTCCCCAATTATTGGACTTATTTGTTGGACTCTAGAGGACTATCTGCATTGAGCAGATTAAGGCAAAGTTCACAGCACCACACCAAAAAAAAAAAATTTTTTTGTATAATTGTATGTTTTTAGCTTTTTTTATATTGGACATTCACAGTGCATTTTTGGTATATTAATTAATTTCATTATTTAGGATATATTGCATTGGTATATCATTATATTAATTCATTAATATTATGTTGATGTATTTATGATTCATTACCGGTTTAATTAATTTTATATATCCTATACTTCTGGCGTTCCACACACGAGCGCAGACCCCTATTGTGTGTATATATATATATATATATATATATATATATATATATATATCCATGTCTGTATTCACATGTGATAATACTTAAAACAAACAAATTGGAGCAGCGCCTTAGGAAGCTTGATAAGGATAAATCAGCTGTGTAAATCAGATAGAGTTAACAAGGCTATTGACCAAAGAATCCCCAAAAGGGCGAATTTGTGATAAAAACAACTGAAATCTGAAAGCAAAAATAAAAAATATGAAACACAAAAAATAAAATAAAAACCAGATGTCAGTTGAAATTTCATAAAATGTACTTAGTACTGGAGTTTTGCTGCCCGTATATAAGGATCACCAAATCCCAAGGATATCTGCAGAAAACAAGAAGAAAAAACAGGCGCACATTCCCTTCACAGCTTCAAGGCGATTGAGTATATCAGCCTGTCCCGTTGGTGCCACCTCTGATGTATCCGTTGGTTCAGCAAGGTGCACTGGAGCCACCGCAGCCAGATGATGTAATAATCAGCAACACGGTCAGAGACTTCTTCCAGATACACCTCCCACAGCTCGCCAGCAGGCAACTTTGGGAAACGCCCTACGCGTTTCGTCACTAAGGACTTCGTCAGGGGTTCCAGTGAGCAGTGAGAGCTGTATCTGGAAGGAGTCTGACCGTGTTGCTGATTATTACATCATCTGGCTGCGGTGGCTCCAGTGCACCTTGCTGAACCAACGGATACACCAGAGGTGGCACCAACGGGACAGGCTGATACATTCCCTTCACAGCTTCAAGGCGATTGAGTATATCTCATAAATGCTATTATTTTTACTCTGTTTGTGAGTGCGCTTTTTATATTTTACAATCCCATAAATACTGTTTTATACTTTATCACACTAGGAGTGCGCCTGTTTTTTCTTCTTGTCATGTGATAATACTTGTTCACTTTGAGTTCACCTTTAGGATTGTTTAAAGTTGTTCCTCACCAAGTTCACCATTTGTGTATAAAGAAACGATACACTATAAATTTCATTATGAGCGCCCAATTACACTTTTTCTAATTTTGCAATTGGCAAACCAAGAAGCCAAAAACACAATCACATTGCTTTTTTATTGATATTTGCATGGGGCTCAACGCCTATGGAAATATTGCTACAATAAGTACAAAACCACAATGGTACCAATTGTCAACAGATCATAAAAATGTGCTTACTTTAATAGGCGTCAACCAAAATAATTACGTCATTATTGCACAATTGATTGAATGGGGGTGGGGGGTAAATATAAAGTAACTTTTGTTATCTGGCGCAATCAAGTAAAACTTCAGCATTAAATTACTTTTAAACTGCAGTTCAACACCTTATTTATCTTTGGTGCTTGACATGCAAAAAACATCTGTCTTTATGTAAATCAGTATCAAAATAGATGTACATAAACAAACATGTTGCATAGAGAAAACACCGCAGTTTACATACCTTTGGGTTTTCCAGAATGAGCCGAACTGATATTTTGAGTTATCATCTTTAACTTCTCTTCTCGCTCACTGAAGAGTCTTAAGTACATTTCTCGCCATGACTCATATTCCAGAAGTTTATGGTTTTTGAAATCTCTGTCACAGTGCTTCTTCCACAAGTGCCCAGTATCCTGAATAAAGGCCTTTGAATTAAAAAGTAAAATCAGCTCATAAGTGTTATATCAGAGAACAATTTAACATAGGTCAGAGACCAGTAGTATGTTGCATGACTTTCTTGTGGGAGGCTATGCACACAAGTGACAGAAGCGCCAACTGGTTTACATTTACATACCTAAATTCAGTCTTAGAGAAGTATGTCCATGGGGAGCAAGAGCGGAGCACAGCTATGAAAAAACAAGGGGCTACACACCAACAAGATTGAAATTAAAAGTACCTTTAATCCATGGTACACGTGGTGACACGCAGGTAAAACACTGACGTGTTTCAGGCAGAAGCCCATTATCAAAGAGTGCGTTTGCGTCTCGTCAAACTCCTACTGTTATAGAGGATCCCCCCCCCCCCCCCAATAACCAGTGACGCGAAGTGGATTGGCGCGAAAATCTAAACGAAGCAGCCCCATTGGAGGAACCAATCCTCCAAACGGCCGTCCGCAAAGTTACAACACTGTGCTGCGTGCGGGGGATCAAAAACCACAGTGCAGATGACGAGTGGGTACAATAAACAAAATAGTTACTGTATACAGCTACATAAAATTAGACATAGAAAGTAAAAGATATATGCGCATGCATGACTGAAGAAATTATTAAAAACAACGAACCATTCGCATGGACATGGATATAAACAGGAGGCTCAGATTTAACTAGTAAACATTCTCCATGTAGTGAAAACATGTGTATATGCAGAAGTAGCATGAATCAAAACGAAGATCCAGTGGATCAGTGGATGTAGAAGATTTAACAATATATTAAACATCTATCAGGTCTCGATTGAGATCTTGAAGCAGATTTGACTGCTATGTATGTATATGTATGTATATAAAAATTATATATTAAATTCTTCAAACGTGATCATGAAGTCTGAAAAAGTGGAATAAGTGGTGTTCAACAGGGAAGGGTGATATATGAGTCACTCCTACAAGAGAGAAACTCTTCTACAAAATATAAACAACATCCTATATTGAGCATACATAAGCCCAGAGTATGAAGAATAAATTAAGGAGCAAGCTAGTGTACAGAAAATTCAAGATGCCTTAACCGTAACATGTTTCCTAAGAAATATATATATATCCTAAAAAATATATATATATATATATATATATATATATATATATATATATATATATATATATATATGTATTAAGCAATAATGAATAATAATCATAATGATGGAATTACAATGTATACATTTATGCATCAACCCTTTATCAAACAGCATCAGGGAATAGCCCTACAGAGATTAAATTAGAGAAACATCTGGATGGAGTGGATATATTATAATACATTTACTTCATAATTATTATCCCAAAGTAATCCCTAATCTCCAAAAAGATATATATGAGATGACAGATGCATGGGTTCAAAAAATAGATGGATTATGAGAAGAAATGTTTCAATTCCCAGTCGATGTTCACGCCCCTGGGTGATAGAGTCCCAAGGGCATAGATCCAATGCATCTCTCTACAATTTAAGCGAGCCTCTCTGTCGCCTCCTCTGACATTAGTCTGTATCAGTTCTATCGCACTAAGAAAAAAGTGCTTAGAGCCTAATGGACAGGCAATGAAATGACGTGCTACAGGGAATCTCTCGTCCCCGTTTCTAATACTCCTAAGATGTTCCCCTATTCTAACTCTAAGGGGTCTGATGGTTCTTCCTATGTATCCACATCCACATTTAAGTATGTAGATAACAAATTTGGAATTACATGTCATGAAAGAGGAAATCTTGTATCTCTGATTTGTATGAATATTTCTAAGTGATTTGATGGGTGTTGCATACTTGCAAAGATTGCAATCTCCACATCATAAAAATCAGTCTTACACCAAACTCTCCATTTGAGCAAACTATATTAAAGGGAGCTTGGCTGTACGTACACAATCTATTGTGCAAGATCATCTAATTGCACATATACACAGTACATAAAGAACCTATTTTGCACAATAGATTTATTGAGCACCCATCATAGACAAACATTGATTCTACAAACCTGCTTCCCTAAAATGTAATACTACAATCACAGCTTTGTAATACTTTTTTTTACCTGCAACTTGGGAGTTAGTGTTACCTTAAATATGAAAACAAGGTAGACGTACCGGATTGCACTCTTCAATGCGATTTAGCTGCTCTGGTGTACAACGCTCAAGAACAGTTTCAAGAATTTCAAATGGTACGCCTCCAACCTCTTGAATAGCTACAAAGCAAACAGTATTTCAGTATTAAACTGTAGCTTTTTTGGACTTCTGAAAATAAAATCACCATTAACAAAAAACTCATCATTCACTTAGACTTGTAGAAGCTGAGGGTGGGGGGAAAAAAATTTAAAATAAATTATTCGATAACCCTAGTCCTTTCAATAGCTACAGTATATGGGCTTTCATGTGGATGTATTATTCCCATGGTGTGTTACGATAAAACACAGCTCAATATAATCAAAATGGTAGAATTTTTTTTTTCACTTAACATGGCTATCAATATGTCCAAATGTTAACTGTAGTGCCTGTAGAACCCATTAAAGAGAATGGTCCATTGCTAATGCCCAGAACAAATTAGGTTCCAGGAATTACATTTGAGACTTAAAAAGGTATTTGGGGCATCTTTTTTCTAATAATATCTTTTTGTATGATAAGATGCTGATGTTTGTTTGCATTGCACATTTCAAGTATGTTTGTATTTCCAATATGAGTCTGAGTATACCACATGATTTTGTTGATTGGTACCCTATGTGGAATTTGTGGTGCAAAATTACACTATATAATGCGGCTTGTTTTGTCACTGTGCACCTGATGAAAGGTCTGTATGGGATTTGAATCGTATTTTTCCCTGATCTCTAATAAATGTAAGACTGCATTAGGAAATTTTGAGTCGAGTCCTTCTTAGTATCTCACTTGGGAAACTGTTGCAATGTTTTTCACTATTCTAAATACTAGCATGGCCTTGTGAATAAGATTCTCACCTTTACCACTTAATACCTTTATCCACTTACATTAAATTGCTTTGCCTCCTTCAGGTCTACCACATTTAAATTAAATCACAAAGATCTAAAACAGTAAATATATTGCCATGTCCTCTTGGTACTCTAATATAAGGATGTGATGAAACCATGTTTTGCTCATCCCAGAGCTCTTAACCATAACATTTCCTACTGCTCCTACATCACAACAAATGTAATAAAAAAAGAAAATGGTTACTCAACTTACCGTAATTTATTTTCCCTGGAGAGACCATCCATGGCACTGCTCACCAATGGGTTAAGTTCCACCCTTTAGCTGAGATTGGACAGAATTTAACTTTTGGGAGGACTATAAATAGCCCCTCTTTTCCTCCCAGGTAATTTCAGTACAAAAGCTGAAAATAACATTAATATCAACCTAGGCATAACTCTTGGAAGGAAATTGGAGAGCACTGCCATGGATGGACTCCAGGAAAAGATGGTAAGTTAGGTAACAATTTTCCTGGTTGTCCCAATGGCCGTGATCACCAGTGGGACTAATCAAAGCAGTACCAAAATAACATTTTTTTATTTTTTTTTAAACAAACAAAAAAAAAAACCCACACACACCACTTCTTACTTAAAGATAATGTTTAATGTAAGTAGTGACACTTGACCGCAGGCCCATCCTGCCAAAGCATGCGTCTGCTGAAGACTGCACATCCAAAGAATAGTAATTCGCTAAATGTAGTAATTGACGTCCATACTGTCACCCTGCATAGTTCTGTGGGGAAAGCCTGTGCCTTCGCTGCCCAAGATGTAGCCATGGCTCTTTTAGAACGGGCCTGTAACAACTCTGGAGCTGGAATCTTATGTATACTATAGGTCTTACAGTTACGATCCAGTGATTTATTGTAGATTGCGTATGCTCTGTCCAACTTCATAAATCTTTGTTCTGGAAAGGTAGAGTTTTAAGCACTTCACTACGTCCAATGTGTGTGGAATCTGCTCTGTCAGTGCCAGGCTTTGGCCAAGTAAAGGTAAAATGATCTCTTGATCGAGATGGAACTTGAAAACTATATTTTGTAGAAAAAAAAAAAAAAAAAAAAAAAAAGAACTGGCCTTAAAGCTGCAGTTAAGCTGCCGTTAAAAAATAAATAAAAAAATCCCCATTCTATATGTGCATCAATACAATCTGCACACTGACAAGTGATTAGCTAAACCGCAGATCAATCCGTTCTCCTGTAAGCGATCGCTTGCTCCGGGTTATTTAATTCAGTTCTTGCACAGCATTCTGGGCAATGTAGTCCTGGAATATGATTGACTGTTACTAGATACAATTGGTGCACTGCTAGAGAGGGCGAGTCTCAAAAGCCAGAGCCTATCAAAAGGGGGAAGGGGGCTGTCACTTTGGAAATGCTTCCTACATTAGAAACATTAAAAATCCACTGGATTCTGCTTCCTGCTTGTAGTGGATTACGCTTCCCTCCTTCCTTAAATTCAGCGATGTGTTATCAACACCTTTGTAAAATGTTCTCTGTTAAGTAGTTAGGCCAAAAGGGAAGAGCCTTGAATTGAGAGTGCTGCCCCCATCGCAAAACTTAGAAACGTTTGGTGTCCAACATATGGGTACATGGAAGTACCCACTTTTTTCAAATAAGGGCATTTTTGGTTTTTAATCAGTTTTAACTACACTGTAGCTCATACATAGCAAATATAGTGCTTCTTAATGTTTAACCCTTTAAGCAACACATAGGACACACCCATTTCTCTTGGCTGCAGTCTTGATCCTCTATAGTGTAAGAAATACTAAAGACTATAGAATATTGGTAGTGTAGGACCTACTGAAAATCGGTTTACCATGACGTGGTAGTATGCTTAAAATATTTTGGCCACAGTATTGAACTAAATTACCCATATTTATGTACGAGTATAGATAAAATACATAGTAATGTACTAAATAATTTGTCATGTTGAATGCAGAATTAAGGCTTGTTATATGGAAGTAGGCAGCTTTCAGGTCTACTGACACAAGCCATTCGCCTTGGTCTACTGGTGCAATAATGGTCTTCAGGGGACTTAATATTTAATTCATTTTACTCCAAGCTGCTGTTCAACATGGTTTAAGGCCTGAAAGGCAAACTTGTTTCCTGGCTATAGGGATCTTCTAAAATCGGTGTCCTCTGGGTCTTGTCTTTAACTCCAGACAATATCCCTTGCAGACAACTTTGTACACAGGAATCCGTAATAGTTTGCACTCAAGCGTCCCAAAATTGCTGAACTTCTCCTCTTACGTGGAATATTGAAGCTCATCTTATGCAAACTTTCCAGCCTATGAGGGTCCACGGAAAAACAGAGCTCTGGCCCCTATGCCAGGAGACTTCTGGGCCTATAAGCTCATACCTAGACTATTGGTGCCCTCATCTATATTTGAAATTGGGGGTATCAAATCTTCTTTTCCTTTACTGTGGTAAAAAAAAAAAAAAAAAAACAGACAGACCTCTGGAGGCCCTCATGGAAAGTAAACCTCCTGTCAAACAGGTGATATCCCTCGAAAGTAATTGAACACAGATGGTTCTTTGATGACGAATCTGCCTGCCAAAGCACTCTTCTGGCTGCGACTGATAGTGCCATTGAACTTGCCATCTTAACTGAATCCAGCAATGCTTCAGCTACAAAGTCCAACGCCAACTTTATTGCCACAACTATCTGGGCCCTTTTAACTCCCTTCTCCCAGGACGTCTTCACCATTCAACATTGCAGTTGATACTGACGTTCTATCTATGGAAAGCCTACAAGCTGCGCATGCTGCAGTAAGTTACCTCTTAATGGTGTTCTCCATCTGCCTGTCCATTGCAGCCTAAAAAGGCGGCTGCATCATCTACCAGCAGTGTTGTACATCTGGCAAACGTGGACACTACCTTGTCCACCTTTGGAGGAGAATGCAATGCTTTTTTTCCCTCCTCGAATGGGTACAGTCTTGAAAATGTTCAAGTCAAAGATACTTTTTTTTTTTCCAGCTGATACCACTCCCCTTTAATCCTATCCTTCACCACCTGTGAATCTGGAAGGTTCTTGGTTTCCCATGTAAGCTCCCGAATAGGTGATCCCTAGGTTCCAAAGGGGAAGGTTTGTATTCAAAGATCTACCTTACTGCTTTAAGAAGTGCATTGAGCTCAAGATCAAAAATTCCATCACCGCCTCCATCCTGCCGAATTGTAAGTCATCTGAATTTTCAGAAGAGGAGCGAGTCATGTGACCTTTCTAGGCTACCATGTGATCTTGCCCATTTTCAACTTTTATGCACAGATCTTGAGGCTGCCTAGGTTAGAGCATCCTTCATCCATGAGATTAAATCAGTCCTCTGTTCTATTGGGTCCTTTGCTGCTTCCCTTATGCAGTCTTCAGAGATTTCTTATTTTCCAATGGTTGATTAAAACAAGCAGCACAATATTTTGTTTCTCTTGCAGCTTTCTTAGTAGTCGGCTCCATAGGTGTTCTAGTCACTGGCTCGTTGTCATCCTGAAGTACAGAAATACAGATATCAGTATTTAAAGCCACCTTTTTTTTTTTTTTTTTAGAAAAAGCAAAAATCACAACATGGACTACTCTCTCCCTGGAGCTTACCTTGGAATTTTTAGAGCTCGCGTACATTATGTAGCAGCTTTGTCCACCCACGTGATAGGGCGTTAGAGGAGTCGAGTGCGTGAGTGCCTGTAACAAGCTCCCACATGTCGTCTGGAGCTGCGAGCCTCAGCGGCTATTTGCAGCATGGCCTCCCGTAGGCCCCACGTAACAAGCAACTCAAGCACGAGAGGCGCCGACAACTCCCATGGATCAACTGCATGGTAGTCAGGTAAGCCCCTTCTATAATACTGACAAAAATAATAACGACTACCTCAGCAAAATAGGACAGAAAGACTACCTGGGGAGGAAAGCAGGGGCTATTTATGATCCTCTCACAGGTAGAGATTTCTGTCCCATCTCAGCTGGAACTTAACCCATTGGTGACCACTGCCATGTAGATAACCAGTAAATATAAATGTAAGTTTTTCAACATAATGTGATGATTAATCCAACCTTTGTCCCAATTTCTAGGTTTCCTTGTTTATGTATAGATACACCTGTTAACCGGTCCTCAAAAATAATACCTCTTCATTCAAAGTTTCTCATTTTCCGAAGTTAAAACTGGATAAGATAACTTTAACTTTGCTTGTCTTTTTTCTGAACAATTTCTGCTGCTGCAAACCTTCCATGTTCCCGCTTTCTACCGTTCTCTATTTGTTCAACAATTCCTCATTGTCTTACATATGGTCCGTTACTACCATGCCTAGCACCAAATTGTTATGTAGCCTTTTTATAGCCCACTCTACTTTAATAGCGTAACCAGCATGTTACAACACACGCTCTATTTGTTCTGAAGCTCCATAAAACTAATTTTACATTATAAACTACCATTCTGTACCAACAACTTAAGAGTTGGAACTGAAATAGTCTTGTTACCAGACGCAAAGGGCATTATCAAATCAAATATCAACTCGCAAATTTAAAAGGGTAACAATAGTTTTTACATATTCAAATGTTTAACTTGCACCTAAAAATAAGGGGAGGAAATGTAAATAAACCATTTAGAGACTGTAGTGGTCAAAAGTATTACATTTAGTAGCAATACACACAACAGCATTATTTAATATACTATACACTCACTAAAAACATTTAAATTTTAAGATATCCAAGTTTAAATTTGTAGTGTACTACCTTTTCATTGGTCATTTATTGGTACTGCACCGACACACTTTATTCGAGCAAATACCCAGTATGTACCTGGCAGATACCTGGAATGCGCCGCTCCTCACCTCTGACAAGCCCTGTTGCGTTTGCCTTCCCAGCCTGGGTTCATGCCTGGCTGATGGGCGGCTGATCTGTTAAATGATAATGATTAGGATTTAATAGGCTGCAATGCTTCGCGTGTCTACCAGATGGCATAAATTCATGAATTGTAATGCAGTATATATATATATACTGTGCAGTATTGCAGCCAGCGGGAATAAAATGCTTCAATCCCTGCCTGGAAAATACCTCAATGCACTCGGGCAGAAAACAGTCCCAAACCTCAATACACCCGGGTATACCCGAATTCGTGGGACTAGCCGAGCTCGAATAAAGTGTGTCGCCAGTGTATAGCAACTATGTAAAGTATCCAGAGGGAAAAAAAAATGCAAAATAATGTTTGTTTTTTATATGCAGTGCTGACCGTGTAAGCAGCTCCTTATATAGAGTTTTGCAGGTCCTGCCCTTTAGAACTTCCAATGTAATTTTAGTTCTGAAGACACAGGGAGCCTTGCCAAAGGTTAGAAGGAGAAGACACCTGGATTGTTTTCAAAGTCGGTGTCTTTAATTTCAGGGGCCGGAGAAGCTCGGTGAATAGTGATATTTGAAAAAAACAGTCATACTTTAATGAAAGCCACACATTTCCATCAAATCACTCACAGTCAATATTATTTTGAAGGACTCTGATGCATTGTTCATATAATGTTAGCATCTTTGGAAGATAAGTAATTTTGGAACCAGAGTAAACCAACATTTTTGAATTTAATCTACGTCCTGTAAAGGCACTTGATTCACAGCACTGTTCAGTCAGCTCTTCAGAGACGTTTCCTACAAAAGAAAGAA
Organism: Ascaphus truei; assembly: GCF_040206685.1. Taxonomy (NCBI): domain Eukaryota; kingdom Metazoa; phylum Chordata; class Amphibia; order Anura; family Ascaphidae; genus Ascaphus; species Ascaphus truei. The sequence goes on from NC_134486.1 coordinate 342,644,971, forward strand.
TACAACAAAAAAAATCATGTTATTAAAATGTTTCCATAAGATGTTACATTACAAACAAGCTAGCATTTTCCTTACAAATCACATGTAAATTGGAATAAGCGTCAAAGTATTATCAATACTGGGTATGAAAAGAAAAAAACCCACACCAAAAATATTGTACATAGATAATCTCATGGGTAAACTAATGTACAGCACAATTTGGAAAATATGCCTGGCAGTTGCAACTACTCTTGGTAGCAAAAAGTTAACAGAAAACAACCAACTATAAATTTGAACTTTCAGATCAGAATCAACTAATTCCTCCAAAGTTGTATACACCGAGGAACTTAGACTGAGTCCATGGTAACTGCAGCCGTGGGGCGGGCCAGTGACGTCACGGAGCTGGTTCGCCCTCATTGGGCGAACTGCTCACGTGACCGGCCCTGCGCTCCCGGAGGCGCCAAAACTAAAAAAAAATTTAAGTAGTACGCCTCCGCTGCTAAAGCCGCTCTCATTGCGGCTGCAGGGGCTCACTGACAAGAGTCAGCGCGCCTCGGCATGGGTCAGCGCGCAAGCGCTGACCATGGACTCAGCCTTAGACCTGATTAACATGTCCTCCCTCACATGAATGTCTGCTGGAAACAGTGGTCTTCATATTTCCTCCCATAAATTTACACCAACTGTAGATTTTGCATAACAATTTCTCATACGAACTCACTAATCAAGGAAAGGAATACCAATGGCGGAATGTGCCCTTTGGCCGCAACCAAATTGCCACCATAACTACTAACCTCTGGGTGAGTCGCCGCTGGTTACCTCACCATCACCACCTCTCCCAGCCCTGTCCACCTGTCGCAGCATGTCCTCAGCACCTAGCCCAGCTACAGGGCACCTAAAACGCAGAAGCCAGGAAGCCACACAAGAAATGAAGAAATGAGTCCTGGCTGCTGGCGGAGTGTCGTGCGGCTGGTAGACGCGGTGAGGACATACAGCGCTGGAGGTGCCTGGCTGGGAGAGGCACTGCGGAAGGCAGAGACAGTGAGGTGACCTGCAGTGTCTCGCCCTGCAGTCAATCGTTACAGCGGCAGAGGCGATTTGCCCATGGCCAAATATTCAAGACTGTATACAAAGCTTTGAATATCCGGCAACAAGTAGAAATATTTTACTCCAAAAAGCGAGGGGAGGGGCGGAGGGGAAAAAAAATAAAAGTGGTTGTAAAAAGCCAAAGAATTTAGTGAGCTGTAATCAGACTAATCAATCCACTTACATGTTTTTTTTTGTTTTGTTTTTTAATAAAGTCCATGCAACTTCAATGATAATGCAAAAAATTGTTAGATTGTCCACCTGGATCAAAATAACAACTTAAAGCCAAGAATCACACAGAAAATCAATGCTTTCTTACCAGGGGGGCGGGTGGAGCACTAGGACAGAACATGCTGGTCACTCACATGGGCCCTTCATCAGGGCTGCCACAGTCATGCACCACGATCTAGGATTCCACAACTATACCGTAATGGAAATAATTTGACTATGCCACTACCCACAACAGGAAGTGAGGATCTCCGGCTCTCATCTGTGTCTTGGGATACAAATACAGTTGCCATCTACTGTAATATATCCCATGATAAAGATAATGGCTGAAACACTGGCTTTTCTACAAATCCATAAACACTTTTTATTTTTATTTTTTTAAAGCAAAAATGAATGCGTGCCCAACATGTTTAGCCTATTAGGAAGGTCAGGGTGGCTGATTTCTAGCACTCGGATTGATTTTTTTCCATTTATATCATCGCTTTAGATGCACGTCTATCAGTTTACCTCGACTATACAGAAAGAATGAAAATATTATACTGTAGATTAAGCAATACAATCCTTTAAGGAAAAGCTTACATATCTCAACAATTATACACTTTTACAATACCGGGAAACACTTTCTATATGAATAAGTTACAAAAGGGGAAACCTTTTCAAAGAAATACATGCAATTAAGATGGAGGGCAGGATCAGTGAAAAAAGTAAGACATTGAGGGTGAGCGACTATTTAAGCATTACTTTGACTCTGGTTTAATGCCTTCCATCACTTTAGGAAAGGCATTTAAACAGAAAATAAGTCATTTCAATTTGGAGTAAGCCTCAAAAAAAAAAAAAAAAAAAAAAAACCGAACTGCATTCATTTATTTGTATGGATTTATTGCAGAAGCCGGTGATGTTACATAAAATGTAGCCCAAAAAGTGGTAATAAGTGGTTAAAGAAGCTGTGATAGACCTAGCAAAATCAAACTCTGCTGAATTACAGTAGCAATATTAGATCTCCAGTAGTACATGCCTCTTGGACAAGAGCTAATGAAACGCATTGTGTTCTCCCTAGTGATTGATATGATCCAACAAAGTGAACAATGCAAGATCGTGAAGACATCCAATACATCTATTAACAAGGGATGAAAGTGCATCAGCCAGCCAAACCATACCAACACAAGGCATGTGTAGCAGTAATCATTAGTCAACTTACTAATATTTATTAGTCAATAGCTAACATGATCAATAAAGTGCAAATCAAAAAAATAACTTGGCTAATGCTAGGAATACAGCTACAGGATAATTTTTAGCACAGGAATATTTTAGCATGTTTACCTCATTTCAAGTCCTTACCTTTATGTTCTGTGATGTAAGGTGGAGAGGGTAATATAGAGTAATCTGGTAAAAATTTAGGCAGTGGGATATTAAGCAAGTCTGTTAAAGACTGCACCTTTACCTGAAAATATAACCAGTTATAAATCAGAAACCAAGGTAGCAAAATACAGCTTGTTAGTTTTGTGTTTTTAATTACTCACACCTTTTCATTTATTGGTTTAGTCACAAAAGTAAAAATGCTAGTCTTTAATTTGTTTTAATTACTTTATTTCATAAGTTGAATTTTAACTTTGTAAATAAGGTCATAAAAAAAAAAACTAAAATCAGAAAGTTTAATTTTAAATACATTTTCAATTCCTGGAAGCTTTTATTGAGCTGCAGTAAATCCGAAGGGCAAAATTAAACCTAACCCTATCCATTCTGAAAGGGGGAAAAAATGCTCTGCTCACATCTAGCATGACAAGGGAACATGTAATCACCTAAAGTATTCTACATTTAATCTATTAGGTCTGTGTACAATTGTTAGAGATTGTATGTCCTTTAAAGTAACAGAATGAAAAAACTGCCATGGAAAGTGAAAATGAAGGAATTTAAAATAAATAAAAAAATAAATAAAATAAAATAAACCACATGCTATCAAGTAAAATACACCAGCCAAATACAGGGCTACATGGAATTTACTCAAACTTGAAAAGACCTGGTTTATTACCGACAAGGACAAAATAAAAAAAAATGTTTGAAAATGCTCCCAATGCATTGCACACCTACTTGAAGACACCATGCGATTACTAGTTGAGATGCCGTTTTACCCTGCTGCTTATTTTAGGACTTCTAGCCACTATTTTTGTTTCTATAAGAACTTAAGTTCAAACAGACCGAGGTCACGTTATGGTTGTGTGTCAGTAACATTAGCACATGCCATTCTCTGAATGCAATTGTGTCCAATACTAGAAAAGGAAGGCACATTTGCATCAACCACCGCTACACATGACTTTATCTCCAACACATGGATAATTTTCTTTCCTTTCCTACATCCAGGAAATGAATGACAATCTAGCATGGGTGTGTAGAGCCACGAATAGCATTTTTCAATACCCTGTAGTTAAATATGGATGTTTACTACCAGAAGTAAATTTTTAAGAAGGCTGCCATAAAATACAATTTGTGCGAAAATAAACTACAGTCTACAAAATAAAGGTTAACTTTAATTTCTTTAAATTCCAATTTGGATATCCTACTTAGAGCTATTTAATTGAACACTTCTAATTGGCTGCAAAAATTGTCAGCCTTCACTGTTGCAATTGAACCAACATTCAGATGTTACAATATTCGTGTTCTGAAAGGCCCTGGTATGTGGAAGTAGACGATCTACTGCTTACCTCCTTAATATGACCGTCAGGCTCCTCTTTAACTTCTGTACTCTCCCGGTTTTCTGAAGTCTCACCGTTTTCTGTAGTCTGTATTGTTTCAGCCTTGGATAATTCCACATTGCAATACTGCTTGCACACCTGCAGCTTTCTAGGTGGCTCGCTTAATGAACAGGATCTTTTTTTCCTCTTAGTTGAAATCTGATCATAATTAAGATAGGATTCAAAAGACATTGCAGGGGTGTCAAAGTCTTCATCACCAGTAAGTTTACTTTCAGGTTTTTTGTCCTGACTCTGCTTCATGCCACTTACAGATGTGCTACCTTTCGACTTCAAACTATCCTTGTCAAGTTGCTTGCTTTCATCTTTTGGAGAATGTTTCTTTTTCTTTTCAACACTAGAGGAGGAATGCTTTTCCACCCGTGTCCCTTTTCCAGGATAATCAGAACGTTTGGAATCAGCATGGTCGCTAGAGTGCGAAGGATTTTTAGATTTCTCAGAGGTGTGATCATTGCTACTCAATTTCTCCGACTTCTCATTTTTAGTCAGATGCTTGCTTTTGCTAGTATTACTTTCTGCAGTTTTACTGGATTTCACACACTTTTTGGTATCGGACGCAGATTGGCAAACCTTTTCAGCACATGTACTCTTCTCTCTTGAAACAGAGCGTGACAACTTCTTCTCATCGACTAGTTCTTTTTGGTCAGGCTTGCATTTCGGTTTCTCACTGAAATTAAGGAACACAAAATACTACCAGATAAACAGAAACGTTCTTTTTTTCCCCCCCAATGTAGATACAGGATTCTGCGATCAAAAACTTATTATGAACAGCAAATACAGTATGCCTTCTACAGACACACAAATTTTTAAATTCCTTGTATAGCTCTAGTAAAGCTTTAATATGCATACCAATTTAAAGTTACACTTACTGTTCTTTCCCTTCAGGAACAAGCTTCTTCCAATGGTTGACAAGAGATTTAGCAACATCCCCCACATCTGCGTGTTTCCGAAAACCATTAACAATTTTTCCAATTCCAGTTTCCTTCGAAAAACAGTTAAATATGTTACATTACATTAGTTTGTTTATCACGGACTAAAAAGGAAGGCAAACAGTAACTGTTATACAAATTGTTATTACCCCCATTAATGCAAGTTAACACATGAATGCTTTCAAAAACATCTGCTAAAGCTGTATGCACCAACTGAGAAAGCAGAAGAGTTCTTCTTACTGATAATTTCTTTCCTTAGCTGAGTGGGAGGGGGAAAAGCGGGCACTCCACTCCCTATACTGTATGTATGATAGAAATGAGAAAAGTCTATTTAAGCATCAACATTTTCAGACTTCTGTTCGCTAAATAGGATACAGATCCCAAATTGGAACAAATAGTTTAATTTGTGGTTTCTCTTGATAAGCTGCATAAGTCAGATGTTCAGGTTGTTGTTGGCAAGGTGTTTTTGGAGGATTCCCCAGAGCTGCCACTTGTACCTTCAAGGAACTTACAGATGGATCAGTCACAGCTTTCCTGAAGGAATTGGAAAATGCTTGCAATCAAAGTTTTGCTTTATTTTGAGCTCAGGTCAAATTCTGGAGGTTGAACTATTCTAAACTTTTACCAGAGCTTTAAAACTTTTATTTTTTTTTGAGAGACTCCTCCTTTCCTCTAGTATTTTCCTTCTAATTTCCAGGCCTCTATGGTAAGTTTTGTTGGGTCCAGGTGGATAATTGGACCGAGAGAGAGTACATTTTGTTTCACAGAGCATCCAGTGCCCTTTGACTGCTCGCTTTATTACCTTTGATTCAAGGGATACGATAGAGATACTGTAGTCAAAAATATTTAAAAATCGCAGGTCTATAATGCCCTCACACTACAGTAAGAATGAGAATGCTCATTGTACAGTAATCCATTCTAGTCTCAGCAAGTCTTCTGGCATCTTAATGTCTCGCCCTTCAGGAGTGTCAGGTGACGTCACTTCCCTACTCCGTACTGGTCATTTATGGTATTTCGGCCGGGGACTTCACCATCTGAACTGGTCTCTGATGCCAAGAACAGACCAGTGCATACAGAGACCCCTGTCAAAATCCTTGAAGTGACAGGTACCAGTGCAGAAGTGAATGTCACCGGACACTCCCAAAGCGCAAGGCACCAAAACGCCATGGAAAATTTCCACAGAAGACTTGCTGAGGCTTGTGGAAAGACTTGCATGGATACACTACACAATGAGAACTTTTTATTTTTTTAACTAAATCATAAGGATATTATACTTAAATCTTGATATTAATAATTTTGGAATAGTCTCCCACTATGGTGGTCTTTAATCTCTTAAAAACAAAGGTAAGTTTGCTCAGCTCACACACGAGGGGAAAAAAAAAAGCTTTGTTGAAGGTAGTGTCTTATATATAAGTGTGGAATGAGTTTTTTTCTGTTCCGCTCAGCTAAGGAGGAGATTATCCAATTGTTTATTGCGGTCATGCAGTGCAAAGAGCAAAGAAGAATGTTTAGAAGCAGAACATTGCCTTTTTGACGGTGGTTCCAGAAATATTAGGTTAGCATTTTTTAACCCATTCACTGCCAGGTAGGCCTGCAACATTGTGCACTGCAGACCTCTTAGCAGTTACAGCATGGTAGCCTTGTTCCCATGGTATAGGCACTTTCTGTATCAATTAAAAAGAAAGGAGTTTTTAATGTTTGCCCTTGTATTCAAATGTATTACGGTAAAATCAAACATCTGCTGGACACATTTGTCAATATCCCCAGAACTAAATGTACAAAAACTACTGGAAACAGAACTTCTAACAGGTCTTTCAATCTTTAAAGAAGACAGACCTGAATTGTTGCTTCAAAAAAAAAAAAAAAAAATATTAAAAAAAAAAAAAAAAAAAAAAGACACACACCTGTGTAGAAAGCCCAACATTGCAACAGGTTTAATTTTCAGTATTTTTGCGAGAACCTTTTAATATCAATGTTTGCCAAAGTAGAGATTTCAGTCATTTGACCACTTACCACAAGGATATCCAGAGATATGTTCAGCTCCTGCAGGCTTTTAAGTGCTTTGGCAATCTAGAATAGGAAGTACAGTACATTATTACAATGTGAACACACAAACATGAATGTCTGATATCAGTTTAGGGAAAACATTACCACATTAATTCAGCTTCCTTAATGTCTCACCGAAAAGGTGAGCTGAAGAAATAAAATCACACAATTAAACACGTTTGCCCCGGCTACTAGAAAATAAACGACATTTCCAGCATGACTTATAATTTCCTGACAGGAAGAAAGTCTAACAGCAGAGCCACTGAAACATACTGTATGCACTCTAGACCCTGTTGGTTTCCAAAAACCCAGATATTACCGGTTCTTTGGCAAGGACGGTGTCAGTGGACAAATATTTATTAAATAGCATTTAAATAAACTGTCCAGATTCATTAAACTAGCTTAAGGGCAGTACGTCAAGGGAGGGAAATTAAACTAAATGCAAAAAGGATGAACGTAGATCACAAAACAATTGTTTCTTTAGACTTCCATCTACATAAAAATTGTTAATCCACATTTTTATACCAAATTTTTCTACCAATTAGCCATTTACATATGCTGCCATCATAAGTGGGAAGACCAGATGCCATAAAAATGAATCAGGACCTGAAAGGGAATATGTATTTTCCTTCAAGCAATCAAGCAGCAATATGGGTTATAGACTCCACCTCCTGAGGTAGAACAGGAAGAAACCCTACATACATACAGCTGTAGCCAGACTTGGTCCTCTGTGCTATGATTTTCACTGTGCCGGTGTGGCTGCAGTGCGGATGCAGATCTCGCAGCCAAGAAAGATTACCACTGCAGGGTTCCAGGCTTCTGAATGGGACCACGCAGCGTTAATCCCTTTGGGCCATCTGCAGGGAAAGAACACATCTACTCCCCTATCAGGTCACTGTCGGCAGTCACCTCTGCCAGCTGGTGGTCTTTGGGATCAATTATCTGCTGCCATTATGCAGCAAAATTTCAGTCTTCCTCCTATTTGCCGACCTCTTGGAAATCTGGCATCAGAAAGATGTTTCTCTGGAAGATAGCCACCCATTAACCTTCATCACCTCGTCCTGGATGTCCACTGCCCTCAAACTCTTGTATGACCTGTATGACCTGTATTCTTTCTGTGAAGAACCTGGGCCATGGAATAATTTTATTTATTTATTTTATTTTTAATTTGTGGGTTTTGGTAGCTTCTGTGTTGGGGTAAGGCTCTTGCCTCGTCAACTGCCAACTTGTCCACCAGTTTTTAAAAGTTCTGCTCCGAATAATAAAGGTGCAAAGTTTGTGGTTAGAAGCAGCAACTGCTATCTATGCTTTGAGGTATAATTCAGTGCAGGCTCATATTGAGGACCATGCATTTGGCTGTTAGGCAGGTGAAAACCATGGACGCATCACAAGTACAGTAGTCTATGCCCAGGCAAATTAGAGGAAATAGTTTAAAGATGCCATCACTGGGAACTTGTGATGAGAGTTACCATGCTCTAATCAGGGGGGCGCAAACTTTTTTCCCTGCGCCCCCCTGCCGGCGGTCCCCTCACACCCGCGCCCCCCTAACCCCCACTTACCTGCGCTCCGGCATCACGTTGCCATAGCAACGTGACGTCACATGACCTCGCTGTGTCATTTGATGCCTTGTTGCCATGGCGACGCAGGAAGGAAGCAGCCGGAGCCTAGGTAAGTAAAGATTTACAGAGGCCCTGCAGCTCCCCCAGCACTTAATTTAAGTGCCTTCGGGAAGCGCGCGGGGCCTCTGTAAACCCCGCGCCCCACCACCGGCAGTCTTGCGCCCCCCAGTTTGCGCACCGCTGCTCTAAGTGACCTGGTAAAGCAGGCTGATGTCACACTTTGCTTGACTAGTGTCACTGAAGTCAAATACTTTTCTCCACGCACATTCTGCCAACACCCATTGGATCCCAGAAGCTTGATCCATCTAGTAAAGCAGGGGTGTGCAACGTGGGTGTGCAACGTTTCTGCGCATCGTCCCCCTGCCACAGCTCCTACTTTGCTCGTGCAAAGTCATGTCACGTGACCCAGCGTCGCCACAGCAACAGGTCTGAGTCATGGTAGGAGAAAGTACAGAGGCCTCACGCTGTCTCAACATTTAATTTAAATGCCTTGGGAAAGAAGGCGGGGCCCCCTGTATGCGCCGCCATAAAAAAAAAAAAAAAAAAATCTTATAGCCGCAGGGGGATGGCCCCTCCCAGTTTGCGCACCCCTCCAGTAAAGTATCCAATCTTCTGGATAGTCTAGCTATTGGTATGTGTACCTTTGTAGGGCAATCCCAAACATTGTACCCTCTGGATCAAATGGGTACATTTGGCTAAATAGTCTCGATAAGGATAGCTTGGATGCCGAGTGTATAATAGGTTTGGATGCCGTCACTTCGATTGCTATATGCACTGTGAAGGCTTCATGTATGTGAACCAATGAACATACAACCCTGCTTATAGGCTATTTGACCTCCATTACAGCTTTCACCAGCTTATCAATGTCTTGTGTTGCAAAGCTTAAAAATTCTTCTCATGTTACCCTCATCAGAACAGTGATCAGGAAAGAAGAAAATTTAAAACAACTTACCGTAATTTTCTTTTCCTGGAACCATGGCAGTGGGCACATAGTTACCCTCCCTATGTATGTCTAATGCCTATGTGCCCACTGCCATGGTTCCAGGAAAAGAAAATTACGGTAAGTTTTAAATTTTCTTCTTTCCTGATCACCCTGGCAGTGGGCACCTTTGGGACATACCCCAGCAGTGACAAATTAGGGAGGGACACAAAGAATAAACCACCAGTCAATGCCATTATCAGTTGACTTTTATTAATTCACTTTACACTTTATTTCACTACAGATTGTAGAACTCTACACCCAAATCTTGCATCAGCTGATTGTACGTCTAGTCTGTAGTATTTCAAAAATGTATTGAACGAGGACCAGACTGCTGCTTTGCATATCTGCATATGGGAGGAGTGGCTTAGTGAGTAAAGACACCGACTGACACAGATTGCTGCAGGGGAGCCTGGTTCAATTCCCGTGTCGGCTCCTTGTGACCGTGGGCACTTTATCTCCCTGTGCCTCAGGCACCAAAAACATAGATTGTAAGCTCTACGGGGCAGGACCTGTGTCTGCAAAAATGTCTCTGTAAAGCGCTGCATACAATTAGCAGCGCTATACAAGAACATGTTATTATTATTATCTGCCCTGGTGTTGCCAGAGTTTTGAATGCCCATGACGTAGACATGGCCCTTCCCTAATGAGCTTTAATGTTCAAAGGTTCATCTTGTCCTTTGCTCTCATAAGCTTTTTTTAATACATGCCACTATCCATTGTGAAATTGTTGGTTTAGATGCTGCTTGACCAGGTATGGGTATATTTCTACTCTCTCATTTCTGCCACTAATGGGGCTAAAACTTTTGTAAATGTCCTAGGAGAGGTCACCAGACCGAATGGCAGTGCTGTGTACTGATAATGATGTTGGTTCACTGCGAACCGTAGGAATCTTTGGTGTCTCCTTGATACGGGTACGTGTAGATAAGCGTCCCTGAAATCTATCAATACCATCCAGTCTCCTGGTTGTACCTCCTAAATGATAAGGTTCAAAGACACCATCTTGAATTTTCTTATTTTCAAGAATGTATTTACCTTTCTCAGGTCTAGGATTGCTATGTAATCTCCTGAAGACTTTTGTACTAGGAATATTCTGGAATAAATTCCACTTCCTCTGTCTTCCTGAGGTACCTTCGTTATTACTTCTGCTTGTAGTAATTTCTTTCAAACTGAATTCATTTGCCTTTTTGCCCTGGACTGTACACTTGTTAGGCATATATTTCTTCTTGGCATTTCTTTGAACTCTATGCTGTATCCCTGACGAATGGTTTCCAATACCCATTTGTCCTGTATTGTTTGGGCCCATGTTACAGAAAACTGCATCAGTCTTCCTCCCCACTGGCAACTGCTGGGCCCTTTGACCTTCATGCGAATTTGTTCTTGGCAAATGATCCTCTTCCTCTGGCGCCTCGAAAAAGCCGGTTCTGACCGCCTCTCCATCTTTGCCTTGAAAACGATCTGCCAGGTCTATATGCTTTTGCCTCTTTGTACTGATTTCTATCAGATTGCTGGAAACCGAATCTTCTGTTCCTGTTTTCCTGGGGCAAAAAAAATACTCTTACCTCCTGATGCTTTCGTTATTATAGCATCCAACTTGTTGCCAAAAAGGAATGCTCTTTCAAAGGGTAATCCGCATAGGCTATTCTTTGACGCTGCGTCCGCCATCCATTGTCTTAGCCATAACGCCCTTCTTGCTGACACTGCTAAGGCCATAGATTTAGCTGCTAATCTGACCGCATCCAAAGAAGCCTCCGCTATGTAGTCTGTCGCCCACTTTACTTCAGATTGCCTTTAGGATAGAACTTCTTTTTACACCTTTGTCTAGTGCCTCTTCTATGTTGGCAATCCAGACACGCATTGCCCTTGCCGCAGATGTAGTTGCTATGGCTGGCTTACAAGGCTGTTCCCGCTGTGACGTATGCCTTAATACGCAATCCATTTTCCTATCCATAGTGTCTTTCAAGGTTGCAGATTCTTCTATTGGAATTGTGGTCCTTGCTATTCTAGATATAGCAGCATCCACCTTTGGGCTGGCTTCCCAAAATTTGACCTCTTCCTGTGGAAACTGATACATTTTCCCAAATCTTTTTGGTATATATAGTTTGGCGTCTGGCCGCGCCAGTTCTGATTGAATAAGGTCCTGATGTACAGGGAAAACTCTACTTTTTTTCTGTCTTGACCCAAATAATTTATCTTTTCTCTGAGTCAACTCTTCAGTGTCTTCCCATTCTAAAGCCTGTCTCATGGCTTTGATGAGAGGATCCACCATTTCTACATCAAATTCATCCTCCTGAATATCTTGATCTGATGAATCTAATTTACCTTCTGACACCTGAATGCATTCTATGTCTGATTCATCAGATGAAAAAGCTTTTTCCCTTATCCAAACTGGTTTGGGATCTTGACCTTTTGTTGCGCAGGGTTAACTGCTTGTTGTACCGCAGCATACACGCTCTGCTTAACTGCCTCCTTCATTAGTACAAGGAAGGTGCTCATCTGCTCGTTAGAATCCACTGCTGCCGCCTTAAGGCAATCTTCACACAGCTTCTTTCCCATTTTTTTTAGTGGCTTTCCTCTTATGCTGCAGGGATTCCCCAGTACCCTTCGAAGATTCTGTTTCCGGAAGGGTAATCACCGAGCTAATTTTATAAAAACAAAATATACACCCTAATTTATATAGATCCTCTCTCACATGTAGTACTAAAACTAAGGACTCACCTAGTCTTGGAAACTGATCCTTCAGCAGTCTCCAATTTTGATTCAATATCCAGCACTTGGCTTACACACACGCACTGTTCCTCCTACCGCAGCGTTCCAAGCGCTAATACGGTCAATCTGAGCCTTACCACAGCTCACAGCTCCTACAAATCAACTCCCCCTTCTTTCCCGAGGCAAGAGTACACTTTTGCACCCAGAAGTCTTTTCAATGATGGCATCAAGTTTGATCAGAGTAGATGGCCTTCCAATGGGAGCAGGCAGAGATTATTCTTCCAGGAGGAATCTGACAACCATGGACAAAGCCAAGAGGCTCTTCTAGCTGCTACAGATCAGACCAAAAATCTGGCTGCCAACCTCACTGCATCCAGCAACGTCTGACATGAAGTCGGTGACTAATTTTATTTCTGACAACACAATGATTGAAGAGCTCTTGACTCAGAGCTTCCTTAACGTTGGTGATGCACATTTTATTTGCTTTAAAAAAAATGGCAGTTATTGCTAGTGACTGATTTTCTCAACACTATCAGATCACGAAAGGAAGCCTAGTCACCTACCAGCAATGTTGTCCTTCTCGCAAATGTACAAGTCATCGTGTCAACTTCGGTGGATAGGCTCATACCTCTCATCTTCGAAGGGGTACATCCATATACATTTCCTGCTGATTGACACTATAGGATGGTGCCCACTTTAAGGATATCCTTGATCACTTCATGGACCATAAAGGTTCAGTGCTTTCTTTGCCATCCTCTAAACATACAGTCTTTCAGATCAGGAGCTTGGACTGAATCCTCAGTCTCCAGAATTTCCCAGACTGTCTTTATCAGGGGGTTCAACTAGGTAGAGATCAAAGGACATCGTATCCCCCGGTCCATTATCTTCAGATACATTGAGCTCCATCTCAAATGTCCTGTACTGTTCCTCTTCTAACAAAGACAGCAGTGGACCATCTAGACAAGCAAGAGACCTAGTCTGCTAATGACCCTTGTTTCTGGACTGGAACGATGCAGCTTCAATGCCATGTGTAATTGCATTCTTCATTTGGTTAAAGAAATTTGCCATAGACTGTTCTCTAGCTCAGGAGTGAGCAAACTTTTTATGCCGAGCCCCCCTTTTCATCCATAAAATTTCTCGGACCCCCCCCCTGCCTGATGTAATCAAAATCACATGAAAAAAAAAAAAAAAACCTTTATTAAACAGTATACAATATACCGTAAATCCAAATATGTCTAAATACTTACATATTTCAACAGCTCGCGCTTGCAAAATTAGGCTGCGTCCACGCTGCCGCTGAGAGCGGTGACATCACCAACTCTCCAAGCATGAGCACAGGGTGTCCTGCATAATTTTGCAAGCGTGGATTGGGGCTGTGTGTGTGTTTGTGTGTGGCTGTGTGTATTGACTGCTGCTGAGCGCACATCAAAGTCAATTTTGTTTGTCTCCCCAAGCGCCAAGCTTGGGAGAGCGTACGTGCACAAAGGCAATACTTTTGGGGGGCATTCATCCACCTCTTTGCTACCTCCCTTCCCTCTCCCCCCCGCACTTTTTTTTCTTCCTCCCCCTCCATGCTTTTTGTCTTGCTATCCCCATTGTCATCCAAACTCCCTCCTACAGTATTATTTTTTTTCCGTTTTCAATGTTGTGTTTTCACTTTCTTTTTTATTATTTCTGTACATCCATAGTATGAGTGATATAATGGCAGCCGACCCTTTCACTTGCAGAGGATCGCAGCTAAGCAGGTTGCCAGCGGAGGAGAGCAGGACCACAGCGCTATTGCAGGGCAGACACCGGGAGGGACGTTTGACTTCACCGTGCTCGGGTGTGCTCCTCCTCGTACCTCCGAAGCCCCTGCGCGTGCGCACACACACCATCACGTGGCCGCCACCTGCACTATCCTGTTCAGTCACCCGCATACATCTTCGGCTGCCCGCGCACATCTGCATGGCCGCCCCACGCGCACAGCTTTTTCGTCCTCCCGTGCACAGCGTCTGCCGGCCCGCGCACCCAGTTTTTGCCGCACGCCGCCTGTGCCCCCCCTAATCTTGCGCCTCATTGCCCCCCCACTTTGCGCACCACTGCATTACAACACACACACTCTCTCTCTCAATCAATCCCCACATACACACACACACACACACACACAATCCCACAATCTCCCCCCCACACACACACACAATCCCCCCCCCACACACACAATCCCCACCCACACACACACACACTCAATCCCCCCCCCCCCACACCCCCCCCCCCAGACACACGCAAATCCCCCACACACACACAAGCAAATCCCCCCCACACACACACGCAAATCCCCCCCACACACACACGCAAATCCCCCCCACACACACACACACATCACCACACACACACACAATCAGTCACACAATTTCACCGGGGGGGGGGGCGACATGCTCCGATCCCCCAACCCCCCAACCCCCCATGCTGCTGAAAACTGGTGCGGGAAGCAGACAGGAAGAGAACGAGGGGCTGTCTGTGTGCAGAGAGAAGCCCCGCCCCCTCTGCAAGACACAGACACATAGAAGCAGCAGCACGGAGCTTCTGGCCGCCCGTGCACAGCTCTGCCCGCCTCCAGGTTTCCCTGCAAGCAGCCCGCGCCCCCGCTACATAATCTTGCGCCCCCCAGTTTGTGCACCGCTGCTCTAGCTGCCTCCTCTAGGCAGTCCTAGCAGAGTTTTTATTTTGGGGCGCCAGTTTGTCACACACTGAGCAATACTTCTTTGTAGCTTTTCTGCCGAAGGTGGGCTCCACCAGACTTGAAACTCCTGATCGAATTACCTGTGGTACTGAGCACAAGAATCACAAGTACTTCTCTGAACAACAAAAAAATTGCACTCCCTTGGGTATGTGTGCAAACCACCTATAGATGCAACGCCATGTTGGTGCTGGTTAGTCTGTTCCAGAACGCCTCCTGTGCGATCTGCCTCAGACCTTAGCCAGGAAGGGCAGCAAACAGCTCCACGTAGGCAGATTCCTATCCTTCCTTTACCCCACTTGACGTCAAGCCACGTAACTCTCTGGAGGACACAGAGGGCAAACTGCACTGGTGGCAGGAGAAAAACAGGTGCTGAGTCTGTCCCCACCTGATTAGACAGGTCAGAGCAGCAACTGGTACTCAGCAGAAGGGTGACATGAGCTTGTCCTGGTCCCAAATGGGAGAGCATTCCTGGCCATCTGAAGGTATAGCTTGTGTGGCATGGCAGCATATCCTGAATAAACTCCCCTGAGCAGCAACACCAGTAGGATGAAAAATCAGGGAAAGGCCAAGATCTCCCCTGGATGAACTACAAAAAAAAGGTAGTGGGGTAAGGCAAAGCTAGAGGGGGGGGGGGGAAAAAAAATGTAACTTAGTATGACAGGACCAAAAAAAAAAAAAAACGACATTGATCTGGTTCACAAACAGAGGACTTGAGTCCAGTAGCTGGGACAGGCTAGCAGACAGGAATGGTCACTGGAGTGTGGCAATTTATAGGGCCTCCTACAGGTAGATATTTCTGTCCCATCTCAGCTGGAGGATGGGACTTAACACATTGGTGCCCACTGCCATGTAATGACTAGGGAAGAAATATTATGGTGTGACTGTATGTGGAGCCTACACGGCAAGGTAGGCGCCCGATTATTTAATCAAACTGGATAAAATGGTGTTCATCGCCAAACTTTACTTGATATTACACCTACCCTGACACTTGACCTTCTGTAAAGATACCCACTATGCCACTATCCTACACAATGTTAGTATGTGATACAAGTCCCTTAAAGTTCTATCTGCGTAAAAGGAAATTCTGCCAGGACTTCAGCATTCGATAGAATGTAATCGTTACATTTTCTATAACCATGCTATATTTTTTTTCCAAAACTTCTATACAATTATCAATCCTTTTAGACATGGCTCTATTCCCCTTTTGTATCAGTGTAAATGTTGTATTTTGTAGATTATATTACAGTAAGCTATTAAATCACAATGTATTGTACGGATACATCTTTGCTCTATATAAATAATGGTAACAGAGTAATGAGTGCATCAGAACCTTTAGCCCTGCAGAAAAATGGTCCCCAAAAACGTAACCTGTGGATGTTTACATTTCTATGTAGTACTGAACATAATCCAGCAAGAGCTTCCCTAATCCACTCACTATTAACAGCCAATGCACACAAAGTTTATTGTCTGAGCACAGCAATTTCTTTCAACCAGAAAGTAAAAATGGGATAAAGTTTAGAAATCTGGTTTGCTACTATAAAGCCAGGACTACCAATATCACCAGTCAGAATAACTACAATTTATATTTAATAGAGCCCCACCCTTTTATATTTAATTTTCTTAATAGCTTATTAAATGAATGGCACGCTTATCAGCACTGAAATGTGTGAAACTCTGGGAGATTAAATGTGATTCAGATCACAGAGTTTTATATTACAGACTGTACAGTCATCTTTCCAGCCAATAACATAACAAATTGGTATACATCGTAGGCTAAGCAAACTTTAAAAGGATTAAAGAAACTAAACATTTGAAATAAATTATTCCTGAAAGTGTCAAATATATACCTGTACAGAAAGTATTTGATGTATTTAAAAGGTAATAGAAAAGGCAAAACAAATCGCTGTAGCTTAGTGGTAAGAAAACAGGCTATGAAGTGGGTGAAACCAGCTTGTGACCTTGTGTACAGTACATAACTTACTCTGTGCATCAGGCACCAAAATGAGATTGTAAGCTTGTCAGGGTAGGAAGATAAACAACCTATGTACAGAAGTGTGTACATGTCTGCACAATAAGGAGGAAAAATTTGTATTAATGCACATGATTCTGTAATATACCAGAAGTTACTTTAATGATTAGTTTGAACATTGCTTGCATTTATTATTATATTCTGTATACGCTGCATAGAGATAAATAAATGGTCTGCATTGCCACCCTAAAACAAGAGAGACTGTTGCAAGATGTACAAACATCTTAATCGGAAAGCAAAGCATATTTCACAAAGCAGAGCAACATGGAAGCAGATAACAGAGATGGAAACACATGCCCGATAGGTAAAAACATGGACAACCATTTATGGGAAGGGCCTCCTGTTCTGTACAGAGCTTGGAATGGCTGAGTCTGCAGTGAGATCAGAAGCTATGTATGGGAATGCCAGAGGACAGGCAGCTCAGCTTACTTTGGGCTATAAATGGGCAATGCAAATGCCACCAGCTTCTTGGGCAGAAACAGACTGACCTCACAACCTGAAACAGGGAGTGAAGGGGGTAACATATGTAACTGTTCCTGTTTACTGCGGTCATTACAATTTCTTTAATTCTTAATATTTTAACAGTGACTGAACAGCCAAAAATGTGTTGCTAGCACCACCAGCACTGAAAGATTAAATATGTAAGGTCACTTTGGGGGATGCTCTACCAACCCAAAAACATGCTACAATATGAAGTAATGCTCTGCATAACTTCACACTTCCATACATTTTTCACTGTTTACAGACATTCATGGCCCCTGAAAATCTATATGCAAGAAAGAAAATATAAATCTATATGCGAAAAAGTAATCTTGTGTTTGCATTATTGTACTGTATGGAGAATATTAGTGCCTCCCACACCAAAAGGAAGAATCTAGGTGCACACAATACCGTACAATGAACCACATTTATACCTATGGTTTAAAGGGTTAATAAAAATATATGCGTTAAATTGCTATAATGTATTACAATATTAACATCTCAATGCATTTTTTAGATATATTTCATCAGTATCTGTTGTGGCTCTCGTTGGTTTGCATGGATGTATGTGTAGATCTGTTTTACCGGACTGGGTCAGTATATTTGTTAGGCTGAACATGTTAGGATTGAATGCTTGGGCCTCTGACAGTGGAACTGTAATTTTACATTATGGTCTATTTAGTGGCGCTTATTAGCATTAAACATAGATAGCAGGAATTGCCTTCGAATAAGCGATTCTGGGATGTATGCGTGTATATATGTATATATATTTATCATCTCTGTGCACCATTTTATGAAGTTTCTGGATCACATCTTTTTCCATTTACAATATTTGATAGTGATCTAGAGATATATATTGACAGTTAAGACATCAAATTGAACCAGATTTATAGCCATTTCTGCATTCCCCTATTCTTTCCCATTGAAGCATGTAAACCCAGCTTCTTGTGAATTTGGGTAGGTCATGTTTTCATCTGATTAGTCAGATTAAAGTGAGGTTGTAAACACTACAGATCAGGGACAGAATATTTTTTTTGCACAGTGCTTTTCTCAATGCAGTGCTAATTAAAAAAAATTAAAAAAAAAAAAAAAGATTGTGATTGTTACATTGGTGTAGCAGAATAAAGGCATGGAACTGAAAAAATAAAAATAAAAAAAAACACGTCAGTGCCTGTAGTAGTTGCCTGCTCTCTCCCTATCCTTGTGGTGTCAGACACACTGATATGACAGACAAAGAGCTATCCAACCCACTTTTGTAAACAGAAAATGCCAATCTCACCACCAAATTATACTGAAAATTACATCCATAACAAAAGTATGATTTATTTAATGAGAAGTAGTGAGGCAATAACAAGGTTATGAACACGTGATAAAGCTTTTACTCAATGTGGTGAGAACCAGAGTAACAAATAATGCCTCAATGTCAATGCAAGTGAGGTTGTCAATGTATAGTTAGCTATGCATTACCCTGCTTTTCACCATATTGAAGAAAGACTCAAGTATGTATGTAGTACAGAAATACTGTTGTGTACACCTGAAGATATACTGATGTGTTTAAAAAAAATAAAATAAAAAAAAATTCCAGTTAATTAGAAAATTAACAGGCAGGCAAATCACCTCAATTTATTATTGATGTAGGCATCCATTCATTGTCTGAATTAATGTGTAACTTGGCATACAGGGCAGTAAGTCCCCCTCGTAGCAATGACTTACGGTGACGTTCGGCTGAAATGCAGTATGTCCCAGTAATTACTCTATATCTCACCAACATGCTGCAGTCACCTTCAATTTCTCCTTCAGAGTGAAGGTTTGGGAGTAAGAATGAATGGAGGTAAAATACAACAAAAAAGGCGTTCTTCACAGAATGAGGGCTAATAAGAAAGGCCAGGGGACCTCAAAGATCAATTTTAGGGATACAAAAACAATCTTCTGAGGTAGGTTTGCTAAAAGAGGTCATGGTCCCCCGTCAACACGTTAACCTCTGCACACAAAATAGATTAGTAGTCTTTACAATTATTCATGCTACTGTATATTGTGGTATGTCTCATGTGTGGCTTCAGTGGTTAAAAAGAAGATAAAGGTGTGACAGCAGTGTTTTAATTTTAGATGGAAAATTATGGTAGATAAGAGTCATTTGGTCAACCTGGTCTTGACTTTCTCTTCATTACTTTGCACATCCAGGCTTTGCTAATACAGCCAGGCTCAAAATAAATAAGGTACATACTGTTCTTATTAGCAGGTCACTATGCAAAATGATATGATCAAAGGGTGTAGCAGGTTTTTGTAGGACCTATAGATGACATGTAAATGCACTCATGGGATGTTAACTCTGCTACAATCTTGAACTCTATTTGAGCCCTCCATTTCTTCCCCTTTAGTGTCTGTCTATTGATCTTCCTCCACTGCTAAAGAATTAAACCATTTGGAGAGGTGCATTAAAAGACACTGTAGGTATATGCATGGGAAACAGGTGCATAACAGATGTGCTCACACTTCGAAAGCTCATCTGAAGCCAAGAAACCTCACTGAACAAATAAAACAAAAAAAACACTCTCGGTTGCAATCTGCAGATGAGTCCGGCAAAAGAAATAACAAAACAAACTTATACAACCATTTTAGTATTGTATGAAAGGCTAACAGGAGCTCAAAAACAATTTAACTCACTAAATTACAGTTATGGTAGAATGACAACACTAAACTACAAGATGACAAACCCCTATACTATTCAATCCAATAAAGTCTAATAGGGGTATGCATAAATAACTCAAATACTTCATAAAGCTTGTAAAGACTTTAGTACTCAACACTTACTACGTTCAATTCTAGCTTCCCATTTTCACACATTTAACTTCTTGTCACAGATCTATACGATAACACTTTACATATTCATAACAGCACTTCAGAGAAATCAGTCTAACTTTAGATGTTTTGAACAAATAAGAGATACGAGGACTGATCCAAGGAGATTGGGTGCCAAAAATGTATTCAGTCTTTGGGGACAAATTGCCAAGGAGAATGTTGGCATCATTGCACTGATCGTATTACTCTGACCCCTTCACTAGCTGCCCTCAGTTCTAAACATGGCAAAATTACAAGAAATGTCATTAGGGCAACAAGTTCTTGTGAAAGTCACTGAATGTTTGTATAGGTCTGTAAGGTTAAGGAGACATAAGGGAGAGCACCTTTAAAAATGACAAAAGTATGACAGATTCCTGCTTTTATGCCAATCACTCAAGATCGCATCAGTCATCATTTGATTGGACCTTAGTGGCGAGAAAATGTTTGTGAACCGCAATGATAATTACAGAAATTCCATAGTTTCTCCATGATAACCTTCTGGAATCCAAACTAATCTTTTCTTAAATATCCAATAGTGTTAATATTACCCAATTCCATGTCTTTGGAAACAAAATTATGTATGAATTAGACAACACAATTAGTAATAGAGAGTCAGGGTATGTGCAAAAGTGATACCCTGGTTTTAATCAGCTAAATTAAAAGGGATAATTAGAATCAGGTGTTTAAATAATAAGTTGGATTTTCAGGCCCGAGTTTGGGGGGCCACATCTAAAGATCAGAAACTGAGTTTGGTCTTGACCATAGTGTGGAAACATGCGATGCCACGATCAAAATAAATCTGGGGGCCTCAGAAAAGCAGTCTAAAAAGGGTTACAAAATCATGTCTACGGATTTGGGGCTCCACCAATCCACTATCAGATTGTCTACAAATAGAGAAAGTTCAAGACCAGTCACTCTAGCTAGGAGCAGTTGTCCGACCAAAATGTCGCCAAGAACCACCAAGTCATCCAGGAAGTCACAAAGAACCCCAGAGTAACAGCCAAGGATCTGCAGACCACGCTCGCCTTGGCTAATGTGAGTGTTCATAACTCATCAGAAAAAGATTGACAAAGAATGATTTGCATGGAAGAATGGCCAGAGGGAACCCACTTCTCTCTAAAGAAAATTGCTGCCCATATGCAGTTCGCCAAAGAGCACAGATTATCCACAAAACTTCTGGAACAATGTTCTCGGGACAGATGAGTCAAAGGTAGAACTTTTTGGCATCAAATGTAAAATGATATGTTTGGTGAAAGCCAAACACTGCGTTCGAACAGAAGACCATCCTCCCAACCATCAAGCATGGTAGTGGGAGTGTGATGATTTGGGGCTGCTTTTCTGCCTAGGGACCTGGATGGCTTATCATTGACACAGCCATGAATTCTGCATTGTATCAAGATTCTAGAGGAGAATGTCAGGCCATCAGTCTGTTGGTTGACGCGAAAGTGGGTCACACAGCAAGACAATGATCCTAAAACATACAAGTTGCTATACAAAAGAATGGCTGCAGAAAATTCAGCATTTTAGAATGGTCTAGTCAAAGTCCGGACTTAAACCCCATCGAAATGTGGCAGGAGCTGAAGCGAGCTCTCCAAGGAAACCCTCAAATGTTACAGAGTTGAAGCAGTTCTGTAAGGAGGAATTGGACAAAATGCCTCAGAACCGGTGTGAGACTGACCAGCAGTTACAGGATACACTTCGTTGAAGTAATTGCTGCTCAAGTGGCTGCCACAGGTACTGAATCTAGAGGTTCACATACTTTTTGACACATGGATATTGAATGGTGAATCATTTGTGGATAAATAAATGTTGAAAAAGTATCGTGTGTGTCATTTGTTTAATCAGGTTATCTATCTATTATTAGAGCTTAGATTTTCTATTTACTTTAGAATAGACAATCTATTGGTATGAAACAGCTACTATTTGCAAAACATTATGTATAATGGACAAACAGATGCAGCTCATCCCATGAATACACTAAACATGGAGCCTAGCTCCTACGAAGGTATGAATGAATCTGCTTCAGTCCATTACACCAGGGGTGTGCAAACTTTTCCCCGTGTGCACCCCTGCCTGCTCTACTCTGCGCCTCACACCCCCCCCTCCCCGGCCCGGACACCAGACGACGCCGTGGGGTCACGTGACCCCGCTGCGTCATTTGACGAGTCGCTGGAAGGTAAGGCAAGTATTATTGAGGCCTCGCGGCATTTCATTTAAATGCCAGAGGGGGAAGAGCACGGGACCTCTAACTTCCGCCCCCCTCTCCCCCCACATAAAATCTAGTGCCCCCAGTTTGTGCACCCCTGCATTACACATCGTATCAGATGACCACTCCCATTTGGGAGTAAATAAACCTGTTTAAATATAATATTCATATACAGAGTTTGATCCAAGGGGGATCAAGAAAGGTTCCCCAAATATTGCACACGTCCAATAGACCGTTATGTTTTTACACAGACAAATTTGTCTCCAAATATATTTGCTGGTGACTGGTGTACAAACACCTGGGCTGTATCAGTGTAGGGCAGGGGTCTGCAAACCTGTCCCCAAGAGCCGCACACAGGCCAGCTTCTATGGATATCCATGTTTCAGCACAGGTGGCTCAATCAGTGCCTCAGTGCTTGACTGGGCCACTGATTGTGCCACCTGTGCTGAAACAGGGATATCCATAGAAGCTGGCCTGTGTGCGGCTCCTGGGGACAGGTTTGCAGACCCCTGGTGTAGGGTATCTGATAGTGGCATCATTAACCTATAGATAAAGAGGCATTCCCTCAGAGGTGCTTTAACACAACAAAGTTCAGAAACGTATCAGGCAACAGTTGTTAAAGCCTCAAAATTATTCAAAGGCCCTATACTGTACCGAGTCTACGTCAATGAAGCTCTGAGCTCTGTTATTCATAACTTTCATATGGTGCTTTTTTCTCAATGCGACAAAAGCTTTTCACAATTACAATATATTACGTGGTGTACAGAAGAGTAGTCCCAAGGGGGGCACAGGCGGAGCACTGCCAAACCAGAGAGGGAGAAAGGGGAGCTGCATCCAGTGGTATTAAAAATGTATTTTATTGAGTGGTCAAAAAAAGAACATATTCACTTTTACGCGTTTCGTGAATTGCGTCCCTTTCTCAAAAGCTTTTCACAATTACAATATATTACGTGGTGTATGTTGAATTTAACAGACAACGGGAGTCCCTGCTCCAACAAGCTTTAAAAATCCACAATAGGTTTGGTGCTTGAGGAACAGAAGTGGATTGTTATTCTTTCAGTCTGTGCCTATACTAACTGAGCCACTACTTCAGCCCACAGCTCCACTGGCACAGGGACGGCATATTCACAGCACACGGAATAAGGCCCTATGCAGGGAAATGTAATAACTAGATACCAACTTCAGCAATACATTTGCCATTTCTAATATGACATTATTTAATATTGATTTATTAATAAGCGTGTACAAATGCAATCTTACATCATGTCACAATTTCTCCAGATACACAGTGAACAAGTGATAAAATGAAACAAGTTAGAGATGGGTCAAATTGATTGTATTTAAAGAGCAGTTTATTTCTATGTTGCATAAAATTCTCATTTTGATAGGAACATTGTTTAAATTTGCAGCATGTTATGCAGTCATCTGTATGTTAAAAAGGAATGACATTAAATGACAGTCAAAGTAACAGTTGTTTTCAATGTTCAGAT
This sequence comes from Ascaphus truei, assembly GCF_040206685.1. Classification (NCBI taxonomy): domain Eukaryota; kingdom Metazoa; phylum Chordata; class Amphibia; order Anura; family Ascaphidae; genus Ascaphus; species Ascaphus truei. Next base: position 342,669,055 of record NC_134486.1, read on the forward strand.
CCAGCAAACCAAAAGGCTTGTACTGGATTTGAATGCAAGTTGATCTCGCTTGGCTTCCAGCTCTGCACTCCCTCCCCCCCCCCCCCCCCATCCCCTGTTGCAAGTTTACATCATCCCACCCAGTATAAACATAGGCAGGATCTGCATTCCCCAAGACCTACAATCCAGCATGCACAAAACACCCATATCCACCAATACCCCACTATATCCAATATTCGTGATAATATGGGAATATTTCATGCTGGGACCTGGAGACGTTGATGTGCAATGCATTATCCGCATGTTTATGTTAATAAAGACCGGAAAATCCCCCAACACCACAATGCGTGTTCTGTAATTCAGGAGTCCAAAGGAGTCAAACCACAAATGAGACAGGGAGGTCGCTTGTACCTGACAGAATGGGGTTTGTAAACGGGGAAGGAACAGGTGTCTTTTTACTCATGCAAACTGGTGCCCTACCCAGGCAGTTCTGCCCTCCCAGCTCTGTGCAGACTCTCCGCATTACCAAATGTGCGAGGGATTGATACCTTTTTAGTATCCTGTGCACAGCCCAGGCGCTCTTTGAGTTGGTAGACTCTCTGCAGCACACTCTGCGCCTCCGCCATGTCAGCTGCTCCCTCCGTGAGATTCCGCGCGGATCACACACCCAATCCGCACCCGCCGGCTTCTCTTTCTGGCACAGCGCCCCCCAGCGGAGCCTTATATAGCCTCTCAGGCACAGCCGCACGCGTCCCAGGGAGCAGGGCTCACATGGGTGTCTGCAGCAGTCTGAGAGGTGTGACCTCTGATTCCTCTGTGTAACAGTCTATTCAGGCGTTATTAATGTACCTGTGAACTTCAAGTAGTGCAATAAATTACACCTGAGGGTCGTGGACCGAAAACAAATTACGTTATTGTGAAAAAAATACTAGCCCCAAAGCATGGGACTATTCAACGCCCAGTAGGGCAGCAAAGAATTAGAAACATGCATGTAAACTGCCTCTAGCGAAGGTTTATTAAGGGTTTCAATCTTGTAGATCTGGAGATAAAACAGTCTGAAATACTAATGTTACAGTGCATGGGAACATCAACCTTAACAATGTAGTGGCACCAACACTTTGCACAATTGGGTATTATCACTCCTGAACGACTGAGAATATTATATACAATAGTAATGTGTTGCTGAATCCTGTAGCCTCAAATGGGTTAGTATGGGCTTATGAACAAATATAAAATAGGATTCTCTCAGGTCCTTTTGAGCTGGGCCTTTAAAAGAAGAAAAACCCCTCAGCACAATTTCCCATGTCAACTTTGCTTATAGATGTACTCACCATTAAAAGTAAAAATGTTGCTTCTTGTGTTTTCTTAAAAATGTAAATAAGCATTTATTTTTAGTTGGTATACAGAAATGTGTTTGTCAACTTTCACTGTCTTTATTTCACCCGTGGCCTGTTTTGCCTGTGTGAAGGAGATGGGGAGAGGAGGTCCTGTTTGCTGTGCAGCAACTCAACAAAAAAATAATTAAGTTAAGGAAAAGGAAGGCCTCCTACATTTTAGGTCACTGCATTAAAAATGTACAACAAGAAAATGTACAGTGTACAACCTCACCCTCAAGATGACTTCCATTCACTCCTTCCATCTCTCCCTTTTACCTGTCTAACTTCTCATAGCCTCTTCACAGCACATTAAAACATTACTCCCAACCTATGATGTTGATATTAACCCCTTTCACTGGTTCCATTCCTCCCCTTCTTGTCACTCCTCTTAACTCATTCATCTCTCCTTTTTATCCCTTCTATCTACCAGTTTCCCTCTCCTGTTTATGCAATACTTTTTTTTATCCTTTACCCTCCCTATGCCCCATCGCTTCCCTTGCACCCCTTCTCATTATATTGTTATATATCTCCCCTGCTCTGCCCTTTCCTTATACTTAACATTTCCCCTATGCCTAACTCCCCATCCATGCCTCCCTATAACAGCACTACAGACATTCATGTGCTCTCTAAATAGTCTCTTCCTCTGAGACATTTACCCCAAAATAGCTCAAGTAAGATGCACTAAAAATGTAATCTAATCTTTGGACAGGAAGGTAAAGTGTAAGGGGCCAAGTCAAGTCAATAAGAGTAAATGTGTGATCGCCGGGTATCCCACTTTAATTAATCTTTCTTCTATCATTGCTACTACTAGGAGGTTTTTTTTCCTCATTGTTCCTTTTATTGATTTTCCAACATTGCTGGTAAACATAACAGAGTTCAACACATCTTAATGTAACACAATTTCCCCCCACCCCTTTGGAGATGTGTGGCTAAGTTATGTGTGATGCAATGCAATAACTGTGGCTCACAGGAAACCTGAGCCTCCGCTGCTGGGAACCTGGGGTGTCCCTGAGTTGATGCTCGGTAGCGCTGCCACCTATAATGGGATTGTACTATGTGGAATGACCCCGTTACAGGACAATAAAGAATACACACGGGTAAAACAATAACAGTTTACTGTACACTAGTGTTGTACCGGGTAGTGATTAAAAAAAAAACGGGTACCCGGCCAAAATCAATGGTTGTACCCGGCTACCCGGTTTGACACTTACCTGGTGACAGTGTCCTCCGGCCGGCGGGGGACAGCAGGAATCCCTTACTGCACGGCTTGTTGCCTTAAAGCCTGCAGTTCACAGATCCCCACACGCCCGCCCCACCTCCGCTCCTGCCCGTCCCACCTCCACTCCTGCCCAACCCACCTCCGATCCTGCCCGCCCCACCACCTCCATTCCTCTTCCGCTCCCGCCTGCTCCTCCTCCGCTCCCATCTACCGCACCTCCGCAACACATCCGCTCCTCCTCCGGTCTGCCGCCGCACCTCCGTTCCCGTCCGCTCCTCCTCCGGTCTGCCGCCGCACCTCCGTTCCCGTCCGCTCCTCCTCCGCTCCCGACCTCTGCTCCTGTCCGCCGCACCTCCGCTGTTCCCATCCGCCGCACCAGACCTCCGCTCCCGTCCGCCGCACCAGACCTTCGCTCCCGTCTGCTGCTCCAGACCTCCGCTCCCGCCCGCTCCTCAGCTGCACCTCCACTCCCGCCCGCTCCTCCGCAGCCCCGACCTCCGCCGCACCTCCGCCGCTCCCGACCTCCGCCACACCTCGCTCCCGGCCGCCACCGCACCTCCGCTCCCGCCCGCTCCTCCTCCGCTCCCAACCTCCGCAGCACCTCCGCTCCCGCACGCTCCTCCGCTCCCGACCTCCGCCGCACCTCCTCTGCTCCCGGCCGCCGCACCACCGCTCCTGTCTGCTCCTCCTCCGCTCCCATCCGCCGCACCTCCGCAACACATCCTCTCCCAGCCACTGCACCTCCGCTCCCGCCCGCTCCTCCTCCGGTCTGCCGCCGCACCTCCACTCCCGCCCACTCCTCCTCCGCTCCCACCCGCTCCTCCTCCGCTCCCGACCTCCGCTCCTGTCCGCCGCACCTCCGCTGCTCCCAACTTCTTCTCCCGTCCGCTGCACCAGACCTCCGTCCCGTCCGCCGCACCAGACCTCCGCTCCCGTCCGCCGCACCAGACCTCCGTCCCGTCCGCCGCACCAGACCTCCGCTCCCGTCCGCCGCACCAGACCTCCACTCCCGTCTGCCGCACCAGACCTTCGCTCCCATCTGCTGCTCCAGACCTCTGCTCCCGCTTGCTCCTCCGCCGCACCACCACTCCCGCCCGCTCCTCCGCCGCTCACGACCTCTGCCACACCTCCCTCCCGCACGCTCCTCCTCCGCCACTGTACCTCCACTCCCACCCGCTCCTCCTCTTCTCCCGGCTGCCACTGCACCTCTGCTCCCACCCGCTCCTCCTCCGCTCCCAACCTCGCCGCAACACCGCTCCCGACCTCTGCTGCTCCTCCTCTGCTCCCGGCCGCCGCCGCACCTCCGCTCCCGCACGCTCCTCCTCCGCTCCCGGCCGCCGCCGCACCTCCGCTTCCGCACGCTCCTCCTCCGCTCCTCCTCCGCTCCCGGCCGCCACCGCACCTCCGCTCCCGCACGCTCCTCCTCAGCTCCCGGCCGCTGCGCCTCCACTCCCGCACGCTCCTTTTCCGCTCCCGGCCGCCGCCGCACCTCCGCTCCCAGACGCTCCTCCTCCGCCGCACCTCCGCTCCCGCCCGCTCCTCCTCCGCTTCCGTCCGCCGCACCTCCGCTGTAGAATCCTGCTGTCCCACGCCGGCTGAAAGGTGAGTAATTAGATTGTCAGGTACTCTGACATTACCCGACTCCTGATGAAACCTGCATAGGTGAAACACGTAGAGTGTAATCCAGCATTGGTGAGCAGAGGGACACATGAGCTGAGACTGGTCTGCACTACCTTTCCTGACTCCAAGCTGTTGAAAAGCGCCTCCTGGAGACGTGACAATCAGAGTGGGCATATCCAAGGACATCTGTCTGCTTGCAGCTCGATCTCCAGTCAGTCTGAGGGATTCCCTTCCAGACACGTGAGAGCAGGCGTCACACGCCATACAGATTGTGGAAGCAGAGTTCTGTTGGTGCGGATATTATATCCTAAATACGTGATTATATTTTGTAAAATGTCCCAGTATATATATATATACATACATCTCGGTGAAAGCTGCTGTTTCGGGATAAAATATACCTTTATGTACATGTGTACTTTGGGAAATTTGTAAGTACAAATTTCTCTGGATTCTACTAAGAACTCACTGAATATCCAGTTTTTTGAAAGGCATATTTGCACTATTTTGCTTGTGTTTTTCTTTCCACATATACAGTATATCTGCACTCCCCACAAACATCCTGATTACCCGTTGCCGGGCCCACTTCTCCGTTGCTGGGTCCAGGTAATGTCCGGGTAACTGGAAATGTGCCAGGTAACGCCGACTACCGGGTAATTCCGGGTACTCGGTACACCACTACTGTACACATCAGAGAACCAATAATAAAGGTGATACCCACTCGCAGGCCTCGCAGGACCCGTATCCACACCCCAGTGAACTAAGGTGCTCCAGGCACCGGACCGTCCAGTGTTCACCGGATCAATCACCCACCCAAGTGTGTGAGACAGCGCTGCCCCCTCTAGCCCGTGTATGGTTGGTGCACTTAGTTGGGTACCTGCCGGGTGTGTCCACACCCGTGCGTGCAGTGATGCTGATGGGATCCCACGGATCCAGTGAAAGCAACCGCGAAGCCTCCGCCTCTACATGGGGTACGATTGTACCACTGTATGAGATTGTTCTTTGTTGCAGGTGTCTGGGCCAGATCACCTGAGATCAGAATGCAGCCACGTCCTGACTGTGTCCCTCACTCTGGTACTACAGGGCAGTGTCCCTATCTATGGGCCTGTCCCTGCCGCAACCACAAGCTGAGGGGAGTGTTGACCTAGCTGGGGCCTAAGAGGGTCTCTGGCCTAGTGTAGTGGGTCACTGATTCCCTACACACACACCCTACCTTTCTGCTGTCCCAGCTACCACTGACTCACTCACTCACTAACTGCCTAACTGCCCAACTGCCCAACTGCATAACTGCCTTAACTGCCTAACTGTATACCTTCTTTAACTGCATTAACTACAAATGCAGCCACCCTATTGGCTAAGCCGCAGCATGTGACGTCCGTTCCAGAGGCTCATGGGACATGTAGTCCCTGTCTTGAGCCTTTCCCATATTGGTCGCCACTCTGAGGGTCATGCTGCGCATACGCGAAGTGTCTCTCGCGCTGTGGCCAACCCCAACATGGCCACCGGACTAGAGGATTCTCTGTGCATGCGCGACTACACTGCGCATGCGCGAGGATTAACAAAATGGCGACACCTTGCTATGGGAGCCGCCGGCGACTCGGTCGCTTTTTCCCAGGTGAGCACACCGGAATCCCTCCACTCCCAGAGTCACGAACCCATGCAGGTAGGAAGCAATAAGTTGTCGGCTACCAAGAAACAACGCCGACGCAACACCGGCCTGTGCCTGTACTGCGCCAGTCCTGGTAACCTGGCGCTTCGCTGTCCCCAGAAGCCAGGAGTTCTCAAAACCTCGAGGTGGCCTAGGGAACTCACATTGGGAACACTTTCCCTATCTCATATCTTGGCAAAGCCTCCTACAAGGATTCTGCTCCCCGTTACACTCTCCGGCGAGAGCTTCCACGTGTCGGCTTTGTCCTTTGTAGACTCAGGTTCGGGAGGTAACTTCGTCGACCAAGGTTTCGCCGAGATTAACCTGATTCCCCTCATCCACAAGAAGTTCCTGGTAGGGTTAGAGGCCATCGATGGTCGACCACTGCAGCCTGCCTTTATCTCTCTACAGACTGGCGAGGCCCACTCAGAAGAGATTCGGTTGGATGCTATCCACACGCCATCAGTGGACGTGATTCTCGGGTTACCTTGGTTGCAGCGGCACAATCTTCGCATTTCTTGGTCAGGCAAGGATCCGGTCCAGTGGAGTCCGTTCTGCCTCGAGAACTGTTCAGTATCGCTGTAGGAGGACGTGTGCAGAGGTATGCAATAGAGACTTTTGTAAGGTGAAATTAAATAAGGCTTTCATTGCGCCTGTTTCTTTAACATAAGAAAATCATCCAAACATATGCAAATAAGCCCTGGGACATAGTAAGCACTTAGTTGCTGCCGCTCGCTGTACCAGGAGCTTTTTGCTGTCCTGGCAGAGGAGACAGCAAGCGCGCTTGGGAGGCGGATATCACTGTGTGTGTCACTTGGTAGCTGTCAGTGTGTGTGTGTGTGTCACTTTGAAGTGGTCTGTGTGTTTGTGTGTCACTGGGGAACCTGTGTGTGTGTATATGTGTGTGTGTGTATATTATATAATATTTTAAATTTTTAAAAAAAAGACATGTTGTGAGAATAAATTATTTATTAACATTGTGCAACTTTGATAAATATATTCACGCACACGCACGCACATGCACATGCACACACGCGCACGCACACACATGCGCACACACACACACATATACACATACATACTGTGACAGAAACCAGGGGATGGTAATAAATTCCGTATATAGGGCTCCCAGGATACTAGACAGTTTCTATCCTGTTTGGCCTGGGAGTGCAGCCTTATAATACATACACTCCATCCCACAGTTTGGGAAGCGCTGGAACTGAGGGATGAGATATCCAGACCAGAGTTTGTCTGCTGCCTGATTTCTGTCACCTGTCATGCTAATTAGGAATCAGGTATGAAAGACTGATTTCCTGTTTGCTCTGCTCTCCCCACAAGAGCCAGGAGGCTGGAAGGCTGCTGAACTACAGAGGGGAGAAGCCTCTTCCCCAAACAGGTTCAATCTTTCTGTTCATTTGTGTAAGACTGCAAAAGTACCGTGTTTTGATGTTGGAAGTGGAAAAGCCACTTCCAACCCTGAGTCAGGGATATCTAAGTTAAGTTATCGCTCAGGTGAGCAGCTTTTGTTTTGATCTGTTTTCTGTTGTATGCACTGTGGCAGTCTCAGTGCCTGGGACTGAATAAACCAGGCATAGCCTGTTTAAAGGAACAGTACGTGACGCCTCATCATTTAACCTACCCTAAAAGACCGTGTTCTAAACAGTCCCGGACAAACGACGGAGCCCCGGAGTAAGCCGTTTGTCACATATGGTGGAGAATGCGGGCAGAGCACTAGGGGGTCTGCGGGTTGAAGAACTTTGAAAAAAAAAAAAAAAAAAAAAAAGTTTTTTTCATCCTCTGCAAACAAGATGGAAGACGTGGTGGGTGCGCTGGTACGCAATGTCGCTGCCCAGAAAGACGCGAATGAAACCCAGCAACAGCTGTTAATAGCCCAGCAAGAAACTAATGCAAACCAGCAGCAGACGAATGCAGCCCATCAACAGCTGCTAATAGCCCAGCAAGAGATTAATGCCAACCAGCAACAGGCGAATGCCAACCAGCAACAGACGAATGAAGCCCTGCAAAACGCGAATGCAAACCAGCAAGAGACAAACCGCTTGCTGAGAGAGGAGCAACAGCGGTTCGCTCAGGGCTTACAGCAGGAACTCGAGATCCTGAGGGGGACTATCAGTAACCTTCCACTGGCAGCGGCAGCCCCAGTACCGAAAATGACCAGGGCAAGCCACTACCTTCAGAAGATGGGACCCTCGGATGATGTGGAAGCCTATCTTCTCACGTTTGAACGCACGGCACAGAGAGAGGGATGGCCAGAAGCTGAGTGGGCTGGTCTAATCGCACCCTTCCTAAGCGGCGAACCCCAGAAGGCTTACTTTGATCTAGAGCCAGCCGAAGCTAACGTCTATGCAAAATTGAAGTTCGAGATCCTCGCCCGCCTCGGCGTAACCACGGCTGTTCGCGCTCAAAGGTTTCAAGCATGGTCACACTAGTGTCCGAATACCTCTTGCCCATTAAGAAGAAACAGGGAAACAGTTCACAAAGAGTGGCAATTTGTTGTATACATGGGGATAATCATGAATATTCCACTGTTGATGTTTTTTTTGAAACAGAGTTTGGTTCTTTAGATTTCAAGGTGGGTATTGTACCCAAACTGGCACATGATGTGTTAATAGGGACCGACTTTCCCCATTTTCTAAAAATGTGGTCCCCCGCTCAGAATAGCGCCCAGAGTTCAATAGCGGACCATAATGAAGTATTAGAAGAAACAAATCCTTTCCCTTTTTCAGAAATGGAGGTTGACGAGGGCCCAAATAAGAAGGGGGAAAAGGAGGAGTGCTGTAAAATTCCCTTCCCCATCACTACTTTGGTAGGGAATACCCCAAATCAAGATGTTGAGCAGACACTTACCACCCCAGAACCGGATAAGACCCTCGCTGACATAGAGGTCAGTCCTGGGAGTTTTAAGAAGGCCCAGTGGGAGGACCCCACATTAGCGGTAGCAAGGGGAAATATACGGGACCAGAATAGTACTCCTGGCCAACCAGATAGGTCACTTGCTTACCCCTACTTCGAGGTAGAGAACGACCTAGTATATCGGGTTGATAAAAGGAAATCAGTTACAACTAAACAATTGTTGGTACCACGGACATTCCGTAACGTAGTATTACACCTCGCACATAGTCATCCATTGGGGGGACACCTAGGGGTGGAAAAGACAAAAGAAAAGGTTCTCCGAAGCTTCTATTGGCCTGGGGTTCTGGCAGAAATTACGAATTATTGTTCCTCATGCCCAGAATGTCAGATCACCGCCCCATTCAAGGCGTACCGCAGCCCATTGGTACCCCTTCCCATAATAGAGGTACCATTTGACCGGATTGCTATGGATCTAGTAGGACCCCTAATAAAGTCTGCTAGGGGACATCAGCATATATTGGTAATATTAGATTATGCCACCCGATATCCGGAGGCAGTTCCCCTACGTAGCACCTCAGCTAAAAACATAGCAAAAGAGTTAGTAGTTCTGTTTTCCCGGGTCGGGATTCCTAAAGAGATTCTATCTGACCAGGGAACACCATTTATGTCCCAAGTAACGAAAGAGCTATGTAAACGCCTAAAAATCAAGCATCTCAGAACCTCAGTCTATCATCCACAAACAGATGGTTTAGTGGAAAGGTTCAATAAAACCTTAAAGAGCATGTTACGGCGGGCGGTTGATAAAGATGGGAAAAACTGGGATTGTTTGTTACCGTACCTGTTATTTGCCATTAGGGAAGTTCCCCAATCATCCACTGGCTTCTCCCCGTTTGAACTATTGTATGGCCGACACCCAAGGGGCTTACTGGATATAGCCAAAGAGACTTGGGAACACGAGGTTACCCCTTACAGAAGTGTAATAGAGCATGTTGCCCAGATGCAGGACCGCATTGCTGCAGTCCTACCCATAGTGAGGGAACACATGGAGAAAGCTCAAGAAGCACAGAGGAATACATATAATAAGGGTGCTAGGGTCAGAATTTTTTCTCCAGGTGATAGGGTACTAGTTCTGGTTCCCACCGTGGAGAGTAAATTCCTTGCTAAATGGCATGGGCCATATGAGGTCTTGGAAAGAGTGGGAGAAGTAAATTATAAGGTAAGACAGCCAGGTAGGAGGAAACCTGAGCAAATTTACCATATAAACCTACTCAAGCCCTGGAAAGATAGAGAAGTCTTGTTAACCCTAGTACCCCCAGGTCCGTCAGAGAATCAAGAAACTGACCCAGAGGTTAGCATAGCTGAAACCCTGTCTGTTCATCAGAAACGAGAGGTTCAGAATTTAGTGAAAAGAAACAAAGAAATCTTCTCTATACGGCCAGGTAGAACTAGCGTAATTGAACATGACCTAGTCTCTGAACCGGGGGTCCGAGTTAACCTTAAACCGTACCGAATCCCAGAGGCCAAAAGAAAGGCTATAAGTTTAGAGGTTAAAAAAATGCTAAAACTAGGTGTAATTGAGGAATCCCAAAGTGGGTGGAACAGCCCTATAGTCTTAGTCCCAAAGCCAGATGGTACAACAAGGTTTTGTAATGACTACCGGAAACTAAACGCGGTGTCAAAATTTGATACTTATCCTATGCCCAGGGTAGATGAACTTGTAGAGAGACTGGGCAAAGCCCGATATCTCACAACCCTAGAACTAACAAAAGGGTACTGGCAGGTTCCCCTCACAGAAAGGGCAAAAGAAAAGACAGCCTTCTCAACCCCAGACGGCCTCTTTCAGTATAAGGTGTTGCCTTTTGGCTTACATGGAGCTCCCGCCACATTCCAAAGAATGATGGATAAAATTTTAAAACCACATGCTCGGTATGCTGCCGCCTACCTGGATGATGTGGTAATCCATAGTGAAGATTGGCAATCCCACCTTCCAAAGGTCCAAGCTGTGCTTGACGCAGTCCGGTCTGCTGGACTAACTGCTAACCCCGCTAAATGCACTATTGGTCTGGAGGAGGCCAAGTATCTGGGATATTCTATTGGCAGAGGTTTACTCAAACCCCAAACACTCAAAGTGGAGGCGATACAAAATTGGCCAAGGCCAGTTACAAAAAAAACAAGTAAGGACCTTTTTGGGGTTAATTGGGTACTATAGAAGGTTTATTCCCAATTTTGCAACTAAGGCAACCCCACTAACTGACCTCACAAAAGCAAGAGGACCGCTAATGGTAAAGTGGTCCCCCGAAACCGAACAGGCCTTTAGAAGCCTGAAAGAAGCTCTCTGTGCCCAACCAGTGTTGGTCACACCTGACTTCTCCAAAGAGTTCGTAGTCCAAACCGACGCATCTGAGGTAGGGCTGGGGGCGGTACTCTCCCAGGAGTCTCAAGGTGAGGAGCACCCCATCCTTTATTTAAGTAGGAAACTAAATCCCCAGGAGAAAAATTACTCCATAGTAGAGAAAGAGTGTCTCGCAATAAAGTGGGCTGTAGAGACGCTCAAATACTACCTGTTGGGGAGAAAATTCCGGTTGGTCACAGATCATGCACCCCTTACCTGGATGTGTCAAAACAGGGAAAAGAATGCTAGAGTGACCAGGTGGTTCCTAAGCCTACAACCCTTTAAATTTTCTGTGGAACACAGGTCAGGGCACAAACATGGCAATGCTGACGGGTTGTCAAGGATGCACTCCCTAATATCCATGGTCGCTCATCCCTCGAGGTCTGAGCTGGGGGGGAGGATATGTGACAGAAACCAGGGGATGGTAATAAATTCCGTATATAGGGCTCCCAGGATACTAGACAGTTTCTATCCTGTTTGGCCTGGGAGTGCAGCCTTATAATACATACACTCCATCCCACAGTTTGGGAAGCGCTGGAACTGAGGGATGAGAGATCCAGACCAGAGTTTGTCTGCTGCCTGATTTCTGTCACCTGTCATGCTAATTAGGAATCAGGTATGAAAGACTGATTTCCTGTTTGCTCTGCTCTCCCCACAAGAGCCAGGAGGCTGGAAGGCTGCTGAACTACAGAGGGGAGAAGCCTCTTCCCCAAACAGGTTCAATCTTTCTGTTCATTTGTGTAAGACTGCAAAAGTACCGTGTTTTGATGTTGGAAGTGGAAAAGCCACTTCCAACCCTGAGTCAGGGATATCTAAGTTAAGTTATCGCTCAGGTGAGCAGCTTTTGTTTTGATCTGTTTTCTGTTGTATGCACTGTGGCAGTCTCAGTGCCTGGGACTGAATAAACCAGGCATAGCCTGTTTAAAGGAACAGTACGTGACGCCTCATCATTTAACCTACCCTAAAAGACCGTGTTCTAAACAGTCCCGGACAAACGACGGAGCCCCGGAGTAAGCCGTTTGTCACAATACACACACACACACACACACATACACATACATACACACACACATGCACACATACACACACACATGCACACACACACATCACACACCACACAGACATACACACACACACACATACACATACATACACACACATACACACACATACACACACCTCTGTGCTTACAATGCCGGACCGGCTGCAGACCCATTGGATGGGAGCGGTCACATGACCGCTCCTCCGCTTCCCCGAGCGGCAAATGTCAAACTTGCCTGTCTCTGGGAAGTTTCTCAGCCTCCGCACGCATCAGCAAGCATGCGGAGGGAGAAACTATAGCCGCGCTGATAACAGATGCAGGGGCTTTGTGCATCTGTTCAGTGCGGCTCAGCCCGGCTTAGCGACGCTGAGTGCACTATGTCCTGGGCCTAAGGGGTCAAACAAAGCTTCTGTTCCACTTGGGAGTATTTCTAGTGAAACCTATGCAGTCCACAACTCCCTTTAGATTAGCATGTCTCCCAGCCCCAAACATATATCTTGATATGTGCAGATATACATAACGTCTTATAAAGGAAAATCTTATCTGTTTTCTTGTAGTTGGAGGGAAAGTCTTCTCTGTTCCTGTGTTGCTGCCTTTTCTTCAGGCTATATCAGCATTCAGGTTTAGAGGTGCTTTCCCCTATGTCTTGCTGGCAGTCTCTTCTGGCAGGCTCAAGAAGTCTGTTCCTATGGTCAGTCCCACAATTTGTGAAACTCAGGAAAATCTCCCTTCCTGTTTCAAGGGCAGGCTTTTCTAACAAACCTAATCAGCCAGGTGGTGTTGGTTAATTGACTACCAGCAGTTAACCACCACACTGCTGGATTAGAGGCACATTTCCAGAACAGGGATAAATCCCCTGTTACAATCGCCCAACAGCACCTGTGGAGCTACTACTCCCAAGGAGGTAGAATCAAGACTGCCAGAGGTCTATGCCAAGTTCCGCGACGTGTTCGATAAAGCCAGGTCTGAGGTTGTATCGCTCGCGCTACCCACAAAAAAGGCAAGACCCCGGTACTGAGGTGGGAAGGTACAAAGCAACGCACCCACAGCAGCGGAAGCATGACTGGAAGGCGGATTGTCTAGCGTTGCCGGGTCTGGGTTTGAGAGAGAGGGTTAATCGGTATACTTGCAGGTCCTGGGATTGGAGAGAGTAGAATCGTAGTAGTCTGTTAGCCGTGGTCTGGGATATAGATGGTAGTATAGTCCAGGTTCGTTAGCCGTGATCAGGGGTTGGAGAAGTCACCATAGTCGAGGGTAAGCCAAGGTCAATATCAAGAGGGGTTCACTTACAAGCCGGGTCGGTACACAAGAGGTAAATCTGAAAGACAAGACTGGAACAAGGCAAGGCACAACTGTAGGAAGCAGCGTGGCTACACCGAATTATGCTGAGCACTGACTGAGAGCAGGAACAGGGTATATACTGTATAGGCAGACAGAACCAATGGGACAGGGAGTGGAGTAGAGGCGTGGCCCGAGCGGAAGCTGGATAGGCTGCAGGAGACAAGAGGCACAAATGATGCTTGACACGCAGCTGGGGATCATTGCACGTCGTCACGTGCGCGTGCCACACGCGATAGCAGCGCAGCGCATCCGGGGGGCGGAGCCAAGTTACGTGGCAAGGGCAGAAGAGCTGCGGGTTCGCGCAAGCTCTGTAGTCAGAGCAGGGTTGCGTACATGAGCAGAGTGTGGAGCAGCGGCAGCTTACTAGGTAAGGAGGGAACACGTCGCAAAGGACGTGTTCCCCGATTCCTTACAATACCGCCCCTTGAGGATCGGCCTCTGGACTATCTCCAGAGAGAGTAGGGTCTGGATGACGCAAGATGGGGGCGGAAACGAACGCCTTCTTGAGAGACTCGAAGGCCTGGCATGCTTCAGGGGGCCAGGAGGAAGGATCCGCGCCCTTCTTTGTCAGGGCAGTGTTAGGAGCCACAGTGGCAGAGAAATTACGGATACATTTACTGTAATAATTGGCAAAGCCAAGGAACTGCTGAATCGACTTGAGAGAAGTGGGTTGGGGCAAATCAAGAACGGCTTTAAGTTTATTGGGATCCATAGCGAACCCTTCATCAGAAATAATGTAGCCCAGAAAGGAGGTAGAGGTTTGATGAAATATACACTTCTCCATCTTGGCATAGAGATGATTTTCACGAAGGTGAGAGAGTACTAACTTCGTATGCTGGATGTGTTCTGATAAGGACTTAGAAAAAATGAGAAATGTCATTGAGGTACACGATGATAAATGAGTTAAGGACATCACGGAAAATCTCATTTACAAACTCCTCGAAAACCGCTGGTGCATTACAAAGTCCAAAAGGCATAACCAAATATTCGTAATGACCGTCGCGTATATTAAAGACCGCCTTCCATTCATCCCCTTGTCGTATGCATATGAGGTTGTAAGCCCCACGAAGATCAAATTTAGAGAAAATGATAGCGCCTTGCAGACGGTAAAAAAGTTCTGAGATAAGGGGCAAAGGATAGCGATTTTTCAGGATGATCTTGTTAAGACCTCTGTAATCTATGCATGGGCGAAGCAACCCATCCTTCTTCTTAACGAAAAAGAAGCCAGCTCCGGCTGGAGAAGTGGAATTTCTAATAAAACCTTTCTTTAAATTCTCTTGAATATATTCAGACATGGCCTTAGTCTCAGGAAGGGACAATGGGTAAGATCTGGCTTTAGGAAGGATGGACCCGGGCAAAAGATCAATAGGGCAATCGAAAGGATGATGAGGGGGAGGGCCTTTGAGCGGACTTTATCAAAAACATCAATGAAGTCGGCATATACTGCAAGGAGAGAAGTTTTGACAGGATTGATGGTCTCTAGACCAGTGAGAACTTGAACCGGGGACACAGAAAGTTTCTTAGAAGATAACTCCCATTGTTAAGGTCATTTATCAGTCCAATCTATCAGATGTTTGTTTTGTTGCATCCAAGGGAGGCCCAGGATTACCTGCACGAAAGGGGAGTGAATTATCTCCAGTGAAATCCATTCCTTATGTCCGTCCTTTGTGGAGAGTGAAAGAACAGGAGTCTCCAAGGCAATGAAAGCTGTCTGGAGAGGGCGTCCATCAATGGCCTCGAGACCGACAGGTACAGACTTCTTTCTCAGAGGAATCTTGTATTTGATGGCAAAATCCTGATCCACAAAATTTCCCCCAGACCCGGAGTCGATGAATGCGGAAGCAGATATTCTAAAGTCAGGACCCTCGAGGAAGATGGAGAGCATAATCCTTTTCGGCAGGTTCATTTGCATAGAGGATGAAGAGATCATTCCCAATGAGATTCCCCCATATCTTATTGGGCGTTTGTGTTTCCCGGCCTCGTGGGACAGTGATGCGCCGAGGCAATCCGCAGTAAAGACATAAACCCTCATTCCTCCGACGTTGTTTCTCTGAGAATGAAAGTTGATAACTCCCTAACTGCATGGGTTCTGGAGCTTCCAAAGCAGGGAAATTGATAGGAGTAGGACTGTGGATAGGAGGCATAGAGGTAAGAGAGTGTGAATGATAACGTTCCACCCGCCTCTCCTGAAGGCGTTGATCCACCTGATACATACGGCTATCAGATCCTCAAGCGCAGGAGGTTGTTACTGAGCGGCTAACAAATTCTTCAGAGTCTCGGAGAGACCTTGCCAGAAGGCCGCTGATAGAGCCTCGTCGTTCCAGCCTGTCTCCGCAGCGATAGTCCGGAACTCAAGAGCATATTTTGCAATGGATCTGTGGCCCTGTGAAATGTGAAACAAGGAAGAGGCAGCAGTGACCTTACTGTGAGGATTCGCCATTCTGGCGGTTCTGTCCCCTTAACCATCACTCGCTCGCCTGGATCCAGTGGCACTCAAGAAAGGCAGTCTAATGGTGGTGCTCATGCGCGACGTGTGGGCAGTGCGCAGCTCCATCCATCTCTGCAATTCCTGGGTCCAGGGTGCACTCTCTTGCCTCTGGAATTGACGCGCGACACATGCGCAGTGCACGGTCTCCCTGGTGGTCTGCAGTCCCTGCCACTCATTCCCGCCCCCGCCCTGACATCAGAACTACGCGGCACAACAGTACCCCGCATTCCTCCTCTGTATCCACGGGTCCCGCCTCCGTTCTCTGCCCCCATACTGACGCGGCTGTCATGGCGCGCATTGGCGCGACCGGGTTGCCAGCATGATGCGATGGTTACGCACGGCGTGAGCACTCTCTGGAAGCTACACCTCGGTCTCTATCGGCTATTTAATAGGACGCACCTGCGCGATCCAGCAGCCTATCAAAGAGGGCGGCTCTTCTTCCTTGATGCCTCCAATTGGTAGGAGGTCCTTTAAATATGCTGTCTGAACTCTCATTCGTTGCCGAGCATAACTTCTGTTTGTGACGCTGAACCTCACTGCTTCTAGCCTGCCTGCCTCTTACCTTGCTGCCTGACCCTGCCTAGTACCTTGGACTTTGTGATACTCTCCTGCACTGACCCTGGCTTTGGATATGACGACTCTGCTCTCTACTGCCCTGACCCTGGCATTGGATTACGACGACGCTGCTCTCTCCTGCACTGACCCAGGCTTTGGCTCTACGACGACTCTGCTCTCTCCAATCCTGACTCCGGCTACGTACCCCAACAATCCACTACTCTCCACTCCTAGACCCGGCAAGTACCTCGTTTACGCTGTCCTCTATAACCCTGACCCGGCTTGCAAGATTATCCTACACTCTAGACGCACCCTTGCGGTTGTGGTCGGCATTCTAAACCAATCCCTACCTCAGCCCCGCGGTTGCACCTCGTTTGTGGTGAGCTACGCGTTACACTTACGGCCTGGAGTGTCAAAAACCTGTTTGAATTATTTTTGAAAACTTGCGAAGTTTTGCATAAGTTCAGGTCTCTGTTCCCAGATGGGAGAAGCCCATGCCAAAGCATCTTTAGTTAATAATGCAATAATATAAGTCACTTTAGATCTGACAGAAGAAAAGCGAGAAGGGGTTAATTCGAACTGAATGTTGCATTGGTTGAAGAAACCTCTGCACCCTTGTGGGTCCCCTGCATAGTGATTGGGAGTGGGAAGTCGTGGCTCCAAAGGGATATTAGGCTCTGGATTAGAGGAGGAAAAAGTTGTAGGCCTGAGAATTCTAGACTGAGACTGTTGGAGCGAGACGGCGCCTTATTTTTGAGTCAGAGAAGCGACTTGATTGTCCAAGTACAAGAAGTGCTCGTAAATAGAGGACAGTGCTTGGCCCACATCAGGGGGGTCTATGTTTGTTGGGCTCAGCATATTGTAAAGCTTGCACTACCCACAAACAAGACAAGACCCCATGTGGCGGTGAAGGGGTTAATCAGGCCAATAATAAAGGTCTTATACCCGGCTGGTTACCCCTAAACCTTGTGGGGATGAAGGGGTTAATTGTTGGTCACCATAATGCCATGTTTCCCCTTTACATCCCCTGTAATGTCCCTGTTTTGCAGCTCAGAAACTAGCTGCAGTCCTATGAATGTATGTTGAATGTGCAAACTGTATTCGCAACACAAGGGGAGCTTCTAGTGCTGTGCCAAGCGTTAATTGAATAAGTGCGTCTGTGGTAAGCGGCTCCATTGAAGCTCTGTATCACTTCCTAAACCGCAAAACCCTCCGGGGAAGTCTTAACCACAAACTCAAGTGGATAAGTCGTTTGCGGTCTAGTTGAAGTGGCAGAATGCAACAATGTATCCTGCGGTCTCGTTAACCAATTGAGGTCAAGTGGTGGAGTGCTTCTGCTGTTACCGATTCCGGCAAGCAGAGATACATTGTATGCCATAGCTCAAACCGCAAACCACATCACAGAGCCTATTCAATTAAGTAGCTAACTTTTGTTAAGAAGGAGCTAGCACTCTAATTTTTGGAATACAGATAGTTGAGAATGTAACATTCACATACATGTTGTTTTTATGTCCCCCACACATACAGAAAGTACATATAAAAATAAAATGTGTTTTAGTTAAGTTTTAAAATGTAAAGGCAGGAACCCTTTCCTGTCAGCCCGGCAATGAATCCATTAACATGTCAATATGTTAAGGATGAATGAGCTGAGGAAATTTTCATCTCCATACTTCAATGAGCACCCTGCTGAGTTGGTGCCCCAGTGTCTAGAGAAGTCCGGAGTTGAAAAGCCTCAGAGACCCTAAGTGTTAGGGCGGCTGGATTATTGCAAAGTACCAGATATCGGTGCGAAGTATGGGCTATCAACATTTGGTAGCCAAACCCCAGACTTACTGTCGCCAAGTAAGGGGTTGGGCCCGGTATGCTAAGCAGCTTAGGTGTCAAGTTAGCACATGCTCGTAGCAAACCGGGAAGCAACTTCCGCCCTTTTTGTGAGCTACTGGCAAGTCTGGGATAAGTGGGAAAAGTTGTTCCAATGGAAGGATTGGCTGGGTATGTTAGAGATAGGACCCTTAACCCTATACAAATGCTTGCAGCCCAGTCCTAGAGATTCATCTGATATTCACCAAGATCCGTCCAAGTAACAGCGTCAGCTGTTCCGGAGTGTGAGGGGTTAACTACATCGTAACCAATGATCGCACCCCTCTTCCAGAATTTGTTTGAGTTTAGGATTCCCGAACAAATTCTGTAAGGACTTAATAAAAAGATTTCCTCCGGCGGAGATACAGGGGTAGCAACTTGCGCCCCTAGCCAACGATTGTCGCACGGCTCAAATCGCGCACCCACTTGCATGTGCCCAGAGGGGTGCCCAGAGACTGTGTTTTCAAATTATTCATTCCGTGGACATTTTATTTAGTTTCCCCATCCCAGTAAGTGTTTATTAAGTGTAATTGTGAAGAATTGTGTGTTTGTCTGAAAAGGAAATAAATTGCAATTTATTTTGCCCTCCTTGTGCTCAATCTAGAATCCCGGTATTAATGTGATGATAAGACTTTGTCTCCCTTGACACCCCGGTACTGAGGTGGGAAGGTACAACGCCACGCACCCACAGCAGCGGAAGCATGCCTGGAAGGCGGATTGTCTAGCGTTGCGGGGTCTGGATTGGAGAGAGAGGGTTAATCGGTATACTTGCAGGTCCTGGGATTGGAGAGAGTAGAATCGTAGAAGTCCGTTAGCCGTGGTCTGGGATATACAGGTGCTCCGACGAGTATTCTAAAACTTGCCTTAAACTTGCCTTGGAAAATCTGGGGCTATCACCAACAAGATCCAGGTACATGCTGGGTACATGCTGCAAACATTTCAGTGACATTTCTGCAGAGACTAATGGCCCATCGGATTAACACAGAGGGACCCCCGCTGTTAATCCGATGGACCATTAGTCTGTCTGCATAAATGTGTTGAGAATGGAAGCAGGCACACGGTCTTATGCAAAGAATATTTAATGTGCCACCAAAAGTTCCAACGTTTCGGCAGGGAACTGCCTTTATCAAGGAGAGGGCCCTCTCCTTGATAAAAGGCAGTTCCCTGCTGAAACGTTGGACCTTTTGGTGGCACATTAAATATTCTTTGCATAAGATAGTTTGCCTGCTTCCATTCTCTACCCTGTTCTCCACTGGGACGTCTGGAGCTCCCTGGATCCAGTGCACCGACAGATAAGAACCCCCCTCCAGCACCATATTGCAGAGTGCATGTACTTCCCTCTATGTCTGTCTGCAGAAATGTCAGGGAAATGTACCCAGCATGTACCCAACATGTACCTGGGTCTTGTTGGTGATTGCCCCAGATTTGTTTTAGAATACTCGTCGGCACTACAGTAGATGGTAGGATAGTCCAGGTCCGTTAGCCGTGATCAGGGGTTGGAGAAGTCACCGTAGTCGAGGGTAAGCCAAGGTCAATATCCAGAGGGGTTCCCTTACAAGCCGGGTCAGTACACAAGAAGTAAATCTGAAAGACAGACTGGAACAAGGCAAGGCATAACTGTAGGAAGCAGTGAGGCTACACTGAATTATGTTGAGCACTGACTGAGAGCAGGAACAGGGTATATATAGGCAGACAGAACCAATGGGACAGGGGGTGGAGTGGAGGCGCGGCCCCAGCGAAAGCTGGGATAGGCTGCAGGAGAACAACTTGGGAGAAAAGAACCCCTATAATGAGAGCACTCAAGGATAGGTGATACTGGAAACTAATGGACCTGATGGAGAATCGTTGCATGTAATGATGGGTAACTTAAAAACAGTTTTATTAGGAGAAATCCTCAAATAAAATAATGTTTATATGGATAGCCCTCTATCTGAGGTAATCCTAAACAAATGGTGAAATAAAATAGGGTAAGGGGATAGGAGAGGAAAGTCCCATTGGTATAATAGGTGCTCCTTAAAGACTTCACTCCCTCAGGTAAGTCACAATGCTGATTACAGAAGTAAGTGGGATATGTAGATAAGTATTAGTGCTGTGTTTGGCTGTAACAAACTGACACTGGGTGAACACTGTATGCACACCCACAATAGAATAATGACTCCAAGATTCTAACAACGTCCTATGACAAATGGGCACACATATAGCTGATAGCCAAGGACCTAAAGCTAAATACTTATTCTAAGTCCAGTGCTGTGAGTCAGACAGACAGGCAGGCAATAAGTGTCTGCCAAAATGTCAGATGACAATGTCTTTTGCCCGGAGCCATATCTAATGCTATGGATAAATACTCCCAACAACAATTGTGAACCAATATTAAGGTAGTGAAGACATAAGAGCAGACAGCACATAAACACTGTATAGCTAGACAGTGTAGCAGACTGAATGTGTCTGCAAACAGAGTATCACAAACCCTGTGTTTTCTCATGTGCTGACACTTGGATACAATGTGTATCAGTAACCCTATTAGTGAGTGTATCGCTTCTTCCCTTCACCAAAAGACACGGACTGTGGTAGTCTGTGTAACAAAACAAGTCCTTTATAATAAAAAGAATACTTAAGTTTGCTGCGGTATGCGGTATGCGGTAGTGGCGGCCCGGAGGTCTCAGGGTGACGTCACCTATGACGTCAGTACGTCTCTTGCCGACGTACGTTTCGCGGGAATGCTTTGTCGAGGCTCAGGAGATAAGAGGCAATAATGATGCTTGACACGCAGCTGGGGATCGTTGCACGTCATCATGTGCGCACGGCGCGTCCGGGGGGCGGAGCCAATCTCCGTGGCAAGGGCTGAAGAGCTGCGGGTTCTTTTTCGTAAAAAAAAAAAGACGGATCTCTAAGACCCTGTATTGACTACAGGGGTCTCAACAAGATTACCATTAAGAACCGTTGTCCCCTACCGCTGATTCCAGAACTTTCCGACCGTCTTCAGGGGGCCAATATCTTTACTAAACTGGATCTGTGGGGGGCCTACAATTTGGTAAGGATTCGCCAAGGCTACGAATGATAGACGGCTGTCAATACTCACGATGGCCACTACGAGTATCTCGTCATGCCCTTTGGGCTCTGTAATGCCCCGGCCATCTTTCAGGATTTAGTAAACGAGAATTTCAGAGATATTCTCAATTAATTTGTGGTTGTGTACCTGGACGACATAATGATCTTTTCCAAGACCGAACAGGAGCACGTTTTCCACATCAAACAGGTTCTTCTTCGCCTCCGGGAGAATCTTCTGATCGCAAAGCTGGAGAAGTGCCACTTCCACCAAATGTCCACAACCTTCCTGGGGTACATCATCTCCAACAAAGGTCTCACCATGGATCCATCGAAGGTTATGGCAGTCCTGGATTGGCATCTCCCCACTACCTTAAGGCTATCCAACGCTTTTTGGGTTTTTCTTATTGCTACCGGCGCTTTATCCAAAATTTCTCCGCGTAGTAGCCCCCATCATTGCCCTCACCAAGAAGGGTGTGGATCCCTCCTCATGGTCGCCTTCAGCCAAACAAGCATTTGATCGTTTGAAGACCGCCTTCTCTTCGGCACCGATTCTCATGCACCCGGACCCCAAGCTACCGTTCACCTTGGAGGTAGGAGCGTCAGACGTCAGAGCTGGTGCCATTCTTTCACAGAGGAAGAGTCCTCAATCCAGACTTCATCCCTGTGCATTCTTTTCTAAGAAATTTTCTCCAGCAGAACAAAACTACGACGTCGGTAATCGGGAACTCTTAGCAGTCAAGTTGGCCTTGGAAGAGTGGAGACATTTACAGTATTGGAGGGTGCAGAGAATCCCATTATAAGTCTCACCGACCACAAGAACTTACTTTATATCAAGGGTGCTCATCGTTTAGGGGCTCGTCAAGCCAGGTGGTCACTGTTTTTCTCACGTTTCAATTTTATTATTTCCTTCCTTCCGGGGTCGAAGAACATTAAGGCCGATGCCCTCTCTCGTCAGTTCACTATCGTCGACAAGACCGAGGATCAACTGAGACCAATCATCCCCTCAAAGTATATTCTCTCTGACAATACCTTCGATGCCTTGAGGGACGTTATACTTAAACAGTCTCACGTTCCAGAGGGTCTTGTAGTTCCGGTTGGTCGCCTTTTCACCCCGCCACCTCAACGTAAGAAGGTTCTGGAGTGGGGCCACTCCTTCAAGACCGCTGGACATCCTGGTACCAGTAGGACCATCGTTCTAGTAGAACAGACCTTATGGTGGCCCGGGATGCGAAGAGACATCAAGGACTTTGTCGATGCGTGCCCAACATGTGCTCGGAGTAAGACTCCCGAGATAAACCACCAGGACTCCTTCGCCCACTTCCTATTCCGAACCGCCCTTGGACGCACTTAGCCATGGACTTTATAGTGGAACTGCCGGTCTCCAAGGGGATGAATAATATTCTGGTCATAGTATATCGTTTTTCAAAACAGTCCCACTTTGTTCCATTGAAAGGTCTTCCCAACGCTCCCAAATTGGCTGCCATCTTCACCAAGGAAATCTTTCAACTTCACGGGGTACTGCTGGTCATAGTCTCCGACAGAGGTTCCCAATTTATATCTAAATTCTGGCGCTCCTTTTGCCAGTGACTGGGGATAGAGCTACATTTTTCGTCCGGGTACCACCCTCAGACCAACGGCCAGACCGAGAGAATGAATCAGTCTTTGGAACAATACATCCGGTGTTTCGTGTCTAATACTCAGGATAACTGGTCCGAACTCCTTCCCTGGGCCGAGTTTGCTCTTAACAATTTAAGTAACGGATCCACCGCGGAGTCGCCCTTTTTCGTTAACTATGGTTTCCACCCCCTTCTTCTAACCTTCTCCAACCCCACCTCCGGGGTCCCAGCAGCAGACATTAGAATCAGGAGTATTCAGAAGCTATGGGAGAGAATTCAAGGGAACCTCAAGTCGGCATATAAAAATAACTGATAGTATACCGCTCACCAGATAGCAGATAATATAGCCGGTGCAAAGGGATGGTACTGGCATAGCAAGTAAAAAGGAAGACAGCAGATTGATCTCCCACAGATCCCTTTTACCACTGCACAAACAGGCTAATTCAATAGATAGCAAGGATGTAGTGCTTCTTGATATAAATGGGAGTGAACTATAGGGGAGACCCTGGTAATTGCACCCAGTGCTAGGATGGATCAATTACCTAAAAACGCCTTATGGGCAAAACAATAAACTTTTATTAAACATATATGTTCACACACATTAATACGACGCAATAAATCAGTGGGTAATAAAAACAACTAAAACACAGGTACTGGTATATAAGGAGGTAGTGATTAGATAAATATCTATAAATCTACTGCATAAATGAAGCCCTCCTGATAGATAGCTCCGATGGGGAAGGTGTGTGGTGGAGATAGTATGCCTGAATACAAGTAGCGAATAGTACTAACTAATATATGGCAAAATCACCAACCTAAAATCAAGGAAGGGTGTAGTGAAGGTGTATACAATGCTGCTAATGTGGCACTACCGGAGAAGATTGCATCAGTCAATATCAATCGTGAGTAGTGCAGCCTGTGCCATGGTCAGTGTGGCTGCATGTCGCAGTGTTCAAATGATTGCGCTGCCACCATGTGTATCCAGTGCAGCCCTCACTCTTAAGCCCACGGACAGCGGCAATAGCCAATATGGTGCACAATTGAGGCCAAATAGCTAAAAATAGCACACTTGGAGGATGACATGTTAACCACCTTCTGGTCATTGCTCCGGTCTGGGGCATCACCAGATAGTCCACCTACTAGGTATTCATGTATCACTCTAGGTGCATTACTACTAGACATATAGCTATAGCTATACTTGTGCCTTCTACCTATCCTCATATAGGTCTGCTTTTAGCTGATATTTCGTCCACAGTATGTCTGGGGTTAAAGCACATGTAGGCCCTCGACACCCCTCGAGCGTTGCTATTTGCTCTCTAGACTGTCAATCACTATAGTGGAGTGCGATTGGGGAGTTCCTAAGCACCGCCTAGACAAACGTGTATATATACGTTACACAATGACTCAGTAGGGACCTCCTACCTTGAGAAAGCGCCAGCCCCCGAGCGCGAAACGTACGTCGGGATGACGTCATCGCGTTGACGTCGGAGGTCACGGGTGAGATCGCTCCGTTACTGGGGAGGGAGGGTGCAAGTCTGTGTACCGGAGGTTGCTATTTTTAGCTATTTGGCCTCAATTGTGCACCATATTGGCTATTGCCGCTGTCTGTGGTGTCTAATCACTACCTCCTTATATACCCATACCTGTGTTTTAGTTGTTTTTATTACCCACTGATTTATTGCGTCGTATTAATGTGTGTGAACATATATGTTTAATAAAAGTTTATTGTTTTGCCCATAAGGCGTTTTAGGTA
Organism: Ascaphus truei; assembly: GCF_040206685.1. Classification (NCBI taxonomy): domain Eukaryota; kingdom Metazoa; phylum Chordata; class Amphibia; order Anura; family Ascaphidae; genus Ascaphus; species Ascaphus truei. Next base: position 342,693,860 of record NC_134486.1, read on the forward strand.
ATTGATCATTCCTAGCACTGGGTGCGATTACCAGGGTCTCCCCTATAGTTCACTCCCATTTATATCAAGAAGCACTAGATCCTTGCTATCTATTGAATTAGCCTGTTTGTGCAGTGGTAAAAGGGATCTGTGGGAGATCAATCTGCTGTCTTCCTTTTTACTTCCTAACCTCAAGTCGGCAACTACTAGACAAAAGTCTCAAGTGGACCGTCACCTAAGGGAGGTCCAGGATTTTAAACCAGGAGACGAGGTCTGGTTATCTTCCAAGAACATTCGACTCAAAGTTCCATCCCTAAAACTGGCACCAAGGTTTATTGGACCATTTGTCGTCACAGAGAAAATCAGCCCGGTCGCGTATCGGCTATGACTTCCACCTTCAATGAAGATTCCCTCCATGTTCCACGTCTCTCTCTTAAAACCAGTCCCCAGAAATACTTTTTCTTCGGCTCCCACGGCTTCCCCTCCTCCTTGCCTCGTACAGGGCCAACTGGAATATGAGGTACAATCCATCCTGGATTCCAGGTACTCCAGAGGATCCGTTCAGTACCTAGTACACTGGAAGGGATTCGGGCCAGAGGAAAGGTCTTGGGTTCCGCACCACTGTCTTCATGCCTCCAGACTCCTTCGTCTCTTCCATCGAAGATACCCGGACAAGCCGTTCTGGAGTTGCCCAGAGGTGGCTCCTGATGGAGGGATACTGTAAGGGCTGGGGAGTCACGCTGCCCACGGCGTGCTCCTCGCAGGTTGCAGCATTTCGCACCGCCACCGGCGCAAGGTACACTCTACCCTGGGGAATCTGGAGCCCCCGCGTCTCATGCACTTCGCCGCTGTCTGCGCAGCCGGGTGGACGCCGCTCTTCTCGCTCACATGCACGCACCAGTGCTGACGGACGTCTCCTCCTTGTGCGGGCGTGCTCTGAAGCCGCGCGCACGCCTCTTCTCATGGGCACACGCCCACCGCAGCAAAATCATAGGTACACCTGCCACTGTCTCCTCCTGGTTCCCACCTCCTAGCTTCCAGCTCTCCATTGGTGAGTACAAACAAGCATAGGGGGAGCATGGGATTAGAGAAGTATACAGCACATCAATAAAAACGATATAGTAGTGACAAATGTACTTTTATGTTGGGCAGGGGGCAAAAATAGGATACTAATGTACTTACACGGCCATGTGTAAGCAAAGATAATAAATGGTATCTTGCTTGAGGCAATTCTAGCCCTTCCCAACGTTGGTATCCTATTTTTGCCCCCTGCCCAACATAAAAGTACCTTTTTCAAATCCCCACCTCGGCATCGTCTAGTTTGTGGTGAGCACACCGTGACAATTCTGTACCTGGGAGATAGGCTTACAGGATTTATTAAAGTGTACTAAGCACATGACATTAGCATATCTCTCGGTATGTCAAAGTTGGTATATATATAGCACTTGATATAAATTGCACTTGGGATGCTAGTAAATAGGACTCTTTTAGATACCATTACAATGTCTGATATACTAACGCAAGGGCCTGCTACTGCTGAAAACAGCACGTAACACTGTATTAGTGAGCTTTGCAGATACCTGTTAGCACTTAATGAGGATTTAACTTAAATGAACTTGTTAAGTCAATAACAGAGCTTTGTGGATCTGGGCCTTTGAGTGCTGAAGTTCAGGGTTCCATATAAATGGGGATGTTCTAACTTTTGGAAGAGCTCAACGCTGTCTTTCAGGGGCCACCAAAGCAGGCAGGTTGTCCCAGGAGCATCTAGGCAACAGGTCAGGAAAGCAGGCCATCTCTCTCAGTGAGTGCCAGCTAGCCAAGTCAGGCAGTCTATCTCTCTCTATGGGTAGGAGCCAGGCAGCTTGTCAAAGCAGTACTGCTGTGGGGGTCGACAGGCTGTCTTTCTCCAAGTGTTTAGAAAGCTGGGTCAGTCTAGCATGCTCTCTCTGACCTAGACCAATGGTCCCCTACAGAGATAAAGTGGGATACCAGGTGGTCTATGTCATGTGGTCTCAGTAGTCTGGCAGGTAACCTTTGACTGTGCCTTATATATCATGTTCCTGCTGCCACGTGTGGAAAAATCTCCTGCTGTTTTAGTAGGCTCCTCCAATGTGCAATGCACTGTATACAGTTTTCGGTGACTCTAGCATTGCAGTGATTGAAGGAGCCTGTGAAAACAGCATTTTCCCCGCGACGCACAGAAGCAGGGAATGTCTGTGCTGTGTTGCTGCTAATTTCATTGGTCCCTCTCATTCTCACCCATTTATGCCTTTGGCAGTTGTGCAGCCTACACGATCCGCATGCCCCCGCTGCATGCCACCCACTATGTGACAATGGTGCAGTTGCGATGACCAGGTCTGGCAGTCTGCAAATAGTTGCAGGTGGCAGCAGCACAGTTCAGCAGCTGTACTAAAGGCCTACTAGGATAACTAGATGCGGCCATCTAGCCGAGACCACTGAGGCATCGCTGGTTCACTGCCGGGACAATTCACTGTCAAGACAGTTCCCCGCCAAAGACAATGTATCCCCTAAGCTCTTACCCTAAAAACCCTAACCTTAACCCCCTACCCATTGTCACGGGAGACCAGGCATTTACACCTTTTTACCAGGATCATTCATTGAGCAAAACAGGTCAAGTGAAATAAATTGTACATTTATTCGCATGAAAAGGCATACACACAGTGAAACACAAACTGCATAAGAAAAGACATGCTTAATGGGGGTCTGGGGGTCAAAACTAGACTTTCCTAGGTGCAAGGACCCCTAAATAAGAAGCTTACCCTGACCTGGACTTAGCCCGAAATGTCCTGGAACTTAAATTGGCATGCAGTTCCAGACGCCACCGCTCCCTTCTCAACAGAGGACTTGATTTTGCTTGATCGGGAGTTAGTTCCAAACGTCCTGGAACTAAAATCGGCTTGAAATCCCAGCCGCGACCGCTACGTTCTATTCTCAGAACTTGCCCGCCAAAAGTGGGGCTTAAGAAAACTTCCCAGGCATATTTTTCTGATGCTGGTGCTCTGCTATTCGCGCAAGAGCACTTTTGAAAAGCCCGCCCGTCTTCTTGCGTCAGAAATCTCAACGTTCATTGGCTTAGGGCAGGGGGGCGCAATCTTTTTCCCCTGCGCCCCCCTGCCGGCTGTCCTGCTCTCCACGCGCCCCCCTCCCTCCTTCTTATCGTAGTTCCCGGCATCTGGGCATCATGACGTCACGTTGCCATAGCAACGTGACATCACATGACCCCGCGGCATGACCATGGCGACCATCACATGTGTAACCATGTGTGACCATCACATGACCATGGCTACGTGTCTCCAGATGCCGGCTGAACCACGGTAAGTAAGGTTTACAGTGGCCTTCGCCGCTTCCCTGGCACTTAAGTGTCTTCGTGATGCGTGTGGGGCCTCTGTAAACCCCCGCCCCTCACCCAGTTTGCGCACGGCTGGCTTAGGGGTTTCTTATAGTATTTTGGAGTTCATTCACAAAATACTACAGCCAATCAGAGAGTGGGAACTTTCTCACAGCCAATCAGAGCCATGCCAGTCTGGAAAGCTGGGTAAGCAGGGAATCTGAATCTGCAAAGGGACATGCAGAAGTTTGCCACTTTAGTCCCTTGCTATTCAGATGCCACCCGCTGGTAAATCTCCTCCAAGTCTGGTGAGACAAATGGTAGCCCGGACAACTTCCATTCATCCCAGGACATGGGTACTTGAGCCCTTCCCTGCTACCCAAATGGCTTTCACAATCCTGGCATCCTCTGGTGGCTTTCATCTCCGATGTTCAGCAGACTCACTGGCACAAACTTGGTAGCCCTGGTAGCCTGTCAGAACATTGGTTCTGAAAGTCCCAGCTCATATACAATGCACAACAGTATATACACTATTAGACCCCTCATAGTTACAGGGAAACTTCACATCCCTTTGCCCCATTTACCTTTCTGGGCTGTGCTGAAGCAGGGAACCCCAGCGGTGAGTCGAGGAGATATTTCCGGTACAATGTGCCTACGTGTATCCGAGAACCAAGCATGATTCTCGAGTACATTTTTAGGGGAACCGACAACTCTGAACCCCAACTACCTAGGCACATTCTGACAACAGTCTCTCCGCAAAACCCCCCTTAAAACTCATACCCTAGCAATCCCTGCTCGCTGGCATCCCTGGAAAGGCAAAAACATATTGTCACACATTTACACATTATGCATGTATAGTTGCTGGGCTTAAGAGCTGACACTCTTGAACCCTAATACACGGATCAGGGGTAACCATTCATGGATTTGACCTTTATTGAGAGCCTGATTACCCATTACCGTCACACCCATAACCCCTTACTCAAAACATATTAACCTCTTACTCTAAACACCTTAACCCCTTACCCTAAAAACCCAAACATTAACCCCTTACCCTTAAGACCTAAGATCCTTACCCAAAAAACCCTAACCTTAACCACTTGCCCTAAAAACCTTAATTCCGTACCCAAAAAACCCTAACCTTAACCCCTTACCCTTCCCCAAGGTTGAAACGGGTGTGACTAAATATTCCAATTCTGCTCTAGGAAGGATGGCAGGCATGTAGCATGAAGACTGCACTATTCAGCAGCTGGGGGCAGTTGCCACTCCTAGAGCCCCCATAAAATCTCTCCTGCAAAACACAATTTCTGACAGTTTTTGGCTTTTAAATTGATCCAAAGGTAAGAAACAGACAGATGGGATCTGTTAAGGATTTCTGCTGTAAGCGTCTGTCACCGTAGATTGTGTAGAAACAGAGTTGTCACGGTTATCACGAATCACTATACAGGAAACCTTACCAAATAAATGATTTTTCCAGATCTGGTTACTGTATGTAGCTCTCATAGCACATTCCATGAAATAGAGCTGTGGGCTTCCTATTAAATAGGAATGCAATATATTACTTACTGAATGTTTTCCAAAGAGCTCATTGTATTTCAAGTTTACTAGGATGCAGACCTGTGTCAGCCAAGTCGCTGTGCGACGGCGCGAGCGATGTTGCACGTGTCGCAAACAAAAGGGCCTACCTCCATGAGGACGGTCATAGAATGTGCGTGCGCACGCGTGTGTACGAGAGAGTCGGCGCGGCCGATTTCTACGCGTGACAAAATTATTTTATTTTGTTGTGCGACGGGCGGGTCACGTGAGCGGTTCAGCCAATGAGGGCGCACCGCTCATGTGACGTCACGGGAAAAGCCTCCGACACGCCTCCCCACCGCGTCTCCTTCTCCAGATCCCACAGGCCAGGGATCGCCTCTGCAGCAGGTGCGCACGACACCATGCGCTCCGTCACGCGCGCGTGCCTGCCACATCCGAGGCCTAAATCTCCTGACGTCTTTGTAACACAGCGTGAGTCACATGGAGCGTTATTACTCTCATAGATTTTCTTACTATTAATAGTAAGAGTTGTGTAACGAACAGGTGATTTTGTAGCCCATATGCCCAATTCTCACTCATTTGAGCCGTGAGACATTTTCAGCTTTAGGAACCGGAGATACAAATGGTGGGTGGCTCGCCTGCCTGTGCTGTCAACCTTGAACAATCACAAAAAAAGAAGTGAGCTCAGAAGAGAAACAATAAGCACATCACACTAAAGTATTCCCTCCCTGGAGGTGGTGCCTTGGGGGCAAAGGAGGAGCCAGTTTTAAGGATGAACCTGCACAGGCTTTGGTCTCTTCTCAATGTGAAAGGAAAGGCTTCAGGAAGTGAAAGATCTGATCTGCGCTGTCAGGAGTCTGTGCCTGAGTGTGGCTGTGTGTGTCTTCTGTCACTTTGCCTATAGATTAAACCCTTGGAGGTAGCTCTGCTTCCCTGCATCAAGATCACAGATTGGGACCACATCTGATCTAGGAGGGTAAGCTTCAACTTCGGTGAACTATTAGTGTACTAATATGCCTGTGGGAGGCAGACTCTTTAGGATTTCTAGTTTGGGGTCACAGTCAGGGCAACGTTTGTCGCTCCAGAGATTCCTATTTACAGTAACATGATTTTTACTAAATAGAACTAGAAGAGACGTGGAAGATGTGGCAAACATTCTGCATGGCAATGTATTTAAGTATGCCTGTATGTGATTTTTTTTGATACATGTTAAACTTCTTTATAATGATACATTATTGACATTTAGGATTAATAGGATGACAATGCTATATTCTGCAATGTTTAGAAGGGATGTCTGTGTTTCATTGGGCTGGAGGAGTCAGCGAGTGAAGACACTGGCTTTGTGAGCAATGGCACTGAGTGTGAAGCAGGGGAGCCTGGTTCAATCCAATTCAGCACCTTGCGACCTTGGGCTAGTTGCTTTATCTCCCTGTTAGGTGAGCACCAAAATCATACATGGGACTTGTGCCTCCAAAAATTCTATGTACAGTGCTGTGTACACGGTCAGCGCTATACAAGAAAACAACATTAGTATTATTATAATAACAATAAGATTATTATCAGCCTGTTAAGCAAGATACATGTTTGCTTTTGTATGACATCCAGCAACATGTTCTGTTGCACGTATGCAGTTATAAGGGCGCTGTGAGTCTCACTGATTTGGAGCCAGTCTCGATTATTTTTAGCATCAACAGTCCCATATGGGGACATGCACTAAGCAGTGATAAGTGCTTTTAAGTGAGATAAAAAAGCCATTATAGCGTGATACTGCCTGCTGTGAGATTCACAAAGCAGTGATAAGTCTTTTAAGATAGATAAATGCCTTTATAGCGCGATACTGCCTTTTGCGAGATTCACAAAGCAGTGATAAGTGCTTTTAAGTAGCCATTATAGCGCGATACTGCACTGTTATCACTGCTTTGTGATTCTCACAACAGGCAGTATCACGCTATAAAAGCAGTTATCTCACTTAAAAGCACTTATCACTGCTTAGTGCATAGCACCCAGAAAACCCACTTATCACTGCTTAGTGCATAACCCGCATAGACTTCAAAGGAGTCTTACCAATACAGTTCAGTAATTGTAATTTTTGGCCAAAAACCTCAAAATGTCAATGATTTCTGTTCATCTCTGAATTCCAGTATGTTCAGGTAGTTATATGGTTGACCTATTATTATTATATTATTTTTTTTTAGAAAGTTACGTTATACAGTACAGGGTTATGCCAAATAAGTAACACATTGGAAGATCCAGGGAGAAATCTAATTGCTGTTGCTGGAGTCAGGAAGGATTTATTTTTCCCCTTATGAGACATCATTGGCAAATGATTCACAGGGGTGTTTTATTTGCCTTCTTCTGGTTTAATATAAAAATTGGATGAGTATTTAACCCAACTACAATTTAACAAAGATTAAGCTCGATTCAGACTTTTTTTTCAACTTCATCTTTGTAACTATGACCGGAATAATAACACAATATCAGGGCAGTATATTAGGCAGTTACCCCTATAGTGAAGCTGTGTGCCCTTCAAATTACATTATCTGTTTTTCTGTAAAATACTGCTCAGTACATCAGTGTTATTTACTGTAACTATAACACACTTATAATTAACACTTTGAATGTGATTTATTTCTCATATTGAGTGTGTTGAAAAGCAGAGAAATGCACAGTTAAAAAAATACATTAACTTCTATTAAATTGTATGTAAATGTATGCATTATTATGTGTGCCTTACCAAACTTATTCACCATACTGAAAACTGCCCAATGTTCCTGAGCCCGTTAATATAAGATTGCAAACTTGTAGGGGTAGGAATGTATTTGGTTTGTATTGTTCCACAGTATTCTGTATAGAATGTATTTAAATACCAGCACAATGCTGGTATAAATGATTAATACCACTGAAATTATAATTAGCAAGTTACTTCAAGAGCTTGATTGGAAGAATATAAACTATATCTCCTCTCCTCAAGTGGTAACCAAACTCCTGCTGTGATATAAAACTCAAGGGGATTCAATGGAATGTGTCCCATTTGAGGGGCATTGAGTTGGACACTATCTTTGGAAGGTTCTGTATGTGACCACTTTGTGTGTTACTATTTCTGGCTCTGACTCTGATCCCTGGTAACAGATGCAGCTCCTGGAATGTTGAGAAGGGAGGGCAGAGAGTTGGGACATAGAACTGGGGATGTTACACAGAGAGGCAGTGAGCAGCTGATCTCTAGTTTTGGCCTTGCCTAAAGTGGCATGCAGTGACACTGATAGTCTGAGCTGAAGTGGGCCTCCTGTGCTCCTTCATATAAGCCTTGCATGGAAAAGAAGTAGATCCAACAGAGCGGCATTCCTTTCTAAATTTACAACGTGTAGGTATTAATTGGTGGGTGCTGCTTTAATGGTATATCCTCATATATCAACAATAAATTGTAATAGCACAACCTATTATTTAAGGAAGAACAGAATGGTATATTTTGTACTGTAACAGTACAACAAAGGATGGGCCTTGCGTGTAGCTCGGATTGGGTAAAAATAGCACTGTTTTTACCCAATCCTAGACATGGGCTTCTTAGGGGTTAAAAAAACAGGCGTCATGTCAAATCTATGATTTGGGTAAGCTACAGGATACAGGATACAGGATACAGGATAGGTACCAAACTTTAATATATGTACCATATGCCTCTGGTAGAGTAACAGTTGCTTACAGTAGGTGGGACGCAGTAGAATATAGTGCTAACTTATAGTGCTTAATTACAAGGGTCTAACATGGTTTTATGCTGGTATGGTTATGTATATTAACCATTTCACTGTCAGAAAGGGTAGCAATGATTTGCAGGAAAATCTAGCACTTTAAGCAGAAGCTACACAGGGTTGTGAGAACATTGTTTTTCATATGGTGTGTAAATTAGACGTACAGAAGTAGATTTCTGTGTCGGTGTTAATACAGATAGGGTATGAAGCTGCCTTTATTGTATATTATTTTATGGCTATTTATGTTGGTTGGCTCTCATAATCTTTGCCCAATTTTATATTTAACTATAGAATCTATGAATGTTTCATCTTTTCAGCCAGCACCTCTATATTTTCAGTTCCATATGCTATCGATGACATCTTTTATTGGCCTCTACTTAGAATGTGAACTCGATACGATGATATGATATGAAGTCGCCTTCCTGTGATGGAGAAGATATTGGTCCCACTCCTTTTAATAGAGCTAATCTGTATTCCAGCACTGGAAAGCTGTTTCACTGCACATTAAATAGGGCCTTAGGGACTTATATATGAAAGTCTCTCAAAAATTGGAAAAATGATGCAAAAAGAAGCATACAATTATTTTTTTTAAATCCCATTAAATGGTGACTGTACTGTATCTTACCAAAGTTTCTGTAGCCTGGAGACTTTCCTCGGATTTTTTAAAAGAATGAGCAAACTTTGATTTAAAGAAGTGAATTAACCTCTGAATACGTCATAATTAGTGTTGTGTGTATGTGTATGTGTGTATGTGTGTATAGAGATAAATAGAGAGAGAGACTTGTTTTTGTGTACAGTATATGTACATACATACACATATACACATATATGTACTGTATATGTAAGCTGTCCCGGGCATAACATGCGCTTTTATATTTGATGCACTCATTACGTTATAATACCGTGTATTTTAATTTTCAGTTTATAAAGCACTTTGGGCTTCTTGGTACTATAAAATGTAAATATATATATATATATATATATATATATATATATATATATAAATATATCAAATTAAAAATGAATAGACAATACCGTTATGTGGCTAACGTAATGCTTTTATTTGTGCGAGTGTTCGAGATACACTGATCTCTTCTTCCGGCGGTGTTACAATGAATAAAGCAAGAAAGGTTTTGATTTATATATAGCAAATGTAAATATTACTGTGTGCTCATTTGCATGTCTTAGACAGGTCTGCAACCCTAATTTTCACCATTATCACCCAGCATACAGTGCTTCCACTGCAGCAAGGGATTCTGGGAAATGACATGCAAATGAGCACACAGTGTATATATTAGTATTGTATTTAAATCTCATGTTTAATGTGTTAATGATTTGAAGCAGTGATACTTACAAACAGTTAAAGTTGATTTGTAAAGTTTATTTGCCTAGAGCACTGGTTTTCGTATTTTTTAAAACTGTGGAACCCGCACGTGAAAATAATTTAGCAGTATTTAGACTTACACTTCCCAGCAAACTAACAGCTGTCTTTGTTATTTATCATTTATACCAGGGGTGCGCAAACTTTTACACGTGCGCACCCCTGCCTGCTCTCCTCTGCGCCTCGCACCCCCGTCCCCTTGCGCGACGTGACGTCGCCATTGTAATGTGATGTCACGTGATCCTGTGACGTAATTTGACGCCGGGTTACCAGGACGACGCGTCACTGGAAGGTAAGTGTGTTATAGAGGCCACGCGCGGTCCTCCGGCATTTTATTTAAATGCCTGGGGGGGAAGCTTGGGACCTATATAACTGCCGCGCACCCCCAGAAAATCTAGCGCCCCCCCAGTTTGCGCACTGCTGATTTATAACATTTTAAAAAATGGCATAAAGAAAATTTGAACTGTCTACATAAGCAGTTTGTTTTCTAGGAGGCCCTGCTACACTCCCCCGTACAGAGCCGTCTTAACAAGTAAAACTTTTATTCAACTTTCTGTAAATATTACTACAAAAACAAACATTTTATTTATCTACATTTTTCTCTTTCTGGTTTTTTTTGTATTTGTAAAGTCACAAATAACATCATCAAATTCAGTTTTATGAAGTGTATCTCATTCGATTGTCATCAAGGAAAGAGTGTTCAGTCTCGGCTAAAGCAGCAACTGCGGAGCTGATGCTTAATAAGTTTCACCTTTGACAAAGATCTTTCGCCTTTGCAGTTTGTGGGCGTCAGTGATAGGAAAATGTGTAAAGCTATTTCAATGTTAGGAAATGTTGACTCCAGTTTGTTATGCGTGCTGTGATAGCTTTTTTGTTGTGTGTTATTTTTTAAATACATTGCCAACAAATCAATGAAACTATCTATGCCATTAAAAATTGTAGAAACATTATCTTTGATTAAAAAATGTTAATAAATAGTTAGGCTATGTAAAATGATGTGTAATCACCAAATATTTTTTTATTACACACATTCCGTGTTCTACTCAATTGTTCCAGGTAAAACAGTTCATAAGATAAAGGGTCTAGAGCATTTTCCTCTAAGGCCGGGTCCCTCTGCTCGTCAGCGTCGTACCAGGGGAACCCCAGATTTACAAAAAAAGACAAGAAGAGGACAAGCACAACCTTCTTATTCTATATAGAAACTGGGGAGAAGGAGCGGCTCAGTGAGTAACGACACTGATTAGCACTGAGTTTAGAGCAGGGGAACCTGGTTCAATTCCTGGTGTCGACTCCTTGTGACCTTGGGCAAGTCACTTTATCTCTCTGTGCCTCAGGCACCAAAAACATAGATTGTAAGCTCAATGTCTGCAAAATGTCTCTGTAAAACTGCTATAATAATAATAATTATTATTATATGAGCCACAACAGTCGAGACAGAGTGCGAAGCGAATGTTGATCATTTGGGAGCTACCACGGTCATATGATTACCTCCATGGAGGTTGCTTTAGCCGTTAAGCTATCTCCTGGCAACAATGTTTATATTACAACACAATGTGGCTTATCCATGCAAGTACTCTCTATTATCAGGCATGGTTATACACTACGAATATTTATACTTCTCGAAACATTTGGACTTTACCTATAGTCATTTGAATTCGATACATACTGACAACAGTTATATTCTATCCAAACAGGGTGCATTGGTGTGCTTTGCTTTCCTGATGCTAATTTGCATTTTGTGACTAGCAGGAAGGATGCGTGACTCATTTAATTTTTATACTTGTATACACACTTATATACAGTATATACAAGTCCATTGAAGGGCTTATATCTCCGTTTATTGATCAACTCTTTAGGTAATATTCCTGAGCAGGAAGACTTTACCTACTATATAGATATATATATATATACATGCCTCCGTTTCTTCACTGGGGATTTTAATCTCACTGTACATGATATCACGTTTTTCATCGTTTTTATTATTCATTAAAGTTTATTATTTTTATGATGTATGATATGTTTCCGTGTGGCCTCGTTATGACTACCTCTAAAATATATGTCATAAATTTGAGGTTGTTCTAGACTCTCAGTCATTCACTATTGTTCCACATATGTGATTCCTAATGCATATACTTTGAGTGCAATTTTTAGGGGCTATGGTGACGCCTTGTGGTCACTATTCTGGTACTTGCCCATGAATCTGAACTGAGTCAGATCACGTTCATGGTGCAGCAAAAAATGTCTGCGTAAATTTTGTCATTTCTTATTTAACGGCAAGTAAAATGAAACGGTATACAGCAAAACGCGTAGGGTCGCTTGGTGATGCTGTGCTTAGTTTGAGGAGACGAAAGACACACTTGACGTCAGACGTAGATGAACGAAATGAACCCGGAAGCTGATTGAGCGATACACGCAGATACGGACGCAACCGCTCAGAGCCCTAACAGTATGCCGACTTAGGCTTGTATTATACTAAGCGCGTGCGGCAATGAAAGATACCTGTCTCCCAATGACAATGTGTCTACTGCCAACGTGCGCGCTCGTACGGCAGACAGCGTTGGCGCGGCAGCTTGGTTGAAATACAAAGAAATTTGTATTTTCGAGCGGCTGCTGTGCCACGTGACACTGTGAGCCAATCACAGGGAGGCCTATCCTTGTGATGTCATGGCCATGCCTGCTAGGCGTGCGCATCATAGCTTTGCCTGTAAACACAAAACATGTGCGCCACTTGCACACGCATGCGCGCACGCTCTTACCATAATACATGCCTAAAGCAGGACTTTAACAAGTCGCCAGTCTTCCAGGACTATCTTTTCTACATCCAACCTGGATGGTGGTGAATATATAGTGTGGATTACTCACCTGTCTTTTTCTGACTAAACGCATTAGATGTACCTTAGATGTAAGTGAGAATTGGGGGCTGTTGTGGCTCATATAATACATTTTCTATTTCTGGGAAGACTGTACATATTACCTGCGCTTCTCTCTTTGTGAAGTATGCTGCTGGTAAAAGGATTGGCCTTACGTATATATGGAAAACAAAGAATCGATCCCGCGCTCCTACCTATTTTCTATTTTTACTAAGAAGGTTGTGCTTGTCCTCTTCTTGTCTTTTTTTGGAAAAATAATTATATTTGAGTAACAAATTTGAAATAACATTTTGGACCATAGTATTTTTGGAGCCAATGAACGGTTGGGGGCCCTTGGAAGGAATGAGGCCCTGGGCCAGTTAGCCCATGCCTTAAAATGGCACTGCTCCCATGACATCCTAGGGTTCTTCAGAACACAAGTCAAATTCATGAAAGTGCAGATTGAAGCCAATGGAAGCTTCCATGCAACAGCGTCCCGATCTGCACTATTGCACTGTACTGAATGGCTCACTTAGAGTACTAGTTAAAAATCATGCACTGAGCTGCTGCATAGCAGTAACAGTTTGCATTATATGGATATGGTCATCAGACCATTGAATCTTAGTGATAGATGTAGTCAACACATTGCTTCCCATTATCTTAAATCAGATTTTTCTTTTACCAGACAGTAAACAAATACAATATATTCTTCCAATTTAAAAAAAAATGTACATGGTTTAATTTGCCAGCATGTTATCGTACACATACAGGCCTAAGTTATACATGTTGTGGTATAATCATATATGTGGTCAGTAAAACCTTTTTATATAAAGTATATGCTGTCCTGGCTACAAGTGACACCACACTGGCATTTGCATGTGTTTTCCCCCCTGTATTTAGCTGTGCATGTAATCACATACAAATGGTAATGTTAGATGGCAGTCAGACAGCTGGTGTTTAGATAGTTACACCTTCTGCAGAGGCTGCCGTCGGGGAGAAATTATAATGTGCTGTCTGTCTCATCTCAACAACGCATAGTGGAAAAGGACTGTAGAAACTTTACCTGTGAGAAAACTGTAAAAAAATTGCATTGAACATAGGTAAACCTGGTTCAAATCCAAGTGTTGGCTCTCCATGTGACATTGAGCAAGTCACTTTATCTCCCTGGGCCTCAGGCATTAAATTGTAAGATGTCCCTGCATACTTATATGCAAAGCTCTTATTCATAATTATTATTTGATCTTACTTTAACTTCTATTTGAGTGGTGCAAAAACTGGGGGGTGCCCCCTCCCCCCCCCCCCCCCAGGGAGGCACAAGACTTTTCTTGGGGGGCGCGGCTCACTTACCCGGCTTCCATGTCCACTCGTCTCCATGACAACACAGCGTCAAATGACGACGCGGGGCCATGTGACGTCACATGACCCCGCAGCGTCATTTGATGCCCATTGCCATGGAGACGCGGCTTCAAATGACGCTGTGGGTCACGTGATGTCACATGACCCTGAGGCATTTGACGTTGCAGGAGGGGCGCGACACAGGGGGAGAGTAGGCAGGGGGGTGAACTATTTGATAGTTGAAGTGTGATTGTATTACAAATGGGCACAACTAGTATTTTGCTTTTAACATTACAAATAATAATGCAAAACTATAGGATATAGTTTATAAAGTACTAAAGAAATTTTAATTTCATAAATATAGAGGCATGTCTCTTTGTTACAGTATGTTTGAAAACAATGTATTAACGAAACTCACCAGAGTCACTGGATTTGAGCTTGAATTACCACAAACTAAAGAATATAGTAAACTTTAGAATGGACCTTGAGCAGTGGCGTAGCTACTAAGTGGAAATCACAGATCATCCACTAAAGGGTTTTGAGCTGCAATTTTTTCACTTATCACCACTTTGTGTTTCTATACACTTTATATATATATATGTATAATCACTGCACCACCCACTGTTTGCATCCTTTGCATATTTCTATCACTTCAGTGATGTAGCTAGACATGTGCGGGCCCTCTGGCAAAAAAGAATTCAGGGCCCCCTCATGTCTGCTTCCTCCCTCTCTCTCTCTGCCCCTCTCTCTCTCTGCCTCTCTCTCTCTCTGACCCTCTCTCTGCCTTTCTCTCTCTCTCTCTCTCTCTCTCTCTCTCTGCCCCTGCCTCTCTCTCTGCCCCTGCCTCTCTCTCTGCCCCTACCTCTCTTTCTCACGGCCCCTGCCTCTCTTTCTCACTGCACCTGCCTGTCTCTCTGCCTCCCTGCCCTCTCTCTCTCTGCCCCTCTCTCTGCCCCTGCCTCTCTCTCTGCCCCTACCTCTTTCTCTGCCTCTCTGTCCCTCTCTCTCTTCACCCCCTCTCTCTCTGCCCCTGCCCCTCTCTCTGCCCCTGCCTCTCTCTCTCTGCCCCTGCCTCTCTATCTCTCTATGCCCCTGTCTCTCTCTCTCTGCCTCTCTCTCTCTGCCCCTCTCGCTCTCTGCCCCTGCCTCTCTCTCTCTCTGCCTCTCAGCCCCTCTCGCTCTCTGCCTCTCTCTCTCTCCCCCTCTCGCTCTCTGCCCCTGTCTCTTTCTCTCTCTGCCTCTCAGCCCCTCTCTCTCAGCCCCTCTAATTCTGCCCCCCTTTCTGCCTCTCCCTCTCGCTCAGCCCTCCTCTCTCTCTGCCCCTCTCTCTGCCCTCTCTCTGCCCTCTCTCTGCCCCTCTCTCTATCTCTTTGCCTCTGCCCCTCTCTCTCTCTGCCTCTCTTTGCCTCTCTCTCTCTCCCTCTCTTTGCCTCTCTCTCTCTTGGGTCTCTCTCTCTCTGGTCTCTCTCTTTTTAGTCTCTCTCTTTTCTCTCTGCTCTCACTCTCTTATGTATGTCTCTCTTGTACTTCATTTTCTCTTTGTGTCTCTTCTTTTCTGTCTTCTTCCTTTTCATGTCTGTTTTTACCACTGTGCTTTAACTCTTCCCCTCCCTCTCACCTTTCCCAGCCTGTCTCTCAGGCTGCAGCTCCAGCCCCACACTGCTCTACTGGAGGTCCCTCCCCTTGACCTAGGCCCCGCTCTGCAGAGGAAGGAATTTCCCCTCTGTCCTTCCTGCTGTATCTCAGGGCTCCGCCTCCTGCCCCAGGTCCCGCCCACCTGCAGAGGAAGGGATTGCCCTCTGTGCTTCCTGTACGCTGCAGGGAATTAATGTGCGGGCAGGGGGCCGGGCAGCCAACAGGGGGAGAGAGTGGGCCCCCCAAGAGCACATTACCCTGGGCTGCCCGGACTATAGCTACGCCCCTGACGTTGAGCTACAGTACACAAAACACACAAGCAAATTATAGCACTGAAGGAGTGACTCAGTGAGTAAAGGCACTGACTCGTAAAACACTGACACCAAAAATACATTGTAAGTTCTATAGTACAGGAATATATTGGGCCTGCAAATCTTTGTGTACAGTGCTGTGTGTACTGTGAGTGCTACATAAGAAAAAATATATACTGTATTATTATTCAACCTAGGTCTTTATTTATTTGTCTATAAATACAGTAAACTATGATCGGGAGATGAAAAGGTTTTTTTTCAATCCTCCGTGGGGGCTGAGAGAGGAGAGGTCACGGCCTCAATGTCTTTAGGCAGCTGAGTTTTTCCCCAGGGACCTTCGGAGTCCTTGGCAGCGGGTCACAGCCCATCAGGATTCCCCAGCACCCCGGTTGAGAAACACTGTAATACAGCTAGAGAAAAAGAAACTCAGACCCAAAGTTAGATGGAACTCTAGTGTAAGTTCCTTTTCAGGGAAGGAAACCTAAACAGCATTAACATTTCCGTTCCCTTACCAAGTGCTTGTCCCAAAATGTTTACAATCCTAGCAACCACTTATTTAGCGTGCTTGCCTCTTTATAGTTGTAGGAGATTTGTCAGTTTATTGTACGATAACTCACTCATGGAATGGTTCCCTCGTCTAGATTTAGTTACTATTGTCTGCAAGGAGCGCTCCAAGCTATTTTTTGCATTCATCTCAGCGCAGGTGATCCCTTGATTCCCAAGAAACGTATCTCCCATATGTGCTGCCGGTGCTCCGTGATTCTTAAATCTCCCGTAGCCTGTGGGCCAATAGGAAGCCATGGCAGATGATGTGGCGGTTTCCTTCTGTCTCCCGTGCCGCAGGAGATTTAAACCCCCATTATGTTTAGCCAGCTGGGGATGCTACCAGGGGCCCTTTCGGAGGCAAGTATCTTGGGAAGCAGAGTTCAAATTACCTGGTGCCGCTCGGAGACCCCCTACTTCATACCTAAAAAGAAACAATCTTAGGTGGAACCCCGCCTTTAATAAAGATTCAATTGAATAAATGATTTTTGTATTGTTCTATATTCGGAGTGCTGTAGAGAACTTTTGTTTCTGTATACCCTTGGTCTGGTGAGGTGAACCCGGACCATCCAGTGTGCACCTGCTTAACAGCTAAGTGAATATTATTTTTGATCTTCGACTTCAGGGGGTGCCTTTACCATAGTGATAGATAGATAGATAGATAGATAGATTGATTGATTGATTGATTGATTGATTGATTGATTGATTGATTGATAGATAGATAGATAGATAGATAGATAGATAGATAGATAGATAGATAGATAGAAGGGCACTTTGCCATGTATCTGAAAAGCAACTTTTAGAATTGATAGAAAACAGTGAGCCGCAGGGAGGACATTTTGAAAGGTTTCACAGAGCACCACTAAAGTCTCGGGGGATCACTGATGGTCAAAGTATCACCGTTTGAGAACTGCTGGTGTAAGATTGTCAGCATTCATAATTTGATGTAAAGTATTCATTATTACATGTAAGGGAACTCAGAGGGGGTTCATTCATTAAACTGTACAACATCCCTTTGTATCTAAAGCCCTCCCCCACCTTAAACCCTTCTCACTGACTGCCCCACACCTCTGGAATGCCCTTCCCCTCAATACCCGACTAGCACCCTCTCTATCCTCCTTTAAGACCCTTCTTATAACACACCTCCTTAACAAAGCACATGAGTAGCTCCGTGGCTGACACTTTACATCTCATGCATCGACCCTTGCAGACGCACTTACCAGAACATTTTCCCACTGTACGTTCTTCCTTCTTACCAACTAGATTGCAAGCTCTCTGGGCCGGGACTCCTTTTCCTAAATGTCACTTTTATGTATGAAGCCCTTATTCCCATTATATGTTATTTGTATTATACGTTATTTATATGATTATGTCACGTATATTACTGCTGCGAAGCACTATGTACATTAATGGCACTATATAAATAAAGATATACTGTACATACATACACTAAATATCCTCTTATATTTGTTGTCATTTATCAACATATAATATCTTATCATCTACATACCATTTGGTTTATCAGTAACTTTTTCTTATTGGTACTTACAGTGTATGAATGAACTCAGTGCACCAGGTTTTAAGTGTGGTCTGTAGATAGTGGTTCATCCTGTGATTAACTTATAACCTAGGATTTAACCACATCATGTTTCATTATTTAGCCTATGGTGTTAATTTGTGTACGTTTCTAAATCTGACTCATCTATCACCCAGATTCAACAAGCTCCATTATGGATTAATACTGGGGTGCTCAACTCAGTCCTCAAGATCCCCTAACAGGTCAGGTTTTCAGGACAGATGGCTCAATCACTCCCAGCTTCAGCTCAGATGACTTAATTAGTCCCTGCTTCGACACAGGTGGCTCAATCAGAGGCTCAGACTTTGACTGAGCCTCTGATTGAGGCACCTGTGCTGACGCTGGGATATCCTGAAAACTGGACCTGTGGGGGGGTCTTGGGGACTGGCATAATGTCACGTAATTGTAGCATAGTATCAAGTTCAACGTGACATTAAGTATGTCTTAGGGCTACTCCAATCCAGACCCTGAAAAAAGTATGCAACTAAAGTTGAGAGAGACAGGAGAGGAGAGGGAAATAATGCTGGGATACTATGTTAGCTATATCATGCTTAACTGGGACTTCACACTAATCCAGACCCCGTAAAAGCCTTACACCTGGATGTAAGTAGCGCCAAGTTTTGGTATGACCTAACTAACTCATCGTTAAGTCCCCACGTTTGCATTAACACACTTTTGTGAATATGCGCTTAGGTTAATGCCTAATTTGCATATATTTTCCATATCATTATCATTAAAGGATATTATAGTTAACACAATGCTCTTTATAAGTGAAAAAAGGACTTATTGTTACATTAATGTGAATAGAAGTGAGAATAGGTGCGCAACTACAAACAATACACAACGTAAAGTGATAATCAGTGATAAATGTATAAATCAATACGTGACCTCATGGACACTGTGTAATCAGAGCGTCTGCAGCTGTGATACCAGGGATGGCTCAAAAACACCCCCTACATGTTTAGAAAAAATACACAAAAAACACAGCGCACAACGCTCATAGTGTATTAAAAGATATATTAAAAATAACCAACAAATAAGAGTAAGTATTGTGCGTACATCAAAACAAAATTAAACAGTCATGTCAGGGGTTAATGTTACCCATGCACAAGACAGAACGCCAATTCGGATGTCATCAACGAAGGTACAAGCAGTTCCCTGTCTCTCGGCCTCTCGGTCCCAAAATAGAGCCTGGATAGTCCCACTCGCAAGGGTAGAAAGTCCAGCAAACTCGTGGTGTACACGAGTGGTGTCGCGGTATCTGGCAAGTTCTTACAATAGCTGGATACTATTGCTCTTTATAAGTGAAAAAAGGACTTATTGTTACATTAATGGCCTGTGCTGCGAGGCTTAATGTGACATAAAGTTAGGTTAACATCATGCTAAGTTACTAAACGACGCTTTATGAATGTGGGCCTATGAGTTCTTTTACAGTACCTCAAATGAAGTGTATATGGATATATTTATATCTTTATATGTGTATGATTATATATATATATTCTTGCATTGCACGCAAAACCAACAAGTGCTATCATTAACTTTTGTTGGATAGCAGATCATGTCTATTAATGGATTTGCAGTATACTTTGCATCTGACTTTTGGAGTTAAAAATAGTATGTGACAGGAGTGTTAGGAAAGCTGGCGGTAAGATATTTTCCATGACAGGTCTTGTCATTTAAAGTGTTCAAAATCATTCAAAGAAAGAGCTAGTGCATCCACCTTTTCAGTGCTAGTGTAGCTTGTATCACATTGCTAAAAGGGTAAATAATAAGCTTTTTGCATTTTGTTCTATAAAATGATTAGTTCACTAATATTCTTTCAAATATTTTGTCGCATGTCAGCAGGTGTCCTTGTTATGACAAATTGCTAATAAATATACTGTAAACATATCTGCTATAGACAGCATAGCTTGACCTGAATTCAATCTAGTGCAGTGATTCCTAACAGGGGGTTCGTGAGGTCTCAGAGGGGGTTCGCCCAATCACCCAAAACAATATGTAATAGTGTATCCCAGTTAGTATTGTGGGTTCCTGAGTCCGGATGGGGACTGTGGTCTTAGTCAGGTTCATAGGTGATTGGTATAACTGTCAATTACAATAGGAGCTTCTAAAGTCGCTACCCACAATGCTTTGCACCAACAGTGTTAAAGCACTGTGGGCGTGACTTTGGAAGTCAAAGATATGCTTACAGTTTGGAATCTCCCGCCATAGTTGACAGCTACACCGCCCATGGTGTCTGCACACACTGAGGTGCAGTTTGGGCCATACTAAGTGTGTGTTCACCTCACGAGCTCAGCTGATGAGTAGGCAATAAGATTTATTAATTAGGGGTATGCAAAACAAATATTTTCTAGCAGGGGGAGCACAATGTAAGAAAGGTTGGGAACCACTGATCTAGTGTAATTAGAAGTCAAAATATGTTCGTATTAACTTTGAGGCAATTCACAATTAAGTTACTGTAGCAATTTCTAAATTAGAATGTTTCAGAAAATGGTATGTTTATTTAAATATAAGTATTTTAAAAGGGCTCTGTGAGGGAGTGTATAGGGTTAAAACTATCACATCTGAGCAGACCAGGAAAAACCACACCTTGGCTAGATCTGCAAGCTGATTGGATAGGGGATGTTTAAAAGGCAGGCAGCAAACTTCCTACACTCTCTCTCATTTTGCTCCCAACCTGTGAGGGAAGAGGCTGCAGAGAGACCGTCAGGGGGAGAGCCTGAACTGCCTGTTTGATACCAGCGATTAGGTACTGTCAGGTTGTTTTGCAGACGTATGCTATTTGAGATAAAGACTATTTTGTTTTGTTACACAATCACTGCAACCCCTGGCACGGGGAATAAAGGACTTTCATTACAAGAAAGTGGTGTGTGAGCTCCTTCCTGACCACAACTACAAGTCCGCTCCGTCACAGCGTCCTACTTTACATTAAACATATATACTGTGAACTTTGCTTTTCAGTTCTGTTTCAGACATATGTCTACATAAGTCTAATCATGGTTTTGTTTTATTATTTTTTTACAGAAAGGTCTTGGCTGTGATTTCTTATTACAGTCATGGCACCGAAGAAGAAGAATGTTAAGAAAAACAAGACAGACATTAATGAGATGACCATAATTGTAGAAGACAGTCCTCTCAGCAAACTCAACGGCTTGAGTGGCCTGTTGGATGGAGGAAATGGCTTCAGTTACATCTCTACAGAGGTTTCCGACTCTTCTTATGGTTCCACCCTCATGGAAGGGCTAAGCAGAATGAGACAAGACAGTTTCCTCTGTGACCTGACCATTGGCACCAAAACAAAATCTTTCATGGTTCATAAAGTAGTGATGGCGTCTTGCAGTGAATACTTCTATAACATCCTGAAGAAGGATCCATCAATTCAGAGAGTTGACCTCAATGATATGTCTCCATTAGGTTTAGCTACTGTAATCACATATGCTTACACTGGAAAGATCAACCTCTCTTTGTATACCATAGGTAGTACCATATCTTCTGCCACCTATCTTCAGATCCAAACTCTTGTAACTATGTGCTGTGACTTTTTAATGCAAGAAATCAACGTTGAAAACTGCATGTATGTGGCTAACATTGCAGAAACCTATGAACTTAAAAGTACAAAAGAAGCAGCACAGAAATTTATTAGAGGGAACTTTATAGAGTTTTCTGAAACAGATCAGTTCTTAAAGCTAACGTTCGATCAAATCAATGAACTTCTTGTAGATGATGACTTGCAGTTGCCTTCTGAAATTGTGGCGTTCCAGATTTCAATGAGATGGTTAGACTTCGATGAAAAAAGAATTAAATATGCTTCGGACCTCTTAAACAATATTCGCTTTGGTACCATCTCTGCCCAAGACTTGGTCAACTATGTCCAATCAGTCCCTAGAATGATGCAAGATACAGATTGCCATAGGCTTTTAGTGGAGGCCATGAATTATCATCTTCTTCCATATCATCAGAACACTCTGCAGTCTAGAAGAACAAAGATACGTGGAGGCTCAAGAGTCCTGGTAACTATTGGAGGACGCCCAGCATTAACAGAAAAATCCCTCAGCAGGGAGATTATGTACCGTGATCCTGAGAATGGATGGAAAAGGCTAGCGGAGTTGCCTGCTAAGAGTTTTAATCAATGTGTGACCGTGATGGATGGATTTCTATACATTGCTGGTGGAGAAGACCAGAATGATGCCAGAAATCAAGCCAAGCATGCAGTGAGCAATTTCTGCAGGTATATCATTATATTTGTCCCCTAGTAAAATAAACTATTTTCAGGTCATATAATACATGTAATGGTCCTAACATTACAGATTAAACAACATTTGAATACAGGTGTGAAGGTTAGAAAAATTAAAAGCATCCTTGCGAATTTCACTTGTTACTACTGCATATTTACCACCCAGTTTCTCAATAAATTAGACATATTTTAAAGAATTATGGACTGCACAGTCAGCTGACACCTAAGCTACATGCTATGTTGCTTTCAACTTATTCAATATCATATAGCAGTCAGGTGCTGTAGATATATCAATGCCAGCAAATGAATATGTGTAAGTTAATTACGGTATCTCCAATTAATAACTCAATCATTTTAGTTCTTTCGTGTTTGTGAATAAATATACAGAAAAGAGTATTTTGACTCACTGCATTATAATACTAAGCCAAGATTAATCAAATGTCTGTTAAACAAGTTTCTTACATCGGTTATGTTAACGAGGGGGTTTGTGCCAACTTAGATACAGTAAATGTTTACAGCAGCACTTAGGAGACCTCCATACTGTATATTACAGGATAACATTTTTAATGGATAAAAAAGTCAGCATTTTATTTCAACATTAAAGAACACACAAGGTGTATATTCTACCCACATGAGTAAGCAATCTCATCTCTGGCAGATTTTTGGATGCAGAAGAAAGGGACAAGAAGTGACCCACACTGACGTACAGTTTGATACATTGCATGATAATACATACATGAACGTGTACATATGGCCTTCCACAGACTGCTTTCATTATGAAATGTATGAATACTTTTACTGTATTTTTCATTTTCTTTCTGCATTTTAGGTATGATCCTCGTTTCAACACATGGATTCATCTTGCAAACATGACACAGAAACGTACACATTTTAGCCTGAATGTATTCAATGGCCTCCTTTATACCATTGGAGGTCGTAATTCTGAAGGTTGCCTTGCCTCAGTTGAATGTTATGTGCCTTCAACTAACCAGTGGCAAATGAAAGCACCACTGGAAGTGGCTAGATGCTGCCATGCCAGCTCAGTAATTGATGGCAGGCTCTTGGTCTCAGGTGGATACATAAATAATGCATACTCTCGCTCTGTGTGCATGTATGACCCATCTACTGACAGCTGGCAAGATAAGTCCAGCCTTAGTACACCTAGAGGATGGCATTGTTCTGTATCTTTTGGCGATAGAGTATATGTAATGGGCGGTAGTCAACTCGGGGGACGTGGTGAGAGAGTTGACGTTCTTCCAGTTGAGTGCTATAACCCTCACACAGGTCAGTGGGGCTATGCAGCTCCTCTTCAGAATGGAGTGAGTACAGCAGGTGCTTCAACACTTAATGGGAAAATTTATTTGGTGGGTGGCTGGAATGAAGTAGAAAAGAAATATAAGAAGTGCATTCAGAGCTACAACCCCGATCTCAATGAATGGACTGAGGAAGACGAGTTACCAGAGGCAACGGTGGGCGTGTCTTGCTGTACAATTACCATGCCTAATTTCAAAACACGGGAATCCAGGGCAAGTTCAGCATCTTCTGTACCAGTCAGTATATAAATTGGGCTCTTTGATTAGAATTCAAAATAATCTCAGTGCCACTACTATAAGAAAATCTACTTCTCAGGCACCTGGCCCTCATAAAAAAAAAAGTTGGCAATTAAATTGCTGTAATAACGTTAATTGGAAACCCATTTTATATAATCCCTTGTTTTTATTGATTGGTGCCAAAACATGTTAAAAGAAAAATCACAATCACAGCGCATTTCGTGATCACAGAGCTTAGAATTTAGAATATTGCCAATGAAATTGCAGACCTGTGCTGACCAATTAGTTATGTTATCCACAAGGCATTTTGGGATGCCTTTGGATTCACAATGCAGAGCAAGAAATGGCAAAAGCCAAGACAAAAATATGATGAATGCTGCTTGTGGAATCAAATTATTAATAAGATTAAGAAAGATAATTTTTTGTGTAAAAAGTTCATTTCTCATTTAACAATTAAAGTGCAGTGCAAGACAGACATTGAGTGAAGCCTAAACCTTGAATCTCTTCAGAACAATTTCACTAGTAAAATAGCATTTGTTTAAAGTGTATTTACATCTGAAGGGAGTATGTGTTGTGTAATGCTTCTGAGAGTTACTATACTGTAGCATTATTGGTTTTCTTTAAATGCTCATAGTTATTTTCTCCTTATGTACAGTAGGGAAGCTGTTATTTACATTTAGATGGACTTGGCTGTTATCCCATTTATGTTAAAATATGACTATTGCAATCAAAAAAGGAAATGCTAAAAATATACAAATCTCATGCTAATATTTTCTGTGTGCTAAAAAAAATAATGCACAAAGATACATCCTTCATCTGCTAGCCCAATATGTTATAACTGTATGTTAACCCTTCCAGTGCAAAAGAGGCATGCGATGCTTTGCTTTAAAACGACTTTCAGTGGCCGCTGGCTGCAAAATTCTGAAGACAAATCCCAATGTATTGTCAACCTTTGGACACAATTGCTCAGGCTATTCTCCTGTAATAAATGACGCCAGATCAGCACCTGTTAAAAAAATAAATCCTCCAACTGGTGTTGGGTTGTGGCATATAAGGGTCTATTTTATAGATGTAAAATTCCATCACCCAGATACTCATGAGACTTCTTAGTAATGAGGCCTAAAAGTAATGGGTTTTAAAAATACTCTACCAATAGTACTGGCAATCTGAAGAGGGATACGATAGTGGGATTATGCCAGGTTGCATCATGCACACTGTATTGCCACATTTATAAGAAACGCGATGGATAGTGTTTAGTTGTTTTTAACCAAAGGCAATATAGACCTAGAATTTTCTACCCAAACAAACCCAGGGTGGCATAACTAGAATATTTTAATATACTGTACTTTTGGTTGTGAAAGGTATCAGCAATGCTTGGTGCATCCCATACCTTAAAGACCTCCCATATTGTGACATGACCTCGAAGGCAGTCGGCAATTCATTGCTGTTTAATGCATTGCCGTTCCTTTTTATCAACGAGTGAGCTAATAGATTATAGTCACAAGATAATTTCTAACTAAATTAACCAAGACAACTAACCATTTTCTATCTGGACACTTACTCCAGGTCCTATGGAATGCAAAATAATGATCATTTATTAAAATTTAAATAAAAGTAGTAAAATGGTATTTAAATGTTTTGAGAAATAACTTATTAGAACTGCCATAATAACATTTTAGGTTCAATTGTACAGCACAAGGTTGTAGAAGTAAATTTACTGGACAGCGGCCCACTAATTCATACATTGTTCAGTATGTTGTTTCACTTTTAAATTGTAATTTCTAAGTCCTGTGATATTGGAAAAATCTTGGAACGTGAAAAAAAATGGAAATGTTGATAGCAGGACTTCAATGTGTTGTGTACTGAATTCACCCATTTATAACACTTAACATTGTTTCATCAGAACTGTGAAAAATATTTGTTTGTTCAATCCTGTGGATCAATTTTGTATAATTTCCTGATGTATTTAACCTCTCATAATATATAACATTGAGTGTGGAGGTGAATTAAACCCCAAATTGACAAACCTTAGCATATATTGTAGACACAAAAAGACTAGAAAGAACAGTGTTCAATCTACACCAATATTTGTCACATTTGAAGAAGAGATATGCGAGGTCTCAAATGCTTATGTGCAACTTACATGTACTGTCCCGGCTAAACTCATTCTAAAGCTTGCTCTCCGTCAGGTTGGTCCATTAATTTGTAGGGGAAAAAAAATCTTAATTGATCCACTAAAACATACAGTATATATTGAATCCGGACAAAATGTAATATTATCAGGTAATAATGTTTTATTGGGCCAATGTGGAAATTATTCATAGATATTGTTGGACATCATTTGACCCACAAAATGTACTCCTTCAGAAAAAGCGGGGTATATTTTAATTTAATTTCCGGAGCATTGCTAATGTTAACCATTTGATGCTGTTAATATCCAGAACTCACATAAATGGATAAACGTGGGGTGTATTTAATTGTTATTGGGTTTGAATTCTTTTTGAATAGGTCTGTTTTGCAAGTAGAGTACTATATGTCCCATGATCGTCTTTTTCTGGTGAGCCTTTCTCAAAAAAGTTTGCCTTTCCTGGTGTAGCACATAGCGTGATATATAGAGATTTAGCACACAGAGCAGAACATAGTATAGAATATCCCACAAAAATGTGAATATTATTCAGTTTTCATTTGGATGGTGCCAGCCCTTAAATAAAACATAGATAGAGGAGCTAGTGCTTATACAGTTAACACCTCAGTCAATGTTTTTTTGCTAAGTACAAGTATTTTTCTTTAATTCTCAATTGTTGCATATTGGATCAGTTGGTTGGGACTGTATCGAAACCACGTTCCCTATGAGTTCATTTATTGAACATGTTGGCTATGATACAGTAGATCCCCTTTAACTTGGGGGAATGTCTCAGTTTGGCAATATGCAAATGGTCAAGGTGAAAAACAAGTTTGTGTAGTAGCAATGTTATAAAAATGTAGAGTTTGAACTGTGTCCATAAGAGAATACCTAGACCACATGTTAATCAATATATTGGACAATGTGGGCAGCAGTGCAGAATATTGTAACATGCCTTTGTTGGTGATTGACAAGTGAAGTATAATGATATAGTTGAAATGCATTAAGGTTATTTGATTGGGAATTTAAAGAAGCAGAACATCCAGTATCCAAACATTAATACTTAAGGGCTAATAATTGTCCGTGTCAGAATAAAATGACCGGGAAATGGAGTAACCAATGTTCTGCTATAAATACTCTCTCTAAATGTAGACGTTTCGTACAGGTAAAAAGGGCCATCACAAAGTTAGTAAGGAAGTACATTTGCATCGGTTCTCTCAGGACATGGATATAGCCCAAGACTGAGAACATTTTATATTATACAGTCACACCTGCTTTAAAACATTTGATTGAAAATGTTTCTCAAAAAGTGATTAGTATAGATCATTTGTCTTGGATTGGAAAGCAGTAAATATTTAATAGTTTTGACCACAAGGGAATATAACGTTTCCTGTTATTCTGTTGTAAAATGTAAAAAAAAAAAAGTTGTTTCTTATGGTTAATTTATAGTATTAATTTATAGTATTCTTTTTAGCATGGCAATAGTGATTAGCATTGTTGATGTCCTATATAAATGTAATTTATTAAGCTTATCGGAAACATAAGTCAGTACATATGATTTAGGGGGTACTTCAATATACTGTACTGTACAGTTGAGTCAATGGATGGTTGCACTATATTGAATTAGCCCCTTAATCTTCAGAATTACTTGTAGGTTCATTCTGTGTTCTTCATCAGACTAAAACAAATATTGTTTGAGATATCTATCAGGGTAACAAGGGAATACACACAATTTTTACTCTAGTCCAAAGATGCTGAAGAAGTTATCAAATTAAAGGAAACATCCACATTTATGGAGAAAGACAATAGGTACAAACATGGAATATTTGCAGCATCGGAAGAAAATGGATGTAACACCTCAATTTCAGATGACCATTTCAAAATAAAAAAAAGAACTTTCAGATATGTTTGTGTGTGTGTATTTATTTATTCTAAGTACACAAAGACAAAACAAATTAAAAAGAGCACAATAACAGGTTTATCACTGTGCTTTTATTATACATTTGGGAAACTTTCAAATGTTTACATTTATTTTTTTATAAAATGGGATGGACTATACACAAGCATACACTCGCGGTGACATCAAAATGCATTAGTAATAATAATATCAGAATGAAAACGAGTATATGAACTTATACAATCATTTTAGCATATATAAGCTCACTTCACTAGTAACGTGGCATAGAAAACATGCACTCTTGTTAAAGTATCAATCCATGCTGATAGTATGTCTTTGCATTCTTCTTTTTTCTCTCTCGCTCTCTCGCTCTCTCGCTCTCTCTCTCATGCTATAGATGAAGAAAATCATGATTGTTAAAACTAAGCAAAACATTAAAATAGAAGAGCAGGACATACTCAGGGAAAAGACACTAACATTATATGAGTTATAGGAGGAATGCTAAACTCCAGTCCACAAGTTAACCCAGTTCAACTCCGCAGACTCCCTGATCAATCTCGTAATTAAAAAAAAAATGAAACCTGTACTGCTGCTTTAAAGAGTGGTTACATTTGGAGATGTATTGGATTGTGAGAAGAAACTGAGAAATGACAACAAAAGTTTGATTGTCTATGTATTTAAACGTGGATTCCTCTCTTGATCTGGCCTTCCAACTATATGTGCCGGATCGTGGAGCATGCCTGAGCCTGGTGTGCCACCATAGTGGTGAAGGAGACCTCCCCATCTAACTTGGGACGGGGTAGAAGGGTGACTGTGGTTGCTCTGCTCCGATGACCTGGAGCAGTCTCCTCACGTTTGAAGGAAGAAGATGACGCCGGGGGCTGCCTATGACGTCTCTCTCAGAAATCATGGTGCTCTGCATATGTTGTTGCAATTCGGTCATCCCTCATCAGAAGCCCTTTACACTGCTGCATCACATTACAGTACAACACTACAGACTACCTCACTACGCAATTGAAAGAATTGCCACACTAATGAGGTGGTTCTTCTGGGTGGACAATGAGCCCTGCGCCTGTAACACCTGTTCGAGATGCTGCTGGGCACATCCATCTCCATTTCTCCAGAACGCTACTCGCTAGACTCGCTAGCATAGGCACCACGTCCACCAATGTCACCCTCACCTTCATCACCCTCTTGAACAGTGACTGACGCACCAAACCCAGTGGAGCTCACAACTGTCATGTCTCTGCCACAAATAACTGTCCGGTAATCAGTCATCCCCTTTATCCAAACAACATACTTGGATTGAATAAGCATCGTTAGTCACTTCTGTAAGTGTGTTTCTTATATTTAACGCCATTTGTTGGCCAAAAAAGTTTACGCCACCACAGACCTGGCGGATTTTTTTTGACACAAATACGATTTACAAAAGTGAAGCTCAAAGTTGCAGAGTTTGCTACATTTTATTACAATCTGTGCCACATTCACTCCACCTTAACTCCTATTCACACTCCCCAAACCTCAAAGTCACACACGGCGCAAAACTTGGAGCAAAGACCTTAATACATTGATGCAAAGAGACACAAGATGAAAATGATGCAATTTGCATCAATTTAGCTCCAAATTTGCCGTGATCCATCACCGCCTTTGGGCTGGATAGAGCCAGGGTACAGATTGAGCTCATTAGCCTGTATTAACTTGTGCAAGTCAAATTATAATAAAATATTAAATATCTGTCTGATCTAACTTCTAGGGTGACACAACTTTATCCAGCACTTAGTGTTACAGTTGTTTCCCTAAAAGGGATAGATAATATATAGTAAACACAGTTTGTCTCATTTTCCAGCGACACAGACATTAACTTCCATTCAATCAAATCAATTGGAGTTAACACCCGTTTGGTTGCGACAACCCATACTGGAGCTTGAATTTGGGGGTAAATCTTTTACATTTAACTTTCAGTAGGCCTGTTTTATTTTAGCAAAACCACCAGGTGTCACTGTTTAGTAACCAAACTCATTGCAATTTTAACACCAGGTTCTTTCAGCAGTTTCCTGTTTCAAATATGCATTAACCTCTTTACCTTGGGACTTTAAAAACATAACAAAAAATATGTCAGTAAATAATACCCGCTCACTATAAACTTTTGGATTTTCAGCAGTTTAAAGTCCTTTTAATTTGTGCAAATGTGTGTGACATTCTAACCGTTAATACAATTAGTAAACAGATTACACCAAGTTTTGTTCTCTTCCTGTGTTTTGATTATAAACACACAAGACATATGGCTCCAAACAAGGACTGAATGGTGAGGTGAAGCAAAGGGGAAGTGTAATTCATGCTATCTGAATACAAGTTTCAAGAAGAAGTTATGTGAGTGCAGCACACCCCCTATGTTAGATTCCTTTTTGATACACGGATATACTAGAGCAAGCAGAGAATAAACTCCAAAGACCGATGCTCCAAATGTGTGCAAACACATTCTACAATGTCCACGATAAAGATGATAATAATGAAATAAGCGCTGCTGATAAGTATCCTAAATCCTAGAAACATAAACCGTAAGACTGTGCACACGGGACTCAGCATCAGGACGGGGCCACAATATTGTAAGGAGACAAGCGCACAGTGGAGCCGTGTTCCCTGCACGGAACCATATGACCGGCCAACCACAGCTAATCTCCGCCACTACCCTCACGCGTCCCGGCGTCCCATGCACAGCCAAGCAACCCCGCAAAGGGCCTCATGCAGAGAGCAGCGCTATTTAGAATTGGAGAGGGGAATAAAAAGAAGCTTTAATGGAGAGTTTTATTCTCCATATGCAGAAAGGTCCGAAAACTGCATTTAGAATCCTTTCTGCATATGGAGAGTTTCAACCAGCGATATGAGCGCTGTTGAAACGTGTTGGAAAAAAAACGCGTTTTTTTTTTTTTCTCCCCCACCGGCCGCCGACCTTCAGCTTCCAGCCAAGTTTTTTTGGCGGAGGTAAATAGAGAATTTTTCTCCATGTTATTGGCGCGATCAGCCACTAGATGGCGATCGCGCCTTTCTGAATATGGATATTTTTAGAACAGGGGAAATTTAGGTTCTCGCCGGTAGCTCGGCGAGAATCACAAAAAAAAAAAAAAACATGGCGCTTTTTTTAAAACTCGCCAGTACCTGCAGTTCTACAGGCATTTCTCTCCAAAAAATGCCGCTATTCACCTTACCGCTGCTCTCTGCATGAGGCCCAAAGAGTGAGTACTCACAATCTTGACTCGTCGAGTTCAGTCCTCAAACACTGTAAGTGGGAAGTCCATCAGGTGCCCTGTAGAGCGTGCTCCAGCCAGATAATCAGTTAAGAAGAAAGGTATTAGGTTTGGGCGGTTCACAGCTCACCGTGGGGGTACAATCAAATGTGTCCAATGTGTACAATCAAATGTGTCCAATGTGTACAATCAAATGTGTCCAATGTGTACAATCAAATGTGTCCAATGTGTACAATCAAATGTGAACACATTTGATTGTACCCCCACGGTGAGCTGTGAACCGCCCAAACCTAATACCTTTCTTCTTACACGAATATACTACACTGCATTGTGTGTTTTATCTTTTGCATTTTTTATTATTGCATTCTACTTTCAAACGTGTTCTTTTTGGACTACACATGCTGGGCAAATAAGCAAGTTAAAATATGCAAATGACATTCAACTGATTTAAATGAGCATATTTCACTTGGTATATCAGGTGTGTTCACAGGTCCCTTTCCAAGTTACTTTATTTGGAGGTATTCAAGTAAATAGGTCTCTTCTTACTCTCTTCTCATTCTTCCTCTCTTTCCTGTCTTCTCATTCTTACTCTCTTCTCATTCTTACTCTCTTCTCATTCTTCCTCTCTTCTCATTCTTACTCTCTTCTCATTCTTCCTCTCTTCTCATTCTTACTCTCTTCTCATTCTTCCTCTCTTCTCATTCTTCCTCTCTTCTCATTCTTCCTCTCTTCTCATTCTTACTCTCTTCTCATTCTTCCTCTCTTCTCATTCTTCCTCTCTTCTCATTCTTCCTCTCTCTCCTTTTCCTTCTCTATCCTCTTCCTTCTCTCACCCTCTCCCTCTTTTTCAGGGTCTGAATGGAAGTAACGTAACAGACCTCTGTGGGTATGCGCTGCTATGGGGAACAGCACTTGTGCAAACAATTATCACTATTACCCATTATAGTTGATGCAATGGTGTTTCCAGTCGAAAACAAGATTTAACGCGGGGGTGCTCAACTCCAGTCCTCAAGTACCCCCCCCCCAACAGGTCAGGTTATCACACTATCCCTGCTTCAGCACAGGCTGAAGCAGGGACTGATTGAGCCACCTGTGTTGAAGCAGGGACGAACCATCTGTCCTGAAGCTGGGACTGATTGAGCCTCTTGTGCTGAAACAGGGACTGATTGAGCCACCTGTGCTGAAGCAGGGATATCCTGAAAACCTAACCTGTTGGGAGGCGCTTGAGGAGTGGACTTGAGCACCCCTGGCTCAACGTTAGGTTATTGGCCTTTGAAGATGCATGTTAAGGCATAGCATGATGTTAACTTACAGTAGGTTGGTGTGAAGTTGAGTCACTTCGCAGAGCCCTGTGGATCTATAAGGGGGCTCAGTGTAAAGTGTCATTTATACTGTAAGTTATTTTGTTGTTAAAGAGACGTACAGAAGAATAGAAAGCTAGTGCATCTCCGTGCACCAATGTATAAAAACAAATTGTTGTGTGGTGTGTGTGTCAATATCTTCTTGACAAAGAAAAACTTGATTTTAATATTACACTTCAAAGTATACGCAATGTTTGTATGTATGTACATCTTTATTAATATAGTGCCATCCATGTACATAGCGCTTTACAATGCACGTGACATAACATATATAACAAAATGCGAATAAACGCTTAGGACACAAAACAGTAGGAACAAGAATGTAAGTGGCCGGCGCATCAAAAACAGATTAGTCCCATATAAATATGTATCTCCGCCGGACCTCTGCACTGTGACTGGGCATTAATACAGCATCCCTTGCAGGGGACAGGACTAGTACCCACTGGCACACATATGTAGTACATAGATT
Source organism: Ascaphus truei (assembly GCF_040206685.1). Taxonomy (NCBI): domain Eukaryota; kingdom Metazoa; phylum Chordata; class Amphibia; order Anura; family Ascaphidae; genus Ascaphus; species Ascaphus truei. The sequence goes on from NC_134486.1 coordinate 342,726,972, forward strand.
GTCCCATAAGCTGACATATAATAGCATGAACCCACAGGGCGAACTCACTGTTCAGCTTCCTCTCGGATCCTCCAGTGCGGTCCTATTGCGGTTCCTCCAAACGGCGTGCTGATCCACCAACAAGATGAACAAAAAGCTGAAAAAGCAGAAAAAGGCACCTTGATAAAGGGCACACGGCCCGAAACGCGTTGGTGTGGTGCTTTTTGATGCTGTCTGGGGGTGATGTTTGATCCTTTTATTGTACTTGTGAGCCTCCTCCTGCTTTTTTGGCAGTGCGCTGCCTTTTCTGCTTTTTCTACGAAATAGTAGAAAAAGGAGTCTCTGCCCCAGAGCTAACACTCTAAATATGCCATTAATGCATCAAAATTGTCCATCAAATTTTTCTTGGCGTTAAAGACAAACTAAAGTAAAGACAAACAAGTCTTAATGCATTCATATATATGAACATGACGCACACCATTCAAAGAATAGGAAAATGGGCGCCAAATGTAAGAACATGAATATTGACCAACATATGCCGGTAATGGTTTTAGGAGATTATTATTTTGTTTGGTTAAGCAATGCACTCTTTAGCTCGTTTTCCAAAAACAATCCTTATATGTAACATTGCCACCCAAGGGGGGGGGGGTTTATCAGAGTCTCACAGCTGCAAATCTGGGCCAAGACTGGTATAAAAAAAACGGCACCATTGTGGTCTATGGGACATGGTGCAAAGATTTGGCCTATTTTTACCCCAGTTATCCTTGCAGGTGACTTTGATACAGCACGTATCCCACATAGGATAGGTTATTTTGTGTCACCATTTTTTCTTTTTTACTTGCTGCAAAAAACCTCTGGAGTGAGTAACCTGCATTGTGACACCGTCTGCACCAAATGTGATGAATGGGACTAACAGGTGTTTCATGTTTGACACAGCAGAAACTATAGTATAAACATATCCTTTTTATTTGCACGTGTGCAGCGCTTGAGACAGAGCCACCTTAGTAAAAACAAGAGCTGTAAAATAATGCAATAGTCACTAAAACTGGTGGTCACTTTATAAGTGTAGGTAGGTTATGCAAGAGGAAGGGGAAGGGGAAGTCACATTCTGCTCAACACACTGACCGCACAAAAGGGAAGAACTAAAAGGAAATTAACCACCCATAAACACCTATATATTCCCAGATTATCACTTGTTGCAAGACTTACTGTCTTCGGTGCTGCCACCACATGTGGTCATGCAAACGTGGTGGTTGTGGCACCGAAGGATTAACATTAACAATTCCCTATGAAATATGCAGGGACATATTTAACCTCTTCAGGCCGGAGGGGTCCACAATGTTGTGTGGAACAAGGTGTTTAGATGATCAAAAAAACAACAAAAGAGATTGTTGAATTAAATACATTTCCCCCCCCCCCTGTCCTCGTTTTCATTGGGATAAATCCAATTTTCTGGTCTACTGTCTACAAGGAAACCAGCTGCGTGGACTTTAGCCTTGACCTTCCGCTCTGCAGCAGAAATGCAAACCCAGATTCTGAGAAGGGATCATATATCATTGTTGAGCAATATGAGTCCAAGTATTTCATCCCAGTGTTGTAGAGATACAAGCAGATGGGCGTGTTCAGTTATATTACAGTTCATTTAAGTTCAACTAATGAAAAGCTGAATTACTTAAATGATTTACAGAGAGTGCTGGATTGTAGTGTAGTTGTGGAAACCTGCAGCACTGCAATACACTACAGAAAATGTAATGAACGTACTGTATGGGAAGACGGTTTAAGGAGGACTGACATAGTTACTTTCTAATCAATCAAAAAGACAGCAAAAGATTATATTGTATCAGGATATATTCATGTTGGGAGATTTCATGTATGTTTTTTTATGCAATGGAATGTGCTGGAACCATATATTGTAAACAAACTATATTAATCATTTTCTTTCATATAACACTACTCCCAATCAGACTCAAAGTGCTTCAGAATGACAGTATAGTATGCAGCACATAAGATTGTTACAGACACCCAGTCCTGGCCCAGACAAGCTTATAATCAATGTTTTTGGTGCCTGAGGTACAGGTAGAGAGAGAAAAAGTGCCATGCCCAAGGTCACAAGGCTCCTCTGATTCAGGCTCAGTGTCATTGTTTACAGTGCGTGACTTTACTCACTGAGCCACTCTTTCTACATGTGCAAGGGCAGTGAATCTTAGAGGGAGACACTACAGGACGTTTATTATCCTAAGGAGCACTTATAGTCTCGGTTATGGTGACGCGACAGCATGACGTCATCCGTCGTCATTGTAATAGCGATTTCAACTTATAGTGTAAGACTCAAGAGATGGCGACCGGGGGGTGGCGGGAGCATGGCCGTGAGCGGTTTGCCCTCATTAGCTGAACCGTTCATGTGCCGCTGACGTCACTTGGCGGTCGCTTCAAAGTTCAGAGATTTTGGTAGCGCCGTCGCTGTCGCGCCCACTATAGGCACACGCGATGGATTAAATCAACTTGTTTTGACGCGACGCGCAGTCGCCGGGACTATAAGCGCGGCCTAACTCCTTGAATAGGGAGACTAAGGGAAGTACCACTGTCCATTAGGGCCATGTGGTAATGGGCCTTGAAGGGGCCTGTTACCCCAAAGCGTTAACGTTGCCCCCCTTGTACACAGCATCTGTTTTGTTCTTTCTTTTATTTTTGTTAGTGTCTTCTCCCTCTGTGTTAGTCCTGTGTCCCCTTTTTTGGATTCTGTCAGTACTGCATATTTGCATGCGCTTTATTCTATGTTCCCTGGTGTTTTAGGTGGTGGATTACTATCCTACATCTTGACACTTATTTGTGATAGCTTGGTTGTCATATACTATTATCTGTTTGTGCTTATTTGCTTGGTTGTCTCATACCTTTTGCGGAGAGTGCCTAGTTTATTTATTATCCACATTTTTATAAGAGTGAACATACAACACAATATAATACACTACAAAACCGTACATTACAGTACAATACCATACAACGTAAAAATTATCTTATACATATCCATATATAGATTATTAGATAATAAATACAAACAATCACGAAACAATAATAAAACAAAAAAAATTAGATTAAAATGAAATCTGAAAACAAGTCAACCCGTGTTTAATAAACCCATTTATCCCTATTATTCCCATTTTGGCAGATGATTCCTCTCTCACATCTTTCATAATAATCTATTTCCAGTGAACTCTGACCATGGTTGCCAGAGAAGCTGAAATGTAACCTTGTATCAGTGGTTATGTACGAGTGCTGTTCCATCCTCGTAACCTCCCATATTCTCGACTCCCATTGTCCCATAGTGGGTGCATCCAGTTTTTTAACAGTTGGCAGCGATAGCACATCTGCATATGTATTAATAGAGATTTCCTAATTCTGTGCCCCTTGACCCCTTCACTGTTTAGCAATAAAACACTCGGATCTTTTGGGATTCTAATTTTGGTAATATTAAACATCTGCTCCACTATCCTATCCCAAAAACATTTTATTTTCTTCCACTTCCACCAGATACAGTATGAAGCATCGTACCCACCTCCCCACACCCTCTCCAGCACTTATCAGATGTTCCTGGATAGTATTCGTTCAATTTTTGTGGTGTATAATACCACCTGTACATTATCTTATATGCATTTTCCAAGATATTCCTTGACATCGAGGAAGAGCTGGCATTACTCCACATTTGTGTCCATTCGCATGCAGAATGTTCCTTACTCAACTCCTTTTCCCAAGCTAATACAAATCCTGGCCTAGATTCAGCTTTGATTTCCAATATTGTTCTGTAGATATACGATATATTGTGTCCCCTTGCACCCAACAATACCAGCATCGTTTCAAAAGAATTCAACCTCCTCAACGTGTTTTTTTGTATTTTTTTGGTGTTCATATAGTTAAGAATTTGCATATATTGCCATCTTTCCCCTTTTTTAAAATCAAACTGTTCCTGAAAATATTTAAAATTTCTAATTTCTCCCATATCCATCAGATCTCCTAGGCTAATTAGGCCCACTCGGCTCCACTTTTTAAATATTCCAGAGTCCAACCCTGGGGGAAAGTCGGGGTTCCCGCATATTGGAGTGAGAGGGGATGGGAACATACAAACTCTCTCATCCTTGGATATTTCCTCCCATGCACATAGAGCTGCACCAATAATAGGGTGTTCATAAAAATCTTTAGGAAGATCTATCTTCCTGAACCATGGAATCTTATTTCTGTCTATATTTTTGCAGTAATTGTTTTCAATTTCCACACAAAGTTTATTTTTAGTGCAATGAAACCATTCAAAAAGAGCATTCACCTGTGTAACAAGATAATACTTGTTGATATTCGGCAGACCAAGCCCACCTTGCGATTTATGCCTTTGCAGTGTTTTAATATTAGCCCTTGGCTTTTTAAATTCCCAAATAAATGTATTAATTTTACTTTGGAGCACAGCAATACAGTATACTGCTTAGGGACTTTCACGGTATAGTCTGGAACAGATACATAAGTCTTGGCAGAATATTCATTTTAATACAGTTAACTCTACCTTTCCATGAGATAATATTCTTATTCCATCTTTTTAAATAATTTTCTGTTACTTTTGCTAATGGGGTGTAATTGGCCTGGAACTGGTCCTCTTCTCTTGACATAATATTTGTACCCAAATATTTTATACTTCTATTCTTCCATTCGAAAGGGAAATTTTCTTTTACTTGGGCTGCCAACTCTGCTGACAGATTTATATTGAGAGCCTCTGTTTTTGTTAGATTGATTTTGAAATTAGATGCTAAACTATATCTACCCAGAACACTCATTATATTTGGTAACGAGACCAGTGGGTTAGTTATTATCAGAAGAATATCATCTGCATATAATGCGAACTTATGTTCTTTCTCACCTACTTTAACTCCCGAAATGTCTGGATGATTCCTTATTGATTCTGATAACGGTTCCATTATTAGGGCGAAAATCAATGGGGACAACGGGCAGCCCTGTCTCGTACCATTAAGTATATTAAATGAGTTTGAGACCTGTCCATTTACCTTGACCTTTGCCGATGGGTTACTATATAGTGCTTTTACATACTGTCTAAACATATCACCCGTTCCTATACGCTACAGCATCTTAAACGTAAAATTCCACTGCACTCTATCAAATGCCTTTTGTGCGTCTAAAGACATTATCATAGTTGGAGTCTGTATTTTATTAACCTGATTCAATATATTTATAACTCGCCTATTACTATAAACACTATACAGGCATAACCCCGCATTAATGTATGCAATGGGACCGGGGCATGTATGTGTAACGGATTTTCTGACCTGGCCTGACACCCCCAATCTCATATTGGCCCCTGTGGTCTAACCAGCCCCCATTACATGGTCATGTCTGGTGGTGCACCTGTTGGCAACAGGACTCCTGAGTCTCCCGCATGATGTTGTGTGGGGATTGCCAACCCAGACAGGCAGCTGAGGTAGTGTGCTTGAGTCCTACCTATATCCAGTGCAGCGCCTCCACCTCATCAGGATCTCTGCGTCCGCAGGAAGATGTGATTGATGAGGAACTCCTCTGTGGTGCCTCCTCCTGTGCAAGAACTTCACACCCACACAGCAAGGATTTGTTGAACTTGAGCATCTTTATTGTAGTTGCGGTATGGGCTAGCTGCCCCTCGCAGTGATTGACTCAGCCGCACATCTCGACGTGTGATCCCTTCAAAGGTACACCCTCCCAATGGAGTGGGATACCCTCTCCCCTCAGGGAGATCACCCCTGTGCCAGGTCCCTGGACACAGTATGGCGTTAACAACTTGATGCTGATTTATCAGAATGGGGCCACTAGTTACAGCACTAGTGAACCTCTTTTTCCCCAGGTCTCAACGCAGACCTGCTCCTTCTCCAACACACTAACTTTGAGCAGTGCTGTGCCTTATATCTCTCAGGAGGCAGGCACATCTCTGATGTCACTAATGGTGGACTCAGAGTATGTAGCCACTCCCATCCACACATAGGAACCTCACCAGGGTGTGAGGGCAAACCTCCATGATTACTGCTGGCATCCCTGTAACTTACCAGGCCTTACTGCCAGCAGAAGAGAAAACTGCAGTCCATTTTACAATTTGGCTACATTCTCCCCCTGTTGAATCCCAACGACCCATCTGGGACCTAAATTTATGTACCTTCTTCGGGAAACACTGAAAAATGGAACACATAATTGGTTACAACAACTGCATTCTCAGTAAAGAGTATTACACAAAGCACGCCCTGACCAGCAGGCACTAACTCGCGCAACATCTGTCCTGTACCTCCTAATAGTAGTGACGTGGGTCGGGCTTCTTAACTTCCTGACCCCCCCATATCCAGAACCATAATGCTGTACTCACGCGGTAGCCCACTTTCTGGTCTATACACGACTTTATGCTTATAGATGCTCCGCCCTATATTCCATACCCGCATGAGCTGCGCAATTCTCTCCTCGGCCTTGTGCCCAGTAATGGCGCCACCCTTGTTCACCATATAGTGTTCGATGGTTTCCCTCAGCCACCTGTCCCTATTGTCCTCAATCTCCTGCATGAGAGGTTCAGGAACATAAGGATATTCCAGGCCATGGGAATTCTTATATTCGGTGATAATGGCCCTCTCTGCCCTACTGACACGGGTCAACTTTGTGTTGCAAGCCTTTCCGGGTAACACCCATGATAGGGGCTCATCCGGTTCTACCGGATCCGTCAATCTACTGGGACCCATGGGCTCTATGTTATTATGGCAGATCTGGTACCACCGCTCCTGTATTTCCCTTTTCCGCTCTTCTGCAGTAAACTCCCCACAAGCCCACCAGTAGTCGACCACATCCTCCTTCTCTAGCAGGAACTGAGTACGGTCCAACCACTCCACGTAACCCTCGAATAAGGGGGCCCACCACCGGGTCTCCCTAACCTCTTCTGGAGCCGATTCTATCAAATCCCCCTCCTCTTGCTCTCCCCAGGAGGACACCCCAGATGTCCCGGTAGATCAGGAATTAGGCCGCCCCACACGCTTGGGCCTATTTTCTAGAGTTACACTCATCAGGCTAGGGCACCCGCTAGAGATTGACACTTCCCGCGAATAACCCCCACCCACCAACCCGTCATCTGATGTGAAACTCCCCAGTCTCTCCCCAGTCCGTTGTTCGGAGGCACCCTGGGACCCTACGGACATTCCCAAACTCGACAAGGACACCCGGGAAAACGTGACTGGGACTGGGGCTTTAGCTAGGGCATTAGTTGGGCATAAGGATGGACGGTGGGTATCCGCGGGGTTTCGACCCGCTCTCTACCACTGCATTGTCCAGAGTTACCGCAAGGGCTCTCTGTTGGTCGGGTCTCACCGCTCTCCTTTCTCAACGCCTGCCAACTCTTCTTAGGACCGGGCGATTGGGAAGCACTGCCCGATCCGTGATGCGTAGTCGTCTCTCCGGTTACTCTGCCACGCCCGCCGGTGTGACGTCATCTACAAGACTGGATGCTCCGCCATCTTGGGATGGGCCTCCAAGCGGGACATCTTCCTCCAAAACGACATCCGGCAGCTCCGCTGTTTCGATCGCACCGCCTGGGCCTGGTAACGCCTTTCCTCCGCCGATGTCGCTGTCGGAGCCTGGTAAGAATAAGGGCTGTTCTTACCGCTCCTGGGTGTTGGTGTGGATCGACCCTCACCACTGGAACTACCGGTCCCCGGAATCAGAGGACTCCGTCTCTCGGTCTTCTGCGGCACTGGTGACACCCGGTTCTTTTCACCGACAGCCCCGGTAAGTGGAACTTTTCTCCCGTTACCGCCACAGGAGGTTGATGGTTGCCGGATCGCTGCACCGGACGACGCCACAGGTTCCTCATCAGAGGAATCCATCTCTACTTTGGTTGGGGGCACCCCCCGTGGTGACCGCCGTTTCGGTTCTCGGCCGGTACACTGACTGATAGCTTCTCTCTCCTCGGGCTCAGATTTGGCAACCGGCCCCGATCCCCATTCGTCGGGATCCACAGCTTCCCTCCATAGCGCACCGGGTAGCTCGGCTGACAGCATAGCCGCATCTCTGTCAGGAATCGGCGTTCTCCTCGCTCCCCACACAGAGCACTCCCTCCCCGCAGGGAGCCCCTGGACACACAAAACAATCCTGCCTTACCGGCCTCCATGGCTCCTCGCCCCTGCCGCCGTTGCGGGATCACTCCCCTCGGCGATTCCTCTGCTCAGCGCCGGGCGCGCCCACGCCCTCCTGCACGCACACCTGCACCATCCACTGGCTCGGTTCACTCGCGTACATGAGTTACGGAGCATGCTCAGTCTGCACACTCTTATTCCCGTCCCCCGGACCTCAGGCTCCGCCCTCGCACACTGCACGGGCATACTCAGGTTACTAACAAAACTCACCTGGCCTGTTATGCCTGCACCAATCTGCAGTGTCTCCCTGTAGCTCTTCCTGTCCCGCCTCCGTTCCTAATTGGACCTTCCTGCTTTATCTAGCTCCTCTCTGCTCTCGGTCTTTGCTCGACATAGTCTCTGTATGGAAGTACTTCTGGATTCTCTCAGTGTTTTCACAGGTTCTGACGCAGCTCGTACGACTACCCCCTCTGGCTCTCGATCTCGGCACTCCTTGGACAACGCTCACTCTGGTAACCCCTTGAACACGGCTTGGACTACGACCTATCTCCACTCTCCACTCCCTGACCTCGGCAAGGCATTCATCACTCTATCTCTACAACCGGTACCGGCAAGTATTGTCTACCTTACTACACCTGGCCTGGCAACGCTTCATACCACACTCCAGACACGCTCCCTTTGCTGCGGGTGCGTGTATTACCACTTCCCCTTCAGCTCAGGGGACGGGTCTGGTCTGCGGGCAGCACCGGCGTAACATTATGTCGAGCCCACAAGACGCAGACCAGACCGAACTTCAACAGTTTCTCTCCAATCTGCTTCAGTAAAACCAGGCCATGGCGGATCAAATTGTGGCACTTACACGCAAGGTCGCAGTACTCTCAGACAGACCGTGACCCCGCCAGATGTAAGCCCCCACTTCGCAAGCGCAGTTAGCAGCTCAGATGTAAGGATTCCTCCCCCCAAGCCTTATGCAGGTGAACCGCAAGATTGTAGGGGTTTCCTAAACCAGTGTAAGGTGCAGTTTGAAATGGCCCCCCATCTCTACAATACTGATCGCAAGAAGGTAGCCTACATTTATAACCTCCTCACTGGCAGCACCCTGGCTTGGGCTTCCCCGGTTTGGGAGCGACGTTCTGACCTTACCCAAGATTACCCGGCATTTAAAGCCGAGTTTCAACAAGTATTCGATTCTCCCGCTCGTCGGGAGATGGCATCTGTTTCTCTCCTCCAGATCACTCAGGGACGGCGAATGGTGACGCAGTATGCTGTGGAATTCCGGACTCTAGCAGCCGAGACTAACTGGGGACAAGAGGCTCTCGTCTCCGTGTTCTGGCAAGGCCTGGCAGATCCCATCATGGATGAACTCTCTCGCCAATCCAGGCCGGATCAATTGGAGGTCCTCATTGATTTGGCAGTCCGAGTGGATCAACGTATCCAGGTACGCCGCTCTGAGCGTCAGCGCACTCGCGTCCATAACTTTCAAGTTCCGTTTTCCAGTACTCACACTCCTGCTCCCCCAAGTGCTACCATACCTCTTCGTCCTGCACTGGAGTTGCCAGAACCAATGCAATTGGGGGTACAACGCATCCGCACACCGATACGGCAGTTCCGCCACGCCGGGGGATTGTGTTTCTACTGCGGATCCATGGAACATCTGGTTCGGGAGTGTCCACTGCGTCCGGGAAACGGGAACACCCAGTGAGTACAGAGGGGCTCTCTCTGGGTGTAATGTCTCCACGTCCCCTTTCTAAAGGTGAACTCCCTAAGAAACTTACATTTCCAGTCTCCCTTTCAGGCGATAAGTTCAAGACTTCTACCGCTGCTTTCATTGACTCAGGAGCTGGAGGAAACTTTGTGGATCTTGAATTCGCCAGGTTAAACCGCATACCACTCGTGAGAAAGAAGGTTCCCATCGCACTCGTCGGTATCGATGGACGTCATCTTACCCCGGCTCCCTTGCTTCTGTCCTCACATCTGCACAAGGAGATCTTAGTTCTCGATGCCATTCACGCTCCTGGGATACCCATCACCCTTGGTCTTCCTTGGCTACAGCTTAACAATCCTCTCATTGACTGGACTTCCTCTGCTCCCATTTCCTGGAGGCCGAGGTCAGACGACACTCATCAACTGCTGGCCAATACCTCTGTTCCCGAAGTTATTCTACCTTCCGTTTACCATCAATTCCGGGACGTTTTCAATAAGGTACAGTCAGACCTCTTGCCGCCACACAGGACTTACGATTGTCCGATCGATCTAGTTCCAGGTTACTCCCTACCCAAGTCCAAGACCTACCCCTTGTCGTTACCAGAATCTCACGCTATGGATGAATATATCCAGGAGAATCTCAAGAAAGGCTTTATTCGTCACTCCAATTCCCCAGCAGGGGCTGGGTTTTTCTTCGTCAAGAAAAAGGACGGGTCGTTGAGGCCTTGCATCGACTACAGGGGTTTAAACCACATCACTATTAAAAATCGTTACCCCCTTCCCCTTATTACCGAACTGTTCGATAAATTACAGGGGGCCAAGATTTTTTCCAAGTTGGATCTACGTGGTGCCTATAACCTGGTGCGCATCAGGAAGGGGGATGAGTGGAAGACGGCCTTCAACACGCGTAGTGGACACTACGAATATCTGGTAATGCCTTTCGGCTTATGTAATGCTCCCGCTGTCTTCCAGGATTTCATCAACGACGTCTTTCGTAAGGTACTCAATATTTTTGTTATTGTATACTTGGATGATATCCTGATTTTTTCCAAAGATCTCCAGGACCATATACGCCACACCTCCTACGTCTTTTCCCGTCTCCGTGAACACCATTTGTACGCCAAACTGGAGAAGTGCACCTTTCATCAGACCTCTACTCCGTTCCTGGGGTATATCATTTCCGATGAGGGGTTTATGATGGACTCCAGTAAACTTCAAGCAGTCACTGAATGGCCAAGACCCAACTCTCTCAAGGCCATACAACGTTTTTTAAGGTTCGCTAATTACTATCGTAAGTTTATACAGAGTTTTTCCACCATTGTGGCACCCCTCACTGCACTCACCAAAAAAGGAGCTGATCCTTCTGCTTGGTCATCCGAGGCCATCTCCGCCTTCGAGACACTCAAGGAAGCCTTTATATCCGCACCTATTCTCCGTCATCCCAACATCGAACTTCCCTTCGTCCTGGAGGTCGACGCTTCTGATTGCGGCGCTGGTGCCGTTCTTTCCCAGAGACCCACGCCCCAAGATAAGTTACATCCCTGTGCATATTTTTCTAAGAAATTCTCGTCTGCCGAGAGGAACTATGACGTGGGTAACAGGGAACTTCTGGCCGTGAAGATGGCTCTTCAAGAGTGGAGACACCTGCTAGAGGGGTCGAAAGAGCCGTTTACTATTCTCACGGACCACAAGAACCTTCTTTACATAGAGAACGCTCAACGCCTTGGTCCACGACAGGCACGTTGGGGTCTTTTTTTTTCTCGATTCGATTTTCACCTTTCCTATATCCCCGGGACCAAGAACTTAAAGGCAGACGCACTCTCCCGAATACATTCTTCTGAAGAGAGGCCAGAGGAATCTTTGGAGACTATCCTTCCACAAGAGAGGATTCTCGCCACGTCTTCTTTCAAGAATCTTGACAAGATTTTGCACTCCCAGAGATGCATTCCCAAGGACTTGGTTGTTCCCGACAACCAACTATTTGTACCATCCAAATTTGTTCCAGAGGTCCTGTCTTGGGGTCACTCCTCTAAATCTGCAGGTCATCCAGGTTTTATGAAGACTACTGATCTCATTCGTTGGAATTTCTGGTGGCCAAGGATGTCTCAAGATATTCTGGAGTTTACCCGCGCCTGCCCAACGTGCGCTCAAAGCAAGACTCTCCGTCAAAAGCCTCAGGGTTTTCTGTTACCCCTTCCAGTTCCCAACCGCCCCTGGTCCCACATTTCTATGGACTTCATCGTGGAGTTGCCCAGGTCCAGAGGAATGAACACTATCTTGGTGGTCGTGGACAGGTTCTCGAAGATGTCCCATTTCATTCCACTTAAAGGAATACCCACCTCCCCCGCCCTTGCTGATATCTTTACGGAGCAGATTTTCCGGATTCATAGGATCCCTTCATCCATTGTTTCTGACAGAGGTTCTCAGTTCGTATACAAATTTTGGAGAGCTTTCACAAAGAGATTGGGCATCTCTTCTTCCTTCTCTTCCGCCTATCATCCTCAGTCCAATGGACAAATGGAGAGAATCAATCAATCCCTGGAGAAGTACCTGAGATGTTTTATATCCGATTTCCAGGATGATTGGGCTCAACTCATCTCTTGGGCAGAGTATGCCGTCAATTCTGCAAAAAATGAGTCCACCCGGAAGTCGCCCTTCTTTATAAATTATGGGTTCCACCCTCCCTGTCTTCCCATCCCCAACATTCCTTCTGGAGTACCAGCCGTAGATGAACGCATTTCTTCCCTCCAAACCGCATGGTCCAGGATTCAGTCTACCCTTCTCAACTCCTCCCGCAGATCGAAACTACAGGCCGATCGTCGTCGTCGTTCGGCGCCCAGTTACAAACCAGGGGATTTGGTATGGCTCTCCTCTAGGAATATCCACCTCAAGGTACCATCTCCTAAACTGGCACTTAAGTTCCTGGGTCCCTTCCCTATTTGTGAACAAATCAATCCCGTGGCATTCCGGCTCCAACTACCACCCAGTATGAAGATTCCCAATGTCTTTCATGTGTCTCTCTTAAAACCATTTATCTCCAGTCACTTCTTTCCGGATCAGACTCGTAAACCGGATCCCATTACTGTACAAAATAACGAGGAATACGAAGTTCACTCTCTTTTGGATTCTCGCCTATCCGGGGTCAGCTCCAGTTCTTGGTGCAATGGAAGGGCTTTGGCCCTGAAGAGAGATCCTGGGTACCTTCAAAGGACATTAATGCCCTGGCCCTTCTTAAGTCCTTCAGGAAAAAGTTTCCAGAGAAACCGTTCTTGGACCGTCCTGAGGTCGTTCCTGAAGAGGGGGGTACTGTCAGGAATCGGCGTTCTCCTCGCTCCCCACACAGAGCACTCCCTCCCCGCAGGGAGCCCCTGGACACACAAAACAATCCTGCCTTACCGGCCTCCACGGCTCCTCGCCCCTGCCGCCGTCGCGGGTTCACTCCCCTCGGCGATTCCTCTGCTCAGCGCCATGCGCGCCCACGCCCTCCTGCACGCACACCTGCACCATCCACTGGCTCGGTTCACACGCGTACACGAGTTACAGAGCACGCTCAGTCTGCACACCCTTATTTCCGTCCCCCGGACCTCAGGCTCCGCCCCCGCACACTGCACGGGCATACTCAGGTTACTAACAAAACTCACCTGGCCTGTTATGCCTGCACCAATCTGCAGTGTCTCCCTGTAGCGCTTCCTGTCCCGCCTCCGTTCCTAATTGGACCTTCCTGCTTTATCTAGCTCCTCTCTGCTCTCAGTCTTAGCTCGACATAGTCTCTGTATGGAAGTACTTCAGGATTCTCTCAGTGTTTTCACAGGTTCTGACGCAGCTCGTACGACTACCCCCTCTGGCTCTCGATCTCGGCACTCCTTGGACAATGCTCACTCTGGTAACCCCTTGAACACGGCTTGGACTACGACCTATCTCCACTCTCCACTCCCTGACTTCGGCAAGGCATCATCCACTCTATCTCTACAACCGGTACCGGCAAGTATTGTCTACCTTACTACACCTGGCCTGGCAACGCTCATACCACACTCCGGACACGCTCCCTTTGCTGCGGGTGCGTGTATTACCACTTCCCCCTTCAACTCAGGGGACGGGTCTGGTCTGCGGGCAGCACCGGCGTAACAATCTCCCACTACTTCGACGGCCTAGATGGGCACAAACGTGGGCATTGGCTACAAGTACTGGAGGCCACATTGCGGGCAGCATGCAGCTGTACCCATGGTACCACCGGGTAGTCTGCACTGTAAGCAAAGGCCTGCCACTTTTTTGGTGCCTGCCACCCGAATCACCAGGAAGCCTCCTGGTGCCGAATCGGGTTGGGTGGATACCATAGTATTCTCTCCTTGCTTACAGGCCATAGTCACGGTAGGGGGTACTCGCAGCAGTGGTCTGTTCAGTGTACTGGCTCCGTGTGACTGACAAGCAGGGGTTGAGTTGCCAACCACTCCCTTGACTAGCTCCACCCGCATCTGACAAAGCTGGAAGCCACCCCCACTAGTGGAGATTAGGGGCGGGTCCCACAACTTTATAGGATGTCCTGGGATTAGTGCTGTACTTTTCACAGTCCTGGGGGGCGCGGCCTCAGGTTTCACGCCACCACCCCCTGAGCACCACTCCTTATTTGGTGCCATCCCCGGCCAAATTTTCTCAGCCTCTTTGTCTTTTCCTCCACAGGCAGCACTAATTACAGGAACTACTTTCTGTAAGGGTGCGGCCGGCTCACCAGCTCCTCGCTCAGCTGAATCCGTTCCCACTGGGCATAATTGGAAACCACTCCCCCTGGTTGAGATTAGGGGGCGGTCCCACTGGTTAATTGGGTGACTCAGCACTGGGGCTGAGTTAGTCATTGTCCATGGGGGCGCGGCCTCAGGTTTCGCGCCATAAACCCCAGTGGGTGGGGTTTTCCTGTTGGCGCCACTCCTGGCCAACTTTCTGTAAGTCCAGAATCTGCAGAATTTTCTGCACTTGCTCCACGCGGTCTCCCAGTCTCTTTGAACGTTGAAGTACCGTTTAACTGTTTGTATGACAACTGACAGGCAACTTCATCATTTTCTCCACATATCACAGTAATGTACTCCTCCATGTCCTCAGGGGTAGTACCCCTAGGTCCCAGGCAGGACCAAAACGGCGCGGCCACAGCTTTCGCGCCACTCCACAACAGGCCCGCCAAAGTCGTTTTTGTAGCTTGCTCTTCAGCGGAACGCACACTACACGCGCTCCCTCCGTCTGCCTCCGTCCGCCATTTTGGACCTTCCGCACCGCGCGGATCCTCCATTCTTGCGGTCGCCATTTGGTTGCTGTATTTACTGTGATTGTACATGGAGCTCCTCTCTGCAGGGCAGCCACCATACCGGTACAATAAAGATTGCCTTGATGCACCACCTTGTGTACTTAATGTAGGCTCGACTCGTGTTTGCACTACCTCAGGCTAGGCTCACTCTTTCTGTGTCTGCTGTATCTCCTTCCTCCCAGTCTGTGCTCCCTTCGGTATATGGTCTGGAATGGGCTAGAGTACTCTGGCTCTTCCATTCAGTACTTGGGCGTCTACCTACTGTTGGCTAGCCTAGCGCAGACCCTCTCCAGAATTCCTGACCTCGTTAACATGCTATCCCTTCAGGCATCCTACCACTAGCGCTACCTCAAGGTGACTAGGACAGCTATAGCCCCTCTCCAAACCTCCAACTCCTCTCAGGCCCCTAGGTCGTCCCTGCGAGCTGACAATACTCCATCAGCCCCCTGACTACCCCTAGGCTCCGTCCAAACACAGCACAAAGTGGCAGCATACACTCTTTCTGTTTCCCAGTGTGCCTAGCAAAAGCCTGTCCTGTTGACATGTATCTCAGCAGCGCCTCCAAATGTAACGGATTTTCTGAACTGGCCTGACCCCCCCAATCTCATATTGGCCCCTGTGGTCTAACCAGCCCCCATTACATGGTCGTGTCTGGTGGTGCACCTGTTGGCAACAGGTCTCCTGAGTCTCCCGCATGATGTTGTGTGGGGATTTCCAACCCAGACAGGCAGCTGAGGTAGTGTGCTTGAGTCCTACCTATATCCAGTGCAGCGCCTCCACCTCATCAGGATCTCTGCGTCCGCAGGAAGATGTGACTGATGAGGAACTCCTCTGAGGTGCCTCCTCCTGTGCAAGAACTTCACACCCACACAGCAAGGATTTGTTGAACTTGAGCATCTTTATTGTAGTTGCGGTATGGGCTAGCTGCCCCTCGCAGTGATTGACTCAGCCGCACATCTCGGCGTGTGATCCCTTCAAAGGTACACCCTCCTAATGGAGTGGGATCCCCTCTCCCCTCAGGGAGATCACCCCTGTGCCAGGTCCCTGGACACAGTATGGCGTTAATAACTTGATGCTGATTTATCAGAATGGGGCCACTTGTTACAGCACTAGTGAACCTCTTTTTCCCCAGGTGTCAACGCAGACCTGCTCCTTCTCCAACACACTAACTTTGAGCAGTGCTGTGCCTTATATCTCTCAGGAGGCAGGCACATCTCTGATGTCACTAACGGTGGACTCAGAGTATGTAGCCACTCCCATCCACACATAGGCACCTCACCAGGGTGTGAGGGCAAACCTCCATGATTACTGCTGGCATCCCTGTAACTTACCAGGCCTTACTGCCAGCAGAAGAGGAAACTGCAGTCCATTTTACAGCATGGCTACATATGTAAAGCGAAAATGTACTTAAAGTGAAGCACTACCTTTTCCCACTTATCAATGCATGTACTGTACTGCAATCGTCATATACGTGCATAACTGATGTAAATAACGCATTTGTAACAGGCTCTATAATCTCCCCGCTTGCGCACAGCTTCGGTACGGGTAGGGAGCCAGTATTGCTGTTCAGGACATGCTGATAGGCGCATGCATGAGCTGCTGTTTGCCTATTGGGCGATATGTCCTTACTCGCGAGTGTACTTACAGTGAGTGTCCTTAAACAGGGGCATGCCTGTAGTGTTATCTTTGGCTTCTCTTTTTGATATAAATCCAGTTTGATCCCTCTTTACCAGTTCCGGTAGATATTCATTGAGTCTATTTGCTAATATTTTGGATTGAATTTCGACATCTACATTTATGAGCGATATTGGACGGTAACTAGCACAATTTAGTTTGTCCTTACCTGGTATAGGGATAACTGTTATACTGTATGAGCTTCTGACATATACTGGGACAGGTTTCCTGTATCTCTCAATGTATTAAACATTCTTTGAATATATATTATCAGGGAGTTAGCAAAGGTTGTATAGTATGTATGCGGCAAACCATCAGGCCCCGGGCTTTTTCCATTGGGCAGATATTTTATTACTTTTTCTATCTCCTCCCACTTTATAATCGCATCTAATTTAGCTCTCGCCTCGGGTGTGATTGTTTTAGTTTGAATATCCTTCATAAATATTTCTATTTCTTCCTCTATATGCTCCGTTTTCCTATTCTGCATAGCTTCTATATTATATAACTTATCGTTGAATAGCCTGAACTCCTCTTTAATAACTTTTGGGTCCTGTGACACTACTCCATCCTGTTTCCGAATTTTATTGATATTAAATTGGCTCTGTTTCTGTTTTAGCTGGTTGGCCAGCAATCTGTCCATCTTGTTACCTTTCTCATAATACTTATGTTTAAGCCAAATCAGCGACTTTTCTAACTTTTGAGTTGCTAACAAATAAAATTTTCCTCTTGCTGTTATAAGTTCTGCTAATATCTCCTTATCATCTGCCCTCTTATGTTTTATTTCCAGGTCTTGGATTAATTTCCTTAGTTCTAGAATTAATTTTTCTCTTAGGAAAAGAGTAAGAGAGGCTTGTTCAATAAACACTCCTCTTATAACACTTTTATGGGCCTCCCACAATATTGCCGGGGACATATTTCCTACATTATTTTCTGCAAAATAGTTTTTAAGAGCATCCTCAATTACTAATAACACATTATTATTTTTTAGTAAAGACTCATTCAGTCTCCATGTCCACTCACCTTTCTGTGTAAAACCCACCTCCAAATCAATTTCTAAAATTACTGGTGCGTGATCTGACCACGTAATATTGCCAATATTAACTTTCCTTATTTTACTCACGTTCATTTGATCCATAAAAAGATAATCTATGTGGGTGTGAAAATATGTATAATCCTTCCCTGGCGGATTTAACACTATCCAGGCATCGACCAATGCCAACATTTTGTTTGTAATACAGAGTATAAGAGGTCACGTATGGCTTACAAGGCGAAAAAACATAGCATGCAGTAAAAAGCATTTTAAACAGAGTAAACTACCACTCCGTAAGGGACGTCCCTGCATACAAAGTTTACCCAGGTGACCAGTATCCTAATATAAGCACATAGCGTTGGTAACACTACTGCCAATAAATCTGTAACGGCGCTTAATGATAGCGGTGTGCTCTGTAACACTCCAACAAGGAGGCAAGATAAACAGAGCCACGGGAAACGGAGGGTGCCATTTTTTGAAAGTGCAGAGACTGATAGATACAGTGTGTGTGCCTCATCTGAGTCAACAAGGATTTCGAGTGCAGGATTACTGTGTCAAAAGTGTATTAATTCACTGAATATACACGTGTTCTAAGGGAAACCATTACTACACAGTGTATATATATACACACATAGTACATTATATATATATATAAATATATATATATATATATATATATTGTACTAAGAAAAAAAGGCACAAACCAATGCAAACAAATGTTTAAAGTAAAAACACCGGTATGGATAACGTACTATGAAAGTCCAGTAAATAAAATCCGGGAACTGGAATGAACCTAAAAAACGAGAAAGATAGCCAATATGGTGAAGTAAGTATATTTAGTTCCACACAGCAAAAGCACAAATATTACTTACAATGTTGCAGAGAAAAATGGGCATTTCAGGACAAAATCCTAATCTTTAACAGCAATAGTGGAACCAGGATCTGTGGCACGATCACGGAAGATGCCATCTGCTCTCCAATGCTTGTTCTCCAGATTTTCCTCATCTCATGCCACACCAGTTCTATGAGGTTCAAATCGGGTGATCTGCAACATCAGGGACAAAAAAGATGATGTATATCCATACAGTAGAAATCAACAAGGAACAGTTACAATTCAGCACTTACTCTGGTGGCGTCTTCACCCAGTTAATTCCACGTGTGTGAATATGGGTAGTAGAGGCACTATGTTTTGGGTCATTATACTGGAAGAACCGATGACAAGATGGGAACTGAGCCTGAATATGGTCAGCTATGAAGTCTATATTTTCCTCTTGAAATTTTTTTTTATCCATGATTCCTTTACATACAGTAAAAAAAGGACATAATGTCATACAGTACATTCATACGGTACATTAAATTACCTTACCAAAAATGATAAACTGAGAATTACCGTCAAATATTATTATGGACCATGGTCCAAGTTTAGAGATTGCACCCCACACATGAAACTTGAGTGGGTGCTTGGGACGAGGATTCAGGAATAGACTTTTTTTGTAAAAAAGGCAAAAGTGGCAAATCTTATTACAAAAATATACATTGTCAAAAGTTTCCCCAATATCGATCCAATCTTGCCCTTGCTGTACTCTCTTAATCTTGTTGGGCTTCCTTATCATTGGATACACTCCGTAATGACAAGATAAAATTGTGCAGGTACTGTTACTGTAAATCGCACATGTGCATACTGAACTATGCACATGTGCATACTATTGCATTATATAATTGTAGCCAGGTCTCCCCAGCACTTCAGCACCCCCCTCACCTGACTGCCGATCGCGGGGGCCGCCACGTCCAATGGCGGCTCCGTCCGGCGATGGCAGGGGAGAGGGCGGTCAGGTCCCGGCTTGGGGGTTGCTGGGGACGCGTGCGGCGGGTTGCCAAGGCCGCACGCGCGTCTCAGGGCTCCCGGCGCTCCTGGAGCCGGGCGGATAGGGCGCCGCCATTGTCCCTTAGTTCGCGCATGCGCAGTGGTCGCGCATGCGCAGGGAGAGCCCCAGTGACAGGGCAAAGTTGCGCGAGCGTAGGGACAGCCGAGAGAAGGTACAGGCAGCATCAGGAAGCTTGCGCAAGCGCAGTGCAGGGTAGGAAAAGCCCGCGAAACCCTAGCCTACAAGGGAAGGCTCTGAGCTGGGACTACATATCCCAAGAGCCTTTGCGCGCCCCACGTGACACCAGGGAGCCAATAGGGCTTAGGAAGCCTCTGAAGACGAGATACATTTGGCGGGCTTGGAGCACGTTAGGGAGCAGTCAGAGACCGGAGCAGCCCAGGGAAGGAGGTAGGGTACAGGAGTCAGGGACTCCCTGTACTAGGCCAGCACCCCCAGGGCCCGAGATAGCTCAGCTCCCCAGTAAGGTGAGTGTTGCCAGGGACAGCCCTCAGGTTAGGGACCCTGCCACTTACATTAGTGGGAGCTGGGAAAGAAAGGTTACAGAGAGTTGGAGTCAGGGAGCTGTGAGGGAAGGAAGGGTGCGGGGAGCGAGTGCAGCTCCTGCCCCATATAGGTACCTACACCCCAGGTAGGCCCCAACTCCCCACTAGTTTAGTGGGTAAATGCTTAGGGAGGCCCAAGATAGGGACGCTGCCCTTAGTGTAGAGTGCTGCCTTGTCAGAGTCACGGCTGTTAGTGCTGTGAGGTCTGACAGGCAGGCACCTTGTTGCGCAGCACGTTGGCTGCAGCATCCAGTGAGCTACAGCTTGCTGCTGTAGGCGCTGGGACTCGTTAGGTCTTAGTAAGTACAGTCAAGGCTGGGAAGAGTTAGGGGAGTGGGGCAGGTTATTAACCCCGGTAGGCCTCTAGGAGTTTTCCCCAAAGCCACTTTAGGTTGCGGTACCACAGGGACAGGCCCTAGGTTAGGGTTCCTGTCACGTTAGTACCAAGTGTTAGTTAGGGACTCAGCGGACGCTGCGGTTCCTGTAAAGCGGTTCGGACCCACGTTGGGGTCCGCAGAGACTATTCCAGAGGGAGACCGCCCTGGCGGTCTGCGTACAAAGGAGTTCGGTTGGAGGATCAGACGGATTCATCACACGTCTAACCCTTTGCGAAGCCAGTTGCTGATCCGAGTACCGGAGTGCTCGGCAGGTACCATACAGTCATAAGTGCACCAACGGGCCCTTAGTGTAACTGTGACTATGCAGTCACCCACGTTCTCTCCAAGAGTGCGGGACATTGGGTGGGGTTCTTTGGACATTGGGTGGGGTTCTTTGGACACTGGGTGGGATCACCTGGTGTTGGGGAAGCATCCTGCGCGACGCAGTAGGTGTCTCCTCTAGAGAGGGACACAGGTTATATTATTGTATTGTAGTGATATATGTTGTTTGCATGTTAGTAAAGTCCTTAGTTATTATACCTCACCGTGTATGTTATTATTGATTGTCCTGCGAGGAACCACTCCCCCTCTGGTGGGAGCCATCGCAGGTGGAGGCGCTGCATCGTAGTAAGTGAGTACCCCTAGTATAATTGCCCCAGGTTCCCCGTGGCGGAAGCTCAGCCCTCCTGCGAGCCAACAGGTAATGCACCACACCTATGGTAACCGTATATTCCTTGCACCCACACTAAATCTGCGATTGGGGGGGGGGGAATACCCGTTACATTTGGAGGCGCTGCTGAGATAGACCTGGGGTGCCCTGTTTTCATTTTTTTCAAATTGGCCAAATTAGATTTTTCACCATGTTTGGGCCTGCAAGCCATGAGGCCCACGAACGAACCAAGAGGACAGAAGTATCCCCGCGACATGTGCTTGTAGTAGGGGATGTTCCCAGTAGTGCCGTGAAGTTGAGGGAAATTTGTGAGGCCCTAGGGAGACTCCTGGGCATAGACCAAGGGTGGAAGAGGATAGAGCACCGGTACGACCCCACTGACCAGTGTTGTAGACTATGGCTAGTAACAGATCAGGAAATATGCCGGGAAAATGTCCCTCTGACATTGCATTTCCCAGAGGCCCCACCAGAAGGCTACCCTCTTGCATACTCAGAGAGCCTTAGTGAGATTACCAGAACGGTGATCAAAATGGAGGCTCCCTCATCAAGGGAGTCACACCTAAAATGGCGTTTCCCGCCAAAGCAGGAGAGCACATGTGCTGCTGACTGCAAGCCTGCATCAAATTGTGTTGCAGAAATACGTCCGGGACTGGCGGGAAAACCAGAGCTCCGCCCCCGAAATGTGAGTGACTCAGTGATAGAGCGAGCCCCTCCTTTACATTCCACCAGGGGGAGCAAGCAAAGTGAGCAGCCATCAACAACTGCTGTTCCCATTAAAAAACAGTACAGAATGCAGAGAAATACACCCTCATTTATATGGAGCATGGCGGTCTAAAGGAGGGAAAATATCCTTTCTGGTGTGCCCGTGCCTACAAAAGGACTTGAGTCTATCTGGTGGTATGGATTTTAACCATTTTAGGCTACCAATAGAATATCGGGTGGCCGTGGTGGAGGACGAGGGGTGTATACGATGTGTTTGTAATCAGTGTGACATCCCAGGTGGCAAACAGACCTGGGGCCCCAAGTGTGCCGGCTGCGGGGCACAGTTTCTAAAGCCTGTGCTGCTGCAGTCTACAGTCCCAGATCCCAAGCAGGAATCTCAGATGGCAGAACCCAGAGATGAAGATGCTGTTACTTGCTCTACCTCAACCACGGAGGTGGAGGAGCTGACAGACAAGGCTGCCCTAGTCCCCCGTTGCAACCAAGAGGGAAGGACTGAGGCCCAGCCAGCTACGGAAAAGGACGAACCATTGGTGGCGATGCGCCTACCGGCAAACCACCCCAGCAGTGAGACAGAGGAATCACAGGGTAAGGTGTCTGTACCCCCATCTTCTTTCAGTGAATTCAGCCGCCAGCCACTCGTGGTGATGCGCCAGCCGGCGGACCACAGCAGTGAAGTTGGGGCCAAAGAATCACCTACTTCAGTTACAGAGTATTCAGGTGCTGTGGGCCCGTGTGCCCTACAACGGCCCGTCCGGCCTACAGAGGTACCATTGGTCCCAGGCGTGGGATCAGTACCTGTTAGCGACGACAAGGGTGGGTTGACTGCCCCAGGGGTGTCGGGTGTGAGCCTCCAGGTGACCGCAGAGCATGATAGCTTCTTAAGTCTGGACACCCGAGAGAATGGCTCCACTCGACATCGCATCCTGGCGGAGGTGTTCCCCCTAGAAGAAAGCTGTCCCGCCGTGCGAGTGGACCAGTATCTACCGCATACCGTTCAGTTGAAGAGAACAGTCAGCTCTGTAGTGGTGTCAAGTGAAGCACAGAAGATACCTGACAGGGTTCCAGAAGAAGAGAAAACCATCGCAAGCCAGCAGAGTAGTAAGGAACCCCCTTGCCCCCCACAGGCTCCGATGGAGGTGGCCGTGAAAAAGGCCAGAGTTATGGCTCCTGAACTGAGTATGAGCCCGTGCGCTCTAACCCAAATGATGGTCCCAGGACTGGGATCCAACGCTCCCGAGTTTCGAGTCAGTGAGTGGACTGTCCCAGAAGTGTTGTGGACAGGTCCCGATACAGCCGAGGTGGGAAATGACAGCGTCCCCGAGGACCTGTTGGCCACCGC
This sequence comes from Ascaphus truei, assembly GCF_040206685.1. Lineage (NCBI taxonomy): Eukaryota > Metazoa > Chordata > Amphibia > Anura > Ascaphidae > Ascaphus > Ascaphus truei. The sequence continues at coordinate 342,750,315 of NC_134486.1, forward strand.
GAATCACCGCAGTGGTAAGGTATCTACCCTTTACCCCCTGCCAGGTGAAGCAGAGACGTTGAGTAAAGAGACAGTGTCCTATTCTCGCTTCTCAATGGAAGCTGTGTACATACGTAGGGACAAGGACTGTGTGGCACGGGAGCTAGTAGAAGTTGCCTCCTTTGCACCCAAGAAGAAGCGGCCCATCCGCCAAGTAGTGGACCACGGGAAAGGTTCTGGCCGCCTGGCCTGCTGCTTCCAGGCTGTGGATGACCGGGTAAAGGCCGGTTTGACAGACACTGTGCTATTCCTTCCACCAGGGGGAGGAAGTAGTACTGAACCAGTGACTGTTATCCCAGAGTGTGCTCTCCGAGAGATTCACCCCGGGGAGGCTCACGGACGCAAAAGTGAGGTACCCCCACCTGATCAGTTAGGGGCACCCCACAAATGGTCTCAGCACGTTTCGGTTAATTGGTGTGAAGTGCAATGTAACCCGAAGTGTAAAGTCGAAATAAGTTGTATTTTCTGTGCAATGCATGTTGATTATATAACTCTTATGCCGATTGATGTCGTTCCCCAAGCGGGGACGTTGGGTTTTTCACCAGGGGAGGATGTAGCCAGGTCTCCCCAGCACTTCAGCACCCCCCTCACCTGACTGCCGATCGCAGGGGCCGCCACGTCCAATGGCGGCTCTGTCCGGCGATGGCAGGGGAGAGGGCGGTCAGGTCCCGGCTTGGGGGTTGCCGGGGACGCGTGCGGCGGGTTGCCAAGGCCGCACGCGCGTCTCAGGGCTCCCGGCGCTCCTGGAGCCGGGCGGATAGGGGCGCCGCCATTGTCCCTTAGTTCGCGCATGCGCAGTGGTCACGCATGCGCAGGGAGAGCCCCAGAGACAGGGCAAAGTTGCGCGAGCGTAGGGACAGCCGAGAGAAGGTACAGGCAGCATCTGGAAGCTTGCGCAAGCGCAGTGCAGGGTAGGAAAAGCCCGCGAACCCCTAGCCTACCAGGGAAGGCTCTGAGCTGGGACTACATATCCCAAGAGCCTTTGCGCGCCCCACGTGACACCAGGGAGCCAATAGGGCTTAGGAAGCCTCTGAAGAAGAGATACATTTGGCGGGCTTGGAGCACGTTAGGGAGCAGTCAGAGACCGGAGCAGCCCAGGGAAGGAGGTAGGGTACAGGAGTCAGGGACTCCCTGTACTAGGCCAGCACCCCCAGGGCCCGAGATAGCTCAGCTCCCCAGTAAGGTGAGTGTTGCCAGGGACAGCCCTCAGGTTAGGGACCCTGCCACTTACATTAGTGGGAGCTGGGAAAGAAAGGTTACAGAGAGTTGGAGTCAGGGAGCTGTGAGGGAAGGAAGGGTGCGGGGAGCGAGTGCAGCTCCTGCCCCATATAGGTACCTACACCCCAGGTAGGCCCCAACTCCCCACTAGTTTAGTGGGTAAATGCTTAGGGAGGCCCAAGATAGGGACGCTGCCCTTAGTGTAGAGTGCTGCCTTGTCAGAGTCACGGCTGTTAGTGCTGTGAGGTCTGACAGGCAGGCACCTTGTTGCGCAGCACGTTGGCTGCAGCATCCAGTGAGCTACAGCTTGCTGCTGTAGGCGCTGGGACTCGTTAGGTCTTAGTAAGTACAGTCAAGGCTGGGAAGAGTTAGGGGAGTGGGGCAGGTTATTAACCCCGGTAGGCCTCTAGGAGTTTTCCCCAAAGCCACTTTAGGTTGCGGTACCACAGGGACAGGCCCTAGGTTAGGGTTCCTGTCACGTTAGTACCAAGTGTTAGTTAGGGACTCAGCGGACGCTGCGGTTCCTGTAAAGCGGTTCGGACCCACGTTGGGGTCCGCAGAGACTATTCCAGAGGGAGACCGCCCTGGCGGTCTGCGTACAAAGGAGTTCGGTTGGAGGATCAGACGGATTCATCACACGTCTAACCCTTTGCGAAGCCAGTTGCTGATCCGAGTACCGGAGTGCTCGGCAGGTACCATACAGTCATAAGTGCACCAACGGGCCCTTAGTGTAACTGTGACTGCGTAGTCACCCACGTTCTCTCCAAGAGTGCGGGACATTGGGTGGGGTTCTTTGGACATTGGGTGGGGTTCTTTGGACACTGGGTGGGATCACCTGGTGTTGGGGAAGCGTCCTGCGCGACGCAGTAGGTGTCTCCTCTAGAGAGGGACACAGGTTATATTATTGTATTGTAGTGATATATGTTGTTTGCATGTTAGTAAAGTCCTTAGTTATTATACCTCACCGTGTATGTTATTATTGATTGTCCTGCGAGGAACCACTCCCCCTCTGGTGGGAGCCATCGCAGGTGGAGGCGCTGCATCGTAGTAAGTGAGTACCCCTAGTATAATTGCCCCAGGTTCCCCGTGGCGGAAGCTCAGCCCTCCTGCGAGCCAACAGGTAATGCACCACACCTATGGTAACCGTATGTTCCTTGCACCCACACTAAATCTGCGATTGGGGGGGGGGGGAATACCCGTTACATAATATTGCAGCTAAACACTTTACTTGACACTTTTGTACTTCCAGCCCAATTCACGTCTCATCCTCCTAATACTGGACTCGGACATTGTCAGGTTATGATCCTGCTGCAGAACTTCTTTAACTGTGGCACCACAACGTTCATCATTTGTATTGCTGATCTCATCCACAAACTGCTTTACCTCCCTACAATCATTCCAAAATATGAACGATTACAAGTGTGCATACGTATTTGTCACACAACTGAAATTAAATATGAAAATGGATAAAGATTTTTTGTTCTACGTAAATGTCCCAAAACTTAACGCAAGAATAGAGGAAGAAGGGGAAGAGGGACCGGGATGAGGGAGTAAGAAGGGAGAGGGGATAATGGAAAAAGGAGGAAACAGAAACAATAATAGTCTCATTCTATAATATACAGTTAGACTGTCTATACAGTACAGTACTTACTCTGTTCTGACCATGTGAATCCTCTTTATAACTTTAGTCTTTCCATGGGCATGATAGCAGACACAGCTATGAGTGACGTCAAGGCTCAAGCTATTGGAATAACCAGGCTTGGAATATGGCTAATTTGTTGTCCTTTCAAGTACATCTGCTATATTCTCATGCTGATCTTCTTTGAAATAACTGTTCTGGCATTGCTGCTTTTGAAAAGAAATTAAACGAAACACAGTTAATGTAATGTATGCACAGTATTTATCATATACCATTAATGTTTACACCTTCTTTTAACAGCTGTACCATCAAATCGGGAATACAATGCATAAAAGGTGACCTCCACAATGGCTGATCTGTATCTAAAACAACTGCTTTCTGTTCAGACACTGTATTGTGCTTAAACTTCTGCCATGGATCAGGCCCAATTCTACAGTACCTACGCAACAAGTGACTAACTGCTGCTGTCCCAGAGAATAGAAAGAGAAATGCAGCAGCTGTCTGCGTGCCAAAGGCAAAGATGTCCAAAAAGCCTATGGTGCCTAAAGAAAAGTCATTAAAAGTTCACAAGGCAAAACATCCTGGACCGGGCTATTGCATGAAGAAAATTGGAACCGTCATAAATAAGGACTTTAAATGGGTTCGAGCGAACGTTGCCCAACCAGATGACCCTCGGTCTACCCAAGCTGGAGATGAACAAGAAGTCTCCAGTGTCGCAGGAACCAGGCAATTACACCTTTAAAGTGCGTGGAAAACAATAGCGCTCAAAACAAACCCAAAATATGATAATAATAATGATCACTATTGTGACAGTGGTAATGTGATAAATACAATCAGTGACAGTGCAAAAACAGTGATAGTGCACGTGCCTATTTAAAGTGCATATATAAGGTGAAAAAACCTCAAAATAAACTACAACCCTTGAAAAAAGACTGTTTCACTTGTCTTCTCATGGATAGTTTTCAAAGCGTCAGGGGAGTTCGTCTCGAAGTCATAAAAAATAGAAAAACATATCATAGTGCAAAAATGTTTAAACAGTGAAAAAAGTGAAGTTTCTTCCAAAATGACTACTCACATTTTAAGTAGTCAATTTAGACAGTCATCCAACTTAAGGGGTGGATGCGCCCTATGTGTAAACAGTAGCCACCAATCACAACCTCCAAGGGAGAAAAAAGAGAGAGACCATATAGTGTAGAGGTAATGCAATTATATTGTCAAAACATGATTCAAGGCTTACACGTCATACGGTCGATGTGGGCACTCATAGGTAGCTGTTGGTGGATAGCCCAGCGGCTCGCGATTCCTCTGGGTATCTGGTCACCTCTGCTCTCTCTGGAGACACTCGTATTCACACCGGAGCTTTCTTCCCTTCACTTCCGGCACGCCGAGGGACTCGCAGGCTCCCCCTGCGTCACTTCCGGTGCGCCTAGGACTTCCGGATCGGATGGTAACAGTGAATTGCAAGTGCCTCCCTTCTCGTGGCTGTTGGACTGGAACACTCTACGCGTTTCGTCGCTCTCTCTGGCGACTTCCTCAGGAGTGACTAATAGCTGCTAACTGAACTGTTATATACCCTAATGCCCTCCCTCTAATTAAGACCTCGTTCTACAATTAAAGTGATATTACATAAAATCGATGGTTCATATACATTCAATTGAGGTGGTATCATATGTAATAACAGAGTGGGTTGGTATAGTGTCATACACTTCATATGTCTTGTTTATCATTTATACAGTGTCAAATCAAACTTAAGAATAATACAAGGAAATATACATGGCATCATATGAAATATAAAAAATTGATAATAAAAATATAAAATTATTAAAAAACTATCTGACTTATAAATCAAGTAATAAAATTACGGCGATTGCTTTCAAGTAATAAAATTACGTGTTGATTGCAATATAATATGATATTGTATTAATCCCGTTTTTCTTTCTTTTTCTTTTTTCTCTTTTTTGAGCACAACCGCAATCGCCGTAATTTTATTACTTGATTTATACTTGATTTATACTTGATTTATAAGTCAGATAGTTTTTTAATAATTTTATATTTTTATTATCAATTTTTTATATTTCATATGATGCCATGTATATTTCCTTGTATTATTCTTAAGTTTGATTTGACACTGTATAAATGATAAACAAGACATATGAAGTGTATGACACTATACCAACCCACTCTGTTATTACATATGATACCACCTCAATTGAATGTATATGAACCATCGATTTTATGTAATATCACTTTAATTGTAGAACGAGGTCTTAATTAGAGGGAGGGCATTAGGGTATATAACAGTTCAGTTAGCAGCTATTAGTCACTCCTGAGGAAGTCGCCAGAGAGAGCGACGAAACGCGTAGAGTGTTCCAGTCCAACAGCCACGAGAAGGGAGGCACTTGCAATTCACTGTTACCATCCGATCCGGAAGTCCTAGGCGCACCGGAAGTGACGCAGCGGGAGCCTGCGAGTCCCTCGGCGTGCCGGAAGTGAAGGGAAGAAAGCTCCGGTGTGAATACGAGTGTCTCCAGAGAGAGCAGAGGTGACCAGATACCCAGAGGAATCGCGAGCCGCTGGGCTATCCACCAACAGCTACCTATGAGTGCCCACATCGACCGTATGACGTGTAAGCCTTGAATCATGTTTTGACAATATAATTGCATTACCTCTACACTATATGGTCTCTCTCTTTTTTCTCCCTTGGAGGTTGTGATTGGTGGCTGCTGTTTACACATAGGGCGCATCCACCCCTTAAGTTGGATGACTGTCTAAATTGACTACTTAAAATGTGAGTAGTCATTTTGGAAGAAACTTCACTTTTTTCACTGTTTAAACATTTTTGCACTATGATATGTTTTTCTATTTTTTATGACTTCGAGACGAACTCCCCTGACGCTTTGAAAATTACACCTTTAAACCGGGATCATTCATTGAGCAAAACCAAGGAGTAAAACAAATTGTCATTTATTCCATTGAAACAGACATACACACAGTGGATTACAATTATACAGAGGGAAACACACTTACTGGGGGATCTGGGCTAAAAAAAAACTAACCTTTCCTAGCTCAGAGATTCCTTAAAACAAAGTCTTTGGTTGACCGGGATGTACCCGCAAAAGTCCTGGCAAAAGTCCTGGAACTCAACTCGGCATGCATTACCAGACGTCATCGCTGTATCTGCTCCGGAGATGCAAAAATCCCTTGACCGGGAGATAGTACCAAACGTCCTGGTACTCTTTTCGCCTTGTAGTTCCAGCCGTAACCGCTACGCTCTATTCTGAAAACTTGGCCGGAAAAGTGGGATTTAGAAAATTTCTTGCCTTTCAATTTCTGAACCCGGCTCGTGTCTATATCTCTCAGAGCATCTTTTAGTCAATTCAAATCTACCACTGCTGTCTTGGTGCTTAGAATCTCTTGACCTGCTTGGCTGCTAGGTTTCTTATAGGATTTTAAGTCCATTCACAAAACGCTACAGCCAATCAGCGCGTGGGAATTTTCCTATCAGCCTATCACAGATTTGCCGGTACTCTGGACCTGGGCGGGCACTGTCATGGGAGACCAGCACTTAACACATTTATACCCAGGGATCATATGATTGAGCATAGCAAGGAGATAAAATAAATTGTAATTTATTTCACGAATGGACATACACACAATGTTACACAATTGCACTCAAAATACACTTACTGGAACGGGGCCAAACGAAATAAAATGTTCTCAAAACGAAATCTTGAAAACCAGAGTCTCTAGGAGCAATTTCCCAGGAGCGGGAGTTGCTTGCAAAATGCCTTGAAACGGTCCGCGGTCAGCAGCGCAACCTGCAACTGCTGTGTACTCCAATGGAGCTGCTTCTTTCGTTCGGTCACCGCTGTAATGGCACTTGGAATCCTTGTAGCTTACTAAATCTTGGATGTTTCTTACGAAGCTTGATGAAATCTTACATGAATCTGATTCCCGATGGGCTGAATGGATTCTTATAGAGTTCAAATCCCTATCTCTAACTGGAGCAGCAGTGGGAATAAGTTTTCCCACCTATCCTGGAGTTGCCAATACTTTGGAAACCTTGCATTGGGGGCTTCTCATTCTGCTAAGAGCATGCGCTAACTTAGCACCTTTGCTTTTTAGCATATGAGACCCAGCCCCACTTCCTGGCGACACTAAGTCTGGGCTAGCCACCATTTGCTAAACTTCCCGGACTTTACACTAGGATAGGGGTACTTGAGGATCCCCTCCCCAACTAACACCTTGGGGACACTGAGTCCTTTCAACTCCGGGCTTTTACAGACATCAGGGCACCAAGCCAGCGAGATGTCTTAGAAGTCCGGAGCTGCACATTCTTATCTGCTTCAGTGAGTCACTAGATGCATACTAAGTGGGGGCTACAATAAATGAGTAATTCCCAGTCCCCGGTGGTCTGAATGAAAGCCCAAATGTGCCCAACATGTTTGAAACACTATTTGAGGGGGACTTTCATTCATCAATTTTTATACAAACTTATACAAATTATGCTATGGGTGTTCTTCATGTTTCTCCCTGAACTATGCGCACAGCAAGCGTGCTGGGAGCTTCCTAGCAGAAGTTAGCCCTCAGGCCTCCACCCTACTATATACATATTGATACATCAATGGAGATAAAGAGGGGTTACGTGCATATCACTAATAACATTTTGGCCTAACAGAATCTTAATCAAGTTGAACAATGTAGTGAAAAACAGATATATACAGTAGATGCCTTAACAATGCAGTGGATTTCAATCAAAACTAACCTTATTAGTGAATGGGTCTATTTAGATTTTGCAAAGGCTTTTGGTATGGTTCCAGAAGGAAAGTACTGTAACTGTGTAAATTAAAGGAAATAGATCTATATAGAAATATCTGCATCTGGATTAAAAATTGGTTAAATGATAATTGATACTTAAAAACATTTTCATTATTGCAGATACAATTAAGGAAATATTGGAAATCTTTTTAAGGGAGGAAAGTTATACAGGGGTTCAGTATGGCAAGCAACTTAATATGCAGAGAGAGTATTGATGAAATTAAATGATTAAATTTACTAATGTAAGCAATATATTTTTCCCTTCCAAGACATAATTGGAAATGTTGCACTGTTGCACGGTTTTTGTTTGCCTCCACACATACTGTAGCTGAGAATGAATTTGATGGGCATGACTTTTTTTTATAACATACTATATATAGAGAGACCATGAGAAAGAGAGAGATAGCGAGAGAGTGAGAGAACGAGAGAGAAAAATAGGGAGTGATAGGGGGAAAGAGAAAAATAAAGAAAGAGGGGGAGGGAGACAAATAGAGAGGGAATATAAAACAAGTAATTTTTCCCAGTTTGTAATGTCTGGCACAGAACGGGATAATTCCAAATACTACACTCCAATAAACCAGTTAAAAAAATTCAGACTTTCTGGGATGTTGTCCAAGCAGCTACGCAATCTCCCATCTATACCACATGTAACACACAAAAAAGGAAACACTCCCAGGGCACACCCAAAAAGAGGATATCTATTCCAGGAGAACAATAACACACTCAGTTTAACTATTGCCTGAGATAACATTGCAAGTACATGACATCAACTATTTATTTCATCAGTTAATTCCACAAGTTCTATTTCGCCTAGTTACACAAGCAAATTCATAGCAGTTAACAAAAAGTGCAAAAATTATTACAAAAAGGCTGACAAAATACTTATTCACATGGTTTAGATCACACTAAAGTACATTTTCTTTCAGTGAGATGATTGTGCACCAAACCTCCACCACAGTTCAATGAATGTGGAGAAGAACTTTTGATGTGAGTTTGGGTCCTTCAAGTAATAGGTGTGATCCAGAGATAAAGACACACAAATTACATGGCATTCTCTGATCCATTTAATTAAAATCTAGAGTACAGAACTTAGGTCCATAAAGTATTTATTAAATGGTGTTATGCCATAACACAACTTTCGATACCTGAGGACACTGGAAGATGTTGAAGCTCCATGCACTTCAATGGGCTGTAAGGTGTCCCCCGGCATTGGAAGGTGCTCTAAAGGGTTATAACAATTAGTAAATATGGCCCATTATCTTCCTATTTTTGAGGCACCAAAAATCTCCTCGGTGGAGTACTTAAAATATTATGTACAGTGCTGTACCCTGCGCTCCAGCTCACTGGGAAGTAAGCATATAGAGGGATCCCTTTAGACTTGTATGCCGACTATAAAGAGGTGAAAAAAATCCTGCTGAACCACTACTCCATCAACCTGGAACCCTATTGTCTCATGTTCTGGAACCTGCAGCGCATATTGAGATGAAGCACTGGGTAATTGACCGAAAGCCTTGAAAATGATGGAATGGAGATAAACTCACGAGTGACTTTGTACACACAGAGGGGGCACACAGCTTCAGCAGCCTCTGTGCTACATAGCGCCCGACCACTTGATATGTCCTGGTCAGCTCATTCCCTGCCTCCAAATTCTCCTGGAGGAGCACCTGCACTGTGCTTCATGCCCCTGGATGACCAGTGGAATGGCTATCAGGGTGGCTGAGCAGAGCATTTGCGGGTCAACTGTCTGAAGTTACTCCTATTATACCAGATCACCCCTCAGGAATGCACCATGTGACCAATGTTGGCCTTGGTGGATGAGATAACTGACATTGAAATATGTTTAATTATAAATCTTATCTGAGAGACACTCTACATTTCCTAAACCTTGCTTCTGGGATAATAATTATGTGTGGGCTATTTGTGACATACAGTAGAGGCACTCTAAACCGTTTTGAACCACAGTAAAGTAGTAGAACAGGAAGAGGGAGCGGGATGAGTGATATATAAAAAGTATAAGAAATATACATAGAGTATAGTGATAGCTAGTGCTAGTGATAAAATGCAATAATCAGATCCACTAATCTTCAATCATTATACTAACATATACAGTTAGGTCTGGAAATAATTGGACACTGACACAATTTTCATAATTTTGGCTCTGTACGCAACCACAATGAATTTGAAATGAAACAACCGAGATGCAATAGAAGTGCAGACTTTCAGATTTAATTCAAGGGGATACAAACAAAACAAAAGCGTAGACGCACATAGTGAAGTATGTAAAATAAATATATTTATATATTGTTAGGGTAAGATATCTGCATACATCAGATCAAAAAATATTCAGCATTTCATGTACAATGACATGGGTTACCCGACGTCACACAGCCACCGCTGGATCGAAGTATGTCCACTTTGCTGCCTTTAGAAAGATCTTTGCCTGGGATCACACCGCCACGGCACTTGGGGTACACCCTCCACTCGTCTCCAGGGTCCAGGTAAGGAGCCCTTGCAGGTCAGGGCCGTCGAAACCGCCTCTCAGTCCGGCTTACCGCCGTTGGGACGCCCTCAGGGGTCAGAGCTATTGAAACCACCGCCGGGCTTGTTCGTCAAGTGTCCCGTATGTAGTTCACGACCGGCCGCAAAGTGAGGATGGCCGTAAAGTGAAATATCGCGTCACTTCGGTATTGCCAAATTCCACACATTTTTGAAAGACTCAAAGTAAATATCAGCACGCAGATTATGAACAAGATAGACATAAGAGCTATAAAATCTATCCAACGCGTTTCGTAGCGTAAGCGGCCCTGACCTGCAAGGGCTCCTTACCTGGACCCTGGAGACGAGTGGAGGGTGTTCCCCAAGTGCCGTGGCGGTGTGATCCCAGGTAAAGATCTTTCTAAAGGCAGCATATTGGATATCCTTCGATCCAGCGGTGGCTGTGTGACGTCGGGTAACCCATGTCATTGTACATGAAATGCTGAATATTTTTTGATCTGATGTACGCAGATATCTTACCCTAACAATATATATATATTTATTTTACATACTTCACTATGTGCGTCTGCGCTTTTGTTTTCTTTGTATTTCAGTTGTTCTAGGGGTGTTCCCATCCCTATCATTATAGCTGCAGACGCCTATCTTCAATATAGAGGTTGTTTTTTCAACTATTGTATCACATAGGTGGTTAATGGGTTAACGGAATACTTTACATTAGAGTTATATAGTTGCGCACTTGTATTCGTTTGCATTCTGTTAATTCAAGGGGTTTAACAAAAATATTGTATGAAACGTTTAGGAATTGCAACCATTTTCATACACAGTCACCTTATTTCAGGGGCTCAAATGTAATTGGACAAATTAACACAATCATAAATAAAATGTTCATTTTTAATACTTTGTCGAGAATCCTTTGCAGGCAATGACTGCTTGAAGTCTGGAACGCATGGACATCACCAAATGCTGGGTTTCCTTCTTTGTGATGCTTTGTGAGGCCTTTACTGCAGCTGTCTTCAGTTGTTGTTTGTTCGTGGGTCTTTCTGCCTTAAGTTTTGTCTTCAGCAAGTGAAATGCGTGCTCGATCGGGTTGAGATCAGGTGATTGACTCGGCCATTGCAGAATATTCCCCTTCTTTGCCTTAAAAAAACTCCTGGTTGCTTTCGTAGTATGTTTTGGGTCATTGTCCATCTATAAAGTGAAGCGCCGTCCAATCAACTTCGCTAAATTTGGCTGAAACTGAGCAGCCAATATATCCCTATACACTTCAGAATTCATCCGGCTGCTTCTGTCTTCTGTCACATCATCAATAAATACTAGTGACCCAGTGCCATTGTAAGCCATGCATGCCCATGCCATCACACTGCCACCACCGTGTTTTACAGATGATGTGGAATGCTTCGGATCATGAGCCGTTCCAAGCCTTCTTCATATTTTTTTCTTCCCATCATTCTGATACAGGTTGATCTTGGTTTCATCTGTCCAAAGACTGCTGTTCCAGAACCGGCTGTCTTTTTTAGATATTGTTTGGCAAAGTCTAATCTGGCCTTTCTATTCTTGAGGCTTATGAATGGTTTGCACCTTGTGGTTAACCCTCTGTATTTGCTCTCGTAAAGTCTTCTCTTTATGGTAGACTTGGATAATGATATGCCTACCTCCTGGAGAGTGTTCTTCACTTGGCTGGATGTTGTGAAGGGGTTTTTCTTTACCATGGAAAGGATCCTACGATCATCCACCACTGTTGTCTTCCGTGGGCGTCCAGGCCTTTTTGTGTTGCAGAGATCACCAGTGTGTTCTTTTTTTCTCAGAATATACTAAACTGTTGATTTGGCCACTCCTAATGTTCCTGCTATCTCTCTGATGGATTTTTTTTTTTTGCAGCCTAAGCATGCCCTGTTTCACTTGCATTGAGAGTTCCTTTGACCGCATGTTGTGGGTTCACAGCAACAGCTTCCAAATGCGAATGCCACACCTGGAATCAACTCCAGACCTTTTACCTGCTTAAGATGGGTGAACAAAGGCAGTGCACTGCCTAAAAATAATGGAGGAGGCTCATGGTGGCAAAAAGAATTCCATTTATTAAATAAGGGGATCAAACATAACCCCTGGATAACACAGAAAACGCACGATTTTTATGTATAATAAAGTTTAAAAGAATCCCTCCAGGATGTGCACTTACAATTAGTGCAATTTTTAAGGTCACATAAAAAGTGTGGTACAAATGTGGAGCGACGGGAATCTCACCACCCCTCCCACATGGATCATAGGATCTCGTCGGTACTGGAGCTGCTTCCTTATGCAGCCACATGGAATCAGCAACCGCTCTCCGTGGAGATCCTTCTTCCTCTGATCGGGTGTCTCTCTTTCACCTGTCCTCCTGGATTCTATGCGTTTCGCTCGTCGAGACAAGTTTCGTCAGGAATGCTGATACCCTACAGAGCTAACAGCACTTCTAAAGCAGTAGCTAATTCGCTATTGGTCAAGAGTAATTCATTAGAAATAAACAAGATGACTGTCTTAATAGTATGTAACATATTGCACTGACTGACATCTTGAAGTGATAATAACTAACAGAGCTCTAATAGCCAAATAGCGAATTATACACTTCAATTGTGCAAACAACCCTAAACACAAAAGAGTCAAGATAAATGCAACATGGGATGCCCCAACTACATGGGGACAAAAGCAATAAACAAGAATAAATGCGGGTGCTGTAGGCAGAAAGAACCTAGTCAGTGTTACTGCATATAGAACAAGAGGGGTAGACGAGCACACCAAGGAAAATGCAATATATTACAAAAAGATCATTTTATTGGCTAGTCACAGTCACAAACCATCCGACGTTTCGGTAAACAAACACCTTCTTCAGGGATGCAAATACAGAAACATACAGACCCTTATAAAGCATGCAGGTGACCCCCACACCCACACAACACCCACCCACCTCCCTCCAGCTGGTCCAATCAACATATCCCAACAAGCAACACCCACCAAACAAATGCAAAGGAATTCCTAGTGATGTCATGATGTAAAACTTCATGACTCAGCATCTTCTAACCCAGGGGTACACTGGGTATTACTTCAAAGAGCTTCTATACGTCAGGACAGCATTACGACTCCATGGCAACTTCGAGTCAATCAGGATGCTCCAGGGAGTAGATAGCACAGCCAGGTCCTTGAGATAGAGGTACGGACAGGCAACCGAAGGGAGGGGAGTGGCTACACCAAGTGACCGCTAGACAATGAGAGCGAGGCTCAGCGCTCAGTAGCCAGTGACAGCATAACACTGTAAAAGAGAAAACAGTAAATAAAACATGTACTGATGTGAGACAGCAGAACATCCATCTCGTGGTCCAACAAGAGAACGTTGAGAACTCACAATCAAGAATATTGTTACCCAATAAGACAATAGAAATTGTAATATACTACACAGGTAAAAAGCCATCAATACCATGGGAATGGCAACTCTATAAATACATAACCACCATACACAAAATGCTGATATACAGAATGGAAAAATGCAATGCAGGGCAACACAGCATACTTAAGAAATAACATAAAAAGAAAAAGGTATATAAAACAGTTGTTTTGAAATTAGAGCCAGAAAAACAAGAATAAGAAAAAAATGGGGAGAAAATTAAAAAAGAAAATATGGAAAAAATAGAAAAAATATGTTTATTAGATCCTAAACAGTTTAAAGAAAACATGATAACTCAAAGTCATCATTAAGTCCTGTTGGTTTAAGACTTTTTAAAGAGAAAGTCCAAAAAGCCTCACATTTCAAAAGCAGTCTGTCGATATTCCCCCCTCTGCCCACAGGAGATAAATGTTCAATGCCCATGAACCTCATTGCTGAAACATTATGACGATTGTCTTTACAATTTATAGCACCCTGGTTTTTTATGGCTTAGGAAATGCTCAATCGCATATTTCTCTGGATCATCTGTTTTTACTAATGAGTCACCTAGATTCCTTCCTCTCTTATACGCACCTGCATAATCCAGCAGCCTATTCAGAACCGCAGTCCCACTTCCTGGTTGCCTCCCATTGGTGGGAGGTCCTTTAAATATGCTCTCAGAACTCTCAGTCTTTGCCGAGCATATCTCCAGTTTGTGTGACGCTGTTACTCACTACTTGTGCCTGTCTGCCTTTACCTTTATTTATTTGATTACCACATGTATTACTACTGTGAAGCGCTATGTACATTAATGCTGCTATATAAATAAAGACATACAATACCTTGCTACCTGAGCCTGCCTGGAACTTACCTTGTTATACTCTCCTGTTATACTCTCCATTGGCTTTGGATACGACTACTCTACTTTCTCCTATACTGACCCTGGCATTGGAATATGACGACGCTGCTCTCTCCTGCACTGACCCTGGCTTTGGCTCTACGACTACTCTACGCTCTAAAATCCTGACTCCAGCTGTGTACCCCAACGATCCGCTACTCTATACTCCTAGACTTGGCAAGTACCTCGTTTACGCTGTCTTCTATTATCTTGATCCGGCCTGCAATACTATCCTACACGCTAGATGCGCCCTCGCTGTTGTGGCCTGCATACTGTACCAATCCCTACCTCAGACCCACGGTCGCGCCTCGTTTGTGGTGAGCTGCGTGTTACACTATGTAACTATGTATGCATCATATATCTATACTTAGTTATTGATCCAGAGGAAGGCAAACAAAAAACCCCAGTGTCATATCATCCAATGATATCTCATGTAACCCTTTTATCATACCCCTCCCCTAGATGAGATGGGGGGTATGCTCCTTGCTGTTACCTCAAGCAGTCTGGGTGCTGCAACCTGCTGGAAACATTAGGGCTGAGGGCTCCACGGTGGTGTGGGGAGATCCAGGACAGGGAACAGGGGGAAAGATTACCTTGATCTCTGATGTCTTCTGATGGTGCAGTGCCTCCAGCCAGTGAGGATCTCCTGTAGATCTGCAGGGGATGGACCCTCACTGACACTCCTTCATACCCAGAGACATGAATCCACACAGCAATGTCTTTTCTTGGTGGCTTTATTGCAGGCAAGTGTACAGCATATCACAACAGGTTCTTCAATGCATTTGCCCTTCTCCTGCTATGGAGCTCATCCACTGCTCCTAACAGCATACTTCCCCTCCCTCCCTGCCCCTGTGGGGTAGGAGGGAGAGAAGTCTTTTCTTTCCTTCTCAGCTCACTCTCTAATTCTCAACTGCCACTAACTGATATTTTAGGAGGCATGTCCCAATTTGAACATCCTTGGGGAGTGTCTCTAACTCTGACTCATTACAAGCCAGAGCCGGGTACAGATTGGCCCACATACAGCAGGGGGCGTTCCAACCAATATTCACCCCTTCGATTGACAGCCTCAGAGTTGCAAGGCCCACCCTTGAATATTGATACAACATTCAAGGCTGAAATACACATGCAGGCCTAATGGTAGAAATAACCTTTCCACTGCCTGCACTAACAGGACTGACAGAGGAAAGGCCCAGAAAAAGAAATAGCTGCCAGAAGGCCAGGCTATACTCATAAGGGGAAAAATAAATTCCTTCCCGACTCCAAGAATTGGCAATCAGATTAATCCCTGGATCAACATCCTTCCCATGTATACTTATTTGGTATATCCCTGCATACCTTTCCTTTCTAAAAAGATGTTCAACCTTTTTTTGAACAAATTTATTGTATGTATCTGCCATCACAGTCTCCATGGGTAATGAATTCCACATTTTAACTGCCCTTACTGTAAAGAACCCTTTCCTTTGTTGCTGGTGAAATCTCCTTTCCTCCAACCTTAAGGGATGGCCCGAGTCCTTTGTACTGCCCGTGGGATGAATAGTTCTTTTGAAAGCTCCTTGTATTGTCCCCGAATATATTTGTATATAGTTATCATATCCCCTTTTAGACGCCTCTTTTCTAATGTAAATAAGTCTAATTTAGCTAGCCTCTCCTCATAAATTAGATTGTCCATACCCTTTATTAATTTGGTGGCTCTTCTCTGCACTCTCTCTAGTTCCATAATGTCTTTTCTTAGGATTGGTGCCCAAAATTGTACTCCATATTCAAGGTGTGGTCTTACTAATGCTTTGTAAAGGGGCATAATTATGTTTACTTCCCTTCCATCCATTGCCTGTTTAATGCAAGATAAGATCTTGTTTGCCTTTGCAGCTACTGCATGACTTTGGGCACTATTGCTAATCCTGCTGTCTATAAGCACTCCTAAATCCTTCTCCATCAACAATTCCCCCAAATTTTCCCCATTTAATTTGTAAGTCGCCTTTTTATTCTTCCAAATGCATAACCTTACATTTATCTGTATTAAACCTCATCTGCCATTTACCTGCCCACGTTTCCAGTCTCTCCAAGTCCTTCTGGAGAGAAATTACATCCTGCTCTGATTCTACTACCTTACACAATTTAGTATCATCAGCAAAGATGGAGACTTTGCTCTCGATGCCAACCTTAAGTTCATTAATAAACAAGTTAAAAAGCAGGGGTCCCAGTACTGATTCCTGAGGTACTCCACTCATGACTTTAGCCCAACCTGAAAAAGTTCCATTTATGACAACCCTCTGTTGTATATCCTTTAACCAGTTTTCAATCCAGGTGCATATATTATTACTGAGTCCAATTTTCTTTTTTTTGTACACCCACTTCTTGTGTGAAACCATATCAAAAGCCTTTGCAAAATCTAAGTAGACCACATCAACTGCATTACCCTGGTCTAAATTCCTACTTACCTCCTCAAAGAAACAAATAAGGTTTGTTTGGCATGATCTATCCTTCATAAATCCATGCTGACTATTACTAATAATTTTGTTTTCCATTAGGTATTCCTGAATATTATCCCGTATTAAACCTTCAAGTAGTGTCCCCACTATTGAAGTCAGACTTACAGGTCTGTAATTCCCCGGTTGTGATCTAGCTCCCTTTTTAAATATAGGCACCACATCTGCTTTACGCCAATCTTGTGGTACTGAGCCTGTGGAAATGGAGTCCTTGAATATTAAATGTAATGGTTTGGCTATTACTGAACTTAACTCCCTGAGAACTCTTGTATGTATGCCATCAGGACAATGTGCTTTATTTCCTTTAATTTTTTCAAGCTGCTTATGAACTTCTTCCTCAGTTAACCAATTGTTCATTAATATGGATGTAGCCCTGTTTCCCCCACCCCTGGTGCTGCCCTTTCACCTGTTTGGCTCGCAGGAGCCTAAACCTCCGCTGCTGGGAGCCTGGGGTGAATTACTCTTACCACTTACTACTCTATGGTGCAGCGCCTCCACCTGTGAGAGATCCCAGCAGAGTGGGAGCAGCCCCTCACAGGAAACTCTTACAATGAACACATACACAGTATGTAATAGAAAAGGGCTTTACTGGAACATGTCTCTTAACGCTCTGTAACAGGGGACTTATCCCTGTTAAAAAATGTGCCTCTAATCCAGCAGTGTGGTGGTTAACTGCTGGTAGACAATTAACCAACACCACCTGGCTGATTACAGGTGTCAGAAAAAGCCTGCCTCTGAGACAGGAAGAGAGATTCTTCCTGAGCTCACACGTGAGCTGAGCTGACCCAGGAAGCAGAAAGAGCAGAGCATTCCTTAGTCTCACACGTGACGTAGGGCTGAACCAAGGAAAGACTGCGCACGACACTGTCTTGAGCTGCAGAAACTGCACGCTGCCAGCAAGACACAGGGGACAATACTTCTACCAGAAAAAATGTGTGTGGTGCTCTCAAGACAATACTTAAGCCAATTAAATTGATAACAGGAAGACAACCCTTAAATGAGTATATATATATATATATATATAGTGTCTCTAGGAATGTAGCCCGGTAATGACAATCCCACAGACCAGGTAGTAAGGAAATGTCAATGACACCTGCAGGTGACCGGTAGATGGAACATCCTAATGACAAACTGTATTGTAATAAGGGCAAAATGGAACGAACTCACTTGGGAATCTTCATCCACCATAAGCAGTAAGTCCAGTTGGGTTCCAGTGTCCAGGGTTGAATGTGCCTCCGTATGCGGTAGTCAGAATGTGGAACAGGGAAAAAACGAAGCACCAAGTCCAGCTGTAGAGTAGCAATAACACCAACAGGGATACGTACCAAAAATAAGCTATTTATTAGGATCCAGGCAAAGTAACAAACACACCTAAGCGTTTCGGACCTCTACAGTCCTTTATCAAGGTGAATACAACCATCTATTATGGAGCGACATTTATACTCACTTAACAAGCATGTAGCCCAATCGCGGAGCATATCCGCGTACGTCACGCGGGTCGCGTAGATGACCTCTGACCCGTGACGTATGGTCGCGTGGTTACGCTGCATAGTGCGTGCCCTGGTAGTCGCGTCATGCGCAAAGGAGGTGGGAGAATCACTATACGCGCATAACCATATGCATCCGATGCTAGTGCCTCCCACTCCTTGAAAGAATAGCGCATGACGTCACTCCGTCACAGACATGTGACCAAAAAGGTCAAAATGCTAAGCGTAGCTAGGCATCAGAGCCCAGTGCGTCCTGGAGCATGTAATACAAAACAAACACATCTTTATTAACATAAACAAAAAAAATATTATATAAAAGCACTCCTAATGAGGAAAAACATAATAATGATAAAACCAATAAAGAAGTAAATTAAAAACAATTAGAAGTAACCTATGATAACAGTATTTCAAGATCCTCATATTTAGGTTGTATGATATTGTAAGGGTATAGTGGAGACATCTTATAATAACAAATTGATATACATAAAGTGTGAGCTCCACAGCCCAGAGAGATGATGAAAAACAGAGACCTTCTTGACAATGTCTAAATAATGAATCTAACAATCTAATACATCTTAGGCGTATAGTATATTTAATCATGCACAGAAAATGGTGTCTACGCAAAGCTAGGTGTCAAACAGAAGAGTACCAATATCCCAATCTGAGTTTAATCCATAAGGGATACGTGTTTGTAAAGTGAATATCCAATATAGTTCTCTTCTGTTTAAGATACCTAGTCTATTGCCACCTCTGATCGGATTCGATATATGTTCAATACCCTGAACATACAAATTATCTGAGTCTCCCATGTTACAATGACTAAAATGTTGAGATACTGGATGACTCAAATCTTTTTTGATAATCAATCTCAGGTGCTCGAGTATGCGGACTTTCAAGTGTCTTACAGTCCTACCAATGTACTGTTTACCGCAGCCGCAACTTAACAAGTATACCACAAAGGTGGTATCACAATTGATAAATGAATTCACATAATATTTTTTACCAGTTTTAAAAGAAACGAAATCTTTTTTGATATCCATATGTTTGCAAATTTTGCATTTTGAACATGCATAGTTACCCTTGGGTAATTTCTTAATCACTGATTTATCTGAAGAGAACAAGCTGCCAGATACAAAGTTCGCAATAGTTTTAGCTTTGCTGAATACTATCTTAGGACCCTCATCATATATATTTTTTAATAAAGGATCTGCTGCTAACACTCCCCAGTGTTTGTGAATGGATTCTCTAATATTTTTAGATTGATTGTTATGTTGAGTAACAAAATATGGAAATTTGAAAGATTTTTTGTCTTTATTACTTTGCACTCTTTTGAGCAAAACAGATCTATCCAAATTTCTCACCTCCCTGAGTGTTTTTTTGAGATCGTCTTTTGGATAACCTCTCACTTCAAAACGCTCCATCAGCTCCTCGGATTGTTTAGCAAAGTCCTCATCATTTGTACAAATTCTTCTTAATCTAATGAGTTGGCTTTTTGGTATTCCTTTTAACAAGGATTTGGGGTGGCAGCTGTCAGCTCGCAAAAATGTGTTACGTGAGTTTTCTTTGCGATATACCGTAGTGATAATTTGTTTGTGCATATTAACCGAAAGAAATAAATCTAAAAAGTGAATATGGTGAGCGTTGTGAGTAGAGGTGAATTTTAAATTAAATTCATTATTATTTAAATATTCTGTGAACAAAGAAAGAGAATGTGCATCCCCGTGCCAAATAAAAATAAGGTCGTCAATGTAACGCCGGTAAAAAGTGATAAAGTGTCTATAGGGATTTCTTTCTCCAAACACGTGGACCGACTCCCACCATCCTAGGAATAAATTCGCATAGGACGGAGCAAAGCTGGTGCCCATAGCGGTACCACGTGTTTGGAGATAAAAATCCCCATCAAACATGAAATAATTATGTGTTAACAAAAATTGAATTGCATTAAGAATAAACGTGCTCTGTGCAGGTGAAAGTTCTGATTTTTGTAAATAAAATCTGACAGCTGCCAGCCCATGCTCATGTATTATCACTGTGTACAATGATGTAATGTCAAGACTAAGCCAAACAAAATTTGTTTCCCATGTGATGGAGTCGAGTTGTCTCATGAGATCACCACTGTCCTTGATATATGATGGTAGTGTTTGCACTATGGTCTGTAGGAAGTGATCAACATATTTAGATACACCATCTCCCAAAGATCCAATACTAGCGACTATTGGTCTCCCAGGTGGGGAGACCAATGTCTTATGGATCTTTGGGAGATGGTGGAAAATGGGAATAATAGGATAAGGGCAAAATAAGTATTCAAGCTCTTTGTCATCAAGTGCGCCTAGAATGGCCCCCTCATCTAAGAGGTTTCTCAGTTCTTTAATGAATATTGATGTGGGGTCTCCTCTGAGTGAGATGTACGATGAGCTATCATTAAGTTGTCGAAGCGCTTCAGTTTTGTAATCTGATTTGTTCAGCACAACGATAGCACCCCCTTTGTCGGCCCCCTTGATGACAAGAGAGTTATTGGCTTTTAATGCATTCATGGCCAATCTTTTGCCATGGGTAAGGTTATCTGCTCTATATTGCAATGGTTTAATTGAAAATGTATAACCCTTAGCTAATAGAGATAAATCTCGTTCAATGAGTTGCTCAAACGCCGTTAGGCAGGGTCCTTTCATATGTGACGGATAGAACATTGATTTTTTCCTTAAACCTGAGGATCGTCTACCTAGAAAAGAGGAAGGTATATCATTTGTATCTCTATTTTCATCAACAAGATCTTTCATGTCTTGTACACAACACATCTCTTGAAAATTAAGGGACCCCTCTCCCTTCTGGCTATCGCAACTCAATGTATCATCAAAGACAGTGTGCTCAATTGCATCATATGTATCAGTCTCTTTTTGATGGTAAAACCTTTTCAATGTAAGTTTGCGTATATACTTGTAGAGGTCAATAACAGTCTCAAACAATTTAAAGTCACTACATGGGGCGAACTTCAAACCCTTATCCAGGACGGATAGTTCATCCGCACTAAGTATGTGGTCTGAAAGGTTGATAATTCCTGTGTTTTCAATTAGCAGTTCTTTTTCCTCTTTTGGGGATTTTTTGGAGTTCCTTTTCTTTCCCCTCCTTGTGTGTCTGTAGTGACCCTGTTTTTTGACCCAAAGATGGTCCTGGATTCATATTCAGCCTCCCTCAGATGACTTGATGATTCTCCCCCTCTTCGTTCGCTGTATCTGTCAGCCCCATAGTTTTGGCCACCATTATCTCTCTCATTAGATATCAGGGTTCTAGGTAAGGTTTCATAATCTGAACCCTCTGATTCTCCACTGGCTGAGTGTGAGAAGGAGATGTTCTTTTTTAGTATAGACTTTTTTTGTTGTGGATCCTTTGATTTATTTGATTTGTGGGGTGTTGAGGAGTTAAAGTTCCTTTTGAAATTAGGGATTTTCTGCCAAACATAAATCTGGTTACGGGCATAATCTTGCTTATCCCTCTCGAATTTTAATTGCTTCTTAGCCATAAGCTCTTTTTCCATGCTCTTGGTATTATTGGATAGAACAAGATCTAAATTGTCAAATCCATCCATGTCCTTATACTGATGTAAATTTTTTTGGAGAGAAACAATCTCTTCCTCTAACGAGGATTTCTCCTTGAGCTTGGCTTTAATAATGAGGTCAATCAGGGTAAATGAGCAGATGTTTAATGCTTCCTTCCATTTGGTCTCAAACTCTTGGTTGATGAACCCAAACGTAGGTGACTTTTTTATGCGCAAACCTCTTGGAATTCTCTGCGTAGTGACATAATTTTGCAAAGATATAATATCCCACCAAAGTCTGATTTTTGTGGAAAGTATCTTCTCTAGTCTAGAAAAATGGATTTTTAAATCTGAAACATCCTCACAGTCCAGTTCCAGTGTATTCTCAAAAACTTGTTGTGCTTTCTTGACTCGGTGGGTGTTATCCGAACAATTGAAAGCAAATTGTATAGGGACATCGCCATCGGTCTCATATTCACTCTCAGTAATGTCTGGATCCATTTGTAGTAATAAAAGAAAAATACTACAAAAAGCTAATGGAATAACGTACCCTGTATGGTGTATATAAAGGCAGTACGTCTGAGCTACCTCACACTACAGAATACTATCAGAAAAAATGTGTGTGGTGCTCTCAAGACAATACTTAAGCCAATTAAATTGATAACAGGAAGACAACCCTTAAATGAGTATATATATATATATATATATAGTGTCTCTAGGAATGTAGCCCGGTAATGACAATCCCACAGACCAGGTAGTAAGGAAATATCAATGACACCTGCAGGTGACCGGTAGATGGAACATCCTATTGACAAACTGTATTGTAATAAGGGCAAAATGGAACGAACTCACTTGGGAATCTTCATCCACCATAAGCAGTAAGTCCAGTTGGGTTCCAGTGTCCAGGGTTGAATGTGCCTCCGTATGCGGTAGTCAGAATGTGGAACAGGGAAAAAACGAAGCACCAAGTCCAGCTGTAGAGTAGCAATAACACCAACAGGGATACGTACCAGGACTTATCCCTGTTAAAAAATGTGCCTCTAATCCAGCAGTGTGGTGGTTAACTGCTGGTAGACAATTAACCAACACCACCTGGCTGATTACAGGTGTCAGAAAAAGCCTGCCTCTGAGACAGGAAGAGAGATTCTTCCTGAGCTCACACGTGAGCTGAGCTGACCCAGGAAGCAGAAAGAGCAGAGCATTCCTTAGTCTCACACGTGACGTAGGGCTGAACCAAGGAAAGACTGCGCACGACACTGTCTTGAGCTGCAGAAACTGCACGCTGCCAGCAAGACACAGGGGACAATACTTCTACACCTGGATCCTGACATTGCCTTATCGCACAAGGGTGTGGACACAGGAGAACAGAGAAGCCTTCCCCTACAGCTCCAAGAGACAGCTAAGACTTTTCTTATAAGGCTGTTATATATATCTATATATAAAGGTCTCAATGATTTGGGCTGGTGAATCGCTGGGCTAACCATGCCGTTAAAGAGGACTGGACTGCAAGTGCAAATATACTCCAAAGTGCAGCAGGTTTTGTTTGGCTCACTATTTTTCATATGTTTTGCTGTGTTTAAAGCGACAGGCGCAATAAAGCCTTATTTTAATTTCACCTTAAAACAGTCTCCATTGCGTACCTCTGCACGTGTCCTCTTACACGCTCTATCAACTCTATGACGCTATAATATCTTATCACTCTACCCACTACAGACACAACTACCACCACACCTCGCAGGGCTTTAATACACCACAGTGTCCATGAGAGTTCCAATCCCACAATACCCCAAGTGTATGACCGCACGGTCCACTAAGATGAAGATGTTATAGTTGGTGCACTTGTAAGATTATACCTGCCGGGTGTGTATGATGAGGCTTCACAAAGGATCCGCTGATTCCGCGATGAACCTGCCTCTGCGTGGGGTGGTGTCCAGCCGGACGATCCCACCATGAAGACAGTCTCTATTCTCAAGAGGTCTAGTCCCAGACCAAACTTGCCAGGCCACGTTGCACACAGCTGTGTCCCTGGAATACACCTGACTCTATTGGCAGCACTAATGGGGCAGGTTCCCTATCCTAGGGCCTGTCCCTACAGCAGCCACGAACCCCTACAGCGTCAAATGACGCCGCGATCGTCACAACCAACGTCACACAGCATCTCGTTACCATGGCAACCGTGGCATCGCAACACATCAAATGACATCGCGTTACCATGGTGACATCTGCAGCGTAATTTGACAATGGATTCTGAAGGAGAAGCAGGGCGGCAGGCACCGGCAGCAGACACAGGCAAGTGCCTAAGGGTGGCGGACTTGTAAATCCTCCGCCCTACACCACTGTTCATTTTATTTTTGGGGGGCAAATTTTAAGTTTCGCCTAGGGCGCATGAAACCCTTGCGCCGGCCCTGAATAGAAGTATAATACAAGTAAAGGTTTAGCCAGAATGTGAGCTTATTCTGCAGAATGGAGGCTTAATGAATATTAATCAATTGTAGCTGAGCTGTAAAGGAAGCACAGAAAGCAAATGCAAGAATAAGAGTCCTTTCATATATTTTCTGTGCCAGGTTTGTGTGGGCACACACATACTGAATTTGAGCAGTTCTGCTCTGTGTGGTGTATAATGCCTAAAGGTAATGTACAGCAATTGGTATGTGGCAACCTCTCAAATATATTTGGCTGGCACATCAAATGCATCTTTCATTTTTAAGAGGTGCTAATCCCTTAAAATGCTGCCGCTCCCTAAATCTCAGAGCGCTTTCCCTGCGATGCATCACTTCTTTCAGCATAATGACCTGAAGCACAGCAGAATTAAAAATACATATACATTGTAACTAACAAAGAAAACAGAACTGGCATAACACATTTCAAAAATTGAGTCAATTCTAGCATATCTTTCCAACCCCCAGGTAAACTAGCATTACAATGATGTATCCAGAATTATTCACACGTTTTCCACTCAATATCCCTATCTACTGGGGTTTACCATAACTTTCTCCAACCCCCCAAAATGTAAGCCCTCTTAATCCCTTCTGTGTACTTCTAAAAATTGCTGATAATATATACTGGGTGGTCTTCTCATCTTGCATATGTCTACCAGCATTTTTTTATTCCATATAAGTTTTCCCTAATTCAAATCTTCAAAGCCCTAATGGTTTTCCTGATATGCCGGAGCCCATAGGGAAAGTTGATCACGTAGATTACAAAGTTACAACTACAACTAATAGACTCCTGAACCATCCCTTTCTGTGGAGTTACTTCTTTGTCTTTGTCCATATACTGATACATATTACATTTATAGTTCCCCTTAGGTTTACGAAAACAGAAACCCGAATTTTATTTCCTCTCAATACAGTGAGTGCCAGTAAATTCTTTAGGGTATTTGCCCCCCTAAAAATTACTTTCAGAGAGTCCTCAATATGGCCTAAAAATACAGGATCCATGTGAAGGATACTCCAATGTTTTCTAACAATGTTACTAAGAATAGAGTCACATGGGTTAAGTTACATTAAAACCATTAAAAGACTACAACTCCCAGATGCCTTGCAACCTGGGACTCGCACACTAACTGCCCTGAGGCCTATGTAAGGTCAGGAAGTTGCAACCCTCAGGGCATTGCAACTCAGTTTTCGTTTGGCTCACACTCCTGCACTTGTCGTCTCAGCTACAGTAAGTATTGCCTGTGATTGACCTCAGATTTGCTCTAGATTTTACCTTGAGTAACCCCTCAAGTACCTTGCGTGCTATAATGTGTATGACCTCGAATATGCGCTGGTCTTTGCCTTTTTAAACCCTCAAGTACCTTGCCTTCTATAGGAAGGGAGACAAAGAAGACCTTAATAACTGAAGACCAATCAGTATACTTCTAATCATTTAATTGTATAGCCCCTTTACCTCCACCCTAAGTGAGATTAGGACTGCTACTCCATTTGTACTATGGTGTGGTGCGTATCTGTGAGGTAACAGGAGGGCTGAGTGCTCCACGTTGGTGTGGGGAGAACAGGACAGGGTTTACAGGGCACCTTATTCGCGGTTGCAGCGCCTCCAGTCAGCATGGATCCTCGGGATAGTAGGATGCCCTCCCCTTCCGCCCCAAGGGAGATTTTGTTCTGGTCACCGGGTGTAGTGCTGCTCACCTTTTTAGGCTCTCAGGATTCTGAGCTTCCATCGGTGGTAGTGGGGATAAACAGGACAGGTTTTCGGATCTGATTCTCATTACTCTTCGGTGCAGCACCTCCATCCAACAGGGCCTATCTGAGGGGAGGGGAAAGAACACTCCTCTCTCACCAAGGGGTGAAAGGGAGAGAATAATTACATTTGGGCTGCAGACCCTTTTTGTTACCAGGGGGGGGGTCCCAATTCTTAGTGGGCAGTACCTATGCCTTGGGCCAACCCCCCCTGTCACTACTAGGGAGTTGTTTACTGCAGCAAGGGCAATGATTAACCCTAACACTGCCTGCGCTGGTACCAGGATTTACGTGTAAGGCAGAGAAGTTTAGTAGCCCAGGGGGTACCTGGCTACATTTGTATCTTCTATCATTCATCCAGGTTCCGTGGACATAAAAAACATATATGTCATTAAGGACAACAATATATTGACCTATAAAATGTTAACGCCGTTTTTTCAAATAATAACTGAATAAGAAGTAACACTTATCCAATCCATTTGAACAATGATAAAAACTATCAAGTATTGAAATACTTCAATCTCTTTTGCCTCCGGTTTCCAAGGCAACCAAACACCACAAAGGGGCTGTTCAAGACGCTAGACAACCACCCCAGAATAAACTGTTTAGCACAGCAAAATGTATGCTGGGTCCATGCTGGCTTCACTAGTCCGGCGGTATTTATCCCAGGCGGTCACGCAATGGGGCATTCACAAATGGTGCACCTGGCCCCTTTCTGGTTATTATTGCTTTGCAATAGCTACCGAGCATCTCAGCAAACGCACCACTGTGAGACCATATCATTTTGATAGATCCAGTTTCAGGGACAGGGAGCCTTTCTGTTAAAATTCTTTATAGGGAACCCCTTTAGCTATTTCTATTCTCTCTGCCTACCCTCCCTTATCGTGGAGCTCAAGTACCAGGGATATATGAAGGGATATGCCCAGGACTAGTGCCAGGGAGTCTGTCGTGCGCTTCAGTGTAATTACACAGGTCTGGAGGTATCAGACACTGGAGTAGGTATGAGGGAGCTATGCAGGGCCACAGAATTCACCGGTGCAGGGGGATAACATTACTACATCACCTGCTCCTCCAGACCTGCTCCTTCAGACATGCGCAGTTGCGCCGAACTTCCACCATTTATCTGCCCAGGACTACTCTACATCCAGATGTGCTAACGGGTAATTTCACCACTCTCTCCTACAGCTGAGCAACGATTAGGCAGTTCTTTCCCTTAACTCTTAATAACTGCTGAACTGCCATTCTAAGACAGTGCATGATCACTATTAATACTTTAGCAATTACATTTTAATGATCAGCGGATTCATTCATCTGGATTTCTGAGAGGATATGTGTCTGAGCCCTGCCTGTTCATTTAGAACTAACTGATCATTCATTATAAAGTGGGTGACGGGCAGTGATTAATTCACTTACCTCTATCTGGGGAAGGTACTGTCTGGCTTCCCATACTGATTACCAACAAACCTTTTACCTTACAAGCCAAAATATCTCTCTAAATGTTCATTCACTCTGCTGTGATTTAAAGCTAAGGACAAAGTCTGAGATTAAATAGATAAATACAGTATTTTATTATCTTTACTTGGCTCTACTAGCATTGTATTTACAGACTTGACACCATTTGTATTATTATTTTCTATTTGAATGCTCCATGCGTTTTACTAGGTTGTTCATCATAATCAGAGCAACAGACCTCTTTACGCCCTGGAGTGAATCCTTTTTAGCTTCAGTGTACTATAGGAGCGCTATAGTATGTATATTAATGTGTGGGTATTATATTGTTTTTATTTCTTTTTTTTTTCTATTCATTTTATAGCATGACAATTTTGCAACTTTAACCAATTAAATGCTAAGTTTTATATTCCATTAATTTTTCATCATCTGTATAATTATTAGCTGGAATGTGTCATTTTTGGGATTTGTTCTCTCAGTGTACCCTGTTGGTACACTATGAGCACCCCCCTCATCTGCCAGGTAGCACACACCTATATTTCCACATTTACACAAGTTGAATGAGGTCTCTCCATATCTGTTTACATTGTTATTATAATGAACACTTTAGCATGACCTAACTCCCATTCATATGAATGGAAGTTAAGATGTGACAAACATAGCACACTTTAGTGAATATGGGCCTTAGACCATTTCCAGTTTTCATAGCTCCATGAACATAGCCTTAGCATTCCGTAACTGGTTGGGCCTATGCCCCCACCCCAGGATGAGCACAAGATAGTGGCTGTAAAAAAATGGATCAATGCCAGTGTTTGGAACTAACAGGCTTGTGAAGTGCAACTTGTGAAGTGCAACTGCAGCTGAGTGTATTGGAAACATTCCAGTATACTCTGAATTATCCAGCTCAACTTATACTATCTACTGTTTAGACTGGATATGGAAAAGAATAATGTGAGTGTTCCCTTTTAGTTCATAGAGTTACAGGAAGTTGTGTTTCTGTTGTACTCTCCTCCTTCTTTCCTTCCCCCCCCCCCTCTCTCTGTCCCCTCTCACCTCCTCCATAGTAAAAAATGTAAAACATTTATATTAAAAAAAATGAAGTGAAAGAAATTAAAATAAGAAAAAGTATACAAATCTTTCAAATGAAATACAGTAAAAAAACAACTAAACTAACGCTGAAAAAAACACATAAAAAATCTATACAACACTAAAAATGTACAGAAAATGAACTAATATGAAACTATAACTAAATATAACCAACTTCCCATAACTAACTTAATTAAATGAACTAGCTTACTCGACTTTGTAATTAAAGCTAAACTATAACTTCTAAATTAACAACTACAGTAATTAAAGCTAAAACCAACTACTAAACAATTGTTTGAGCTTTTTTTTACCATTTTATTATATTTTCTTTGTCATTTATGTCTCATTCACTCGTCCCGCACTTAAACAGTAAAACACAAACACTCAATATTTATACAAATACAATCACACTAACACTCCATATACAACACTCACACAGTGTAACACAAGACTAAGCAGTCTCAATCTCTCCCGCTATCTCACCTTTCAAACTTCATCTTCTGTAAATGCCAACAAAGATGGGCAAAGTTTTGGAGATTACAATCTCAAAAAGGGCGATTTGCATTTTGTTGATTTTTCTATTATTACCAATACACTCCACGGATTTCTTAAGAACCCGCCAACACATGGCTGAATCCGCGGATTGGATTCTACAATATCCGTCCATGGATTCTATCCAATGGCGGTTTTTGATGAATCCGCGCGGATTAAAACCGACCAAATCCGTTTGCGGGTTTTTCTCCGCGTAACGGATTTTTGGGAGGGTTGTAATGCGAGAAAATCCAGGACATGGATTCGGGCGGATTCGCCCATCTCTTGCCAACACCCAACATACCCCTTATGGGCTTTGTAGACGGACGTTCACAGAGGTACACAATTTGGAGACGTTTGTAATGTGAAATTATAATAGGCTTTATTGTGCCTGTTCATTTTCATCAGGAAATTATCCAAACACAGGGGGGGGGGAACAAAGCTTCCATTCACTTGGGAGTATTTCTAGTGAAACACTATGCAATTAATTCACATCTCCCTTAGTCAAGCATTTCTCGCAGCCCAAAAACATATAGCATGAAATAAGTTGATATAAGCAGTCTCTTAAGAATAAAAGTCTTATCTGTTTCTTGGAGGGAAAATCTTCTCACTTCATGGTTCAGCTTCAGGTGTAGTAGTTTTCCCTGTGTCTTGAAATCAGCTCTGCTGTGCAGAGCTCAAGACTGGTCAGCTCCAAAGGTCAGCTCTCAGTCAGAGCTAAGGAGTTTTCTTCCTGTCTCAACAGACAGGCTTTTGTAAACAATCTAATCAGGCAGGTGGTGTTTAGTAATTAACTACCAAACTGCTAGATTAAAGGCACATTACTGAACAGGGATAAGTCCCCTGTTACATACCTCCCCTGTTTGTGGGAAGCTCGGGCTTACCACGGCCAAAGCCCATCCTTCCACTCTCATTCTAGATATCTCTGTGACTTGAATGAGAGTGGATGGAGGAAGAGAACCCTCTGTCCCGCTGGGATTTGAGCCCTTTCTCCAGTTTATTTTTGTCTCCTCCCGAAGATGCTTGAGATCAGCACGCCTCGAGGAGGCCTTTTTCCACGTAAAGTCTTTTTATCGTGTGCGCGGTCTTGAGATTTCTGTTGCGTCGGGCACTCCTCTTTTTGTAGACAAAGTGTATGGCAACAGTTGTAGAGCAGTTAGGACTAGCCCTTATAGTTTTCTGCTCTTGAAGTGGTCTTTCTGCAGCTTCTCCACACCACGGAGTTGCCAGTTCAGCTTCTTCAGCTAAGGATTCTTCTGGCTTTGATTCTGTACTCCTACCTCTGTTTGTTGCCTGTTGGGCAGCTGTAGGTTTGGCTAGTGCTTTCTTTGGTGGCTCAAACTTCGTAATTTTGTTTTGAAGTTGCGTGGAGTCCCCAACTCTCACTGTACCCTTGTCCTTACGGGCATTAATTACTGTGGGATACTGGTGCTTGGGCAGAGCCAATACCTTTTTTCGTATTGGAGGAATCTGTATCAGAGTCTCCTTCATATTCTGGAGCTCTGTAATTTTTGTCGTCAAGGTTGCCGCTGCGTCTGTTTTCTCCTTGGTGTACTGACTCAAGGGAATGGAACAGTCTCTCTGTCTCTCCAGCTCTTGCTCCAGTTTCTGAGCCTTCTCACGCTCCCTCTCATACAGAGTCACCTGGTATCGAAGCTCCGCTTCCAACGATGCTCTGAAGACATGCAGCGTGGCTTTTAGCTCCTCATACTGCTCTGTGGGGACGTACTGTGTATTCAGACGTTCCTGCAGCACTTGAATTTCTTTAGCAGCCTGCAGTTTTTCTTCCTGCAGCGTTTGCTGCTTCTCCTCAGCATACTGGAGGTGTGTACGCAGACCTTGCAGTTGGTTCTGCAGTCGGTGCTCTGCTTCAAATTTTTCCTTGACTTCTTCTGTCAACTGAAAATTTTCTTCTTTCAGTTTTAAGTTTTCTCTTTTTAATCTTGAATTTTCTCTTTTTTCAGTCTCTGTATTCTTCAGGGCTTCTTTGCAGTCCTCCTTCCATTTACGCACATCTGCTTTGAGAATAACAATCTCTTGGCGTGAGACTTCCTTCTCTAGGTTGAGGGTCTGAAGCTCCTTCTGAGAGACTTTGAGATCTGTATCAAGATTGACAGTAGTTTCTTTAGCAATGTCCAGCTCCTCAGTGAGACTGTGTAGTTCCTTTCTGGAAACTTCCAGGTCTGTGCGGCAGCTGTTGGTCTCATGATGTGAGGCATCAAGCTCTATACGAATAGTGTGAACCTCTTGCTGGAAGACTGTCATCTGCTTCAGTGCCTCCTCATACTTCCGCTTTAGCGTAGCCACCATTTTATCAGATTGGCTCTGCTTTTCATCCATGGCGGAAATAGTAGACTTTGCAGTATCTAGCTCAGTCTTGAGATCCTCCAATTCGGTCTTGGCCGCAGAGTAAATTGCGAGCACAGTCTTCTGTAGCTCAGCATTATTTTTTCTCTCTCTTCCTAATTCTTCACAGAGCAGATCACAGTCATGCCTGGCAATTTTCAGGGCGTCTTCAGGGCTGGTCAAGGGATCGTCACTCACTGGTTCCGTCTCCGCTTCCCTGGGATGACTGGTTGAGGGTTCCTCACTGTTGGCACCGGACAGACACTTCTTTGGGGTACACGACTTCTGCCTTGGGCCCTCTGGATATTCGGTTAACCGTGGGATGAATTCTCCATTTTCTCTAGGCTGCAAGGCAACTCGGTCCCCCTTTTCCTCCACAGGATCTGCGGACGTGTCTGTTCCTTCCACAGTAAGTGAAGAACTGCTTTTCTTTTTCTTTTTCCTCCTTTTTGATTTGGATGACACCGTCCCTTCAGGGATATTGGGGTCTTCATCTTCATTTGAAATTTTAGCAGCTTCATTATATACGCCAGGCTTTTCTTGCAGTTGCTTTAGCTGACAGAAATATTCGGTGATCTGCTGCTCCCGCTCTGTCTCCTGTTGATCATATTCGTCATCAAAGGGAGCGGTCTTTTCTGTTCGTGCTGAGTTCAGGCACCCCCACCATTCTTGGGGTGTTTTGTGGGTGTGACTCGGTTCGGGTTCCCCGTAAGAGATGTCTTCCTCTTTATTGGACTGGAAGGGCCACTCTTCCATGGACTAGGGTTCATTACAGGAACGCTGCATCTTGTCCTCCATTTTTAGGCTATCAGGTGTAATTTTCTTCCTGACCTCAGGAGGCACTATTGCAGCTGTTGCCACTGTATTTGCTAGAACCCCCAATTGTGGTAGTCCTACAGATGGGCATATTTTGCTTGTAGAGGTCGTAGCTCTCACAGGCATCTCTGTAGACTTTTTCTTTCTTGGGTAAGTTTTACAATATCAGCAGTGCTGTGCATGCATTTTCTCTCATCAGGTATACAAGTTGTGCAGTTGCTAGGTAAAAAAAGTCTATTTGCTTTACACCATTTTCTTGCAGGGTGCAATCTCCCTGCTTCAGCAACAGAATTTGATTTTCTGCCTGAGTTCAGTAATTTTCAGTCTCATCTTTGGGTATTATGGCATTCACACTTCACACTTTGGGTGTCTGTTTTTGCTCCCAAGATATATATAGGCAGACTTTTTTTACTTGCAGAAAAAAAACATTCTTTGCAGTGGACTATTTCTTTCATTCCCGGCAGGGTGACTCGACATTCAGCAATTGGTTTTGAAAAACCTTTTACATAGTTCAGAAATCACTTTTTCCCCCTATAGGGCAATTTTACACTCAGCATTTGTTTGCTAAAAATTCCCCTGCTTCAGCACAGTCTTGTATCAATTTTCACACTTCTCTGCATATACTCCATTCACAGCTGGTAGTCCTATGCGGTGTGGCAACCTTTATTTTCAAAATCAGTACCACTCGTGGGTCACCATCTGTATTCACTGCTTCAGCGAAACTTTTGAAAACAACAAACACCTATCCCTTTTTAAGGCTGACTCACTTCTTGAACCCTGACTATGGCTTAAAGGCAAAACCCCTATTTCAATGACCATATTACACTTTGTGATAGGCAAATTAAGGTTTACACTGGCGACACACTTTATTCGAGCTCGGCTAGTCCCACGAATTCGGGTATACCCGGGTGTATTGAGGTTTGTGACTGTTTTCTGCCCGAGTGCATTGGGTTATTTTCCAGGCAGGGATTGAAGCATTTTATTCCCGCTGGCTGCAATACTGCACAGTATATATATATATACTGCATTACAATTCATGAATTTATGCCATCTGGTAGACACGCGAAGCATTGCAGCCTATTAAATCCTAATCATTATCATTTAACAGATCAGCCGCCCGTCAGCCAGGCATGAACCCAGGCTGGGAAGGCAAACACAACAGGGCTTGTCAGAGGTGAGGAGCGGCGCATTCCAGGTATCTGCCAGGTACATACTGGGTATTTGCTCGAATAAAGTGTGTCGGTGCAGTAGCTACTTCAGCAGTCTCTTCTGGGTTTTTGTAAGTTTCAGTGCAGTGTGGTTTCAGTGGTGTGTATCCCTTTAATTCCGATCTCTGCTGCATGAGGTTTTTTTTTTTTCTCAGACTGTTTGTAGGCAAAAAGCATTAAAAAAAATTCACATCAAAATCTCCGGTCCTTTTTAACTACAAAGACACCTCTTGTCCCACCTCGGACACCATATGTAGACGGACTTTCACAGAGGTACACAATTTGGAGACGTTTATAATGTGAAATTATAATAGGCTTTATTGTGCCTTTTCCTTTTCATCAGGAAATTATCCAAACACAGGGGGGGGGGGGAACAAAGCTTCCATTCACTTGGGAGTATTTCTAGTGAAACACTATGCAATTAATTCACATCTCCCTTAGTCAAGCATTTCTCGCAGCCCAAAAACATATAGCATGAAATAAGCAGATATAAGCAGTCTCTTAAGAATAAAAGTCTTATCTGTTTCTTGGAGGGAAAATCTTCTCACTTCCTGGTTCAGCTTCAGGTGCAGTAGTTTTCCCTGTGTCTTGAAATCAGCTCTGCTGTGCAGAGCTCAAGACTGGTCAGCTCTCAGTCAGAGCTAAGGAGTTTTCTTCCTGTCTCAACAGACAGGCTTTTGTAAACAATCTAATCAGGCAGGTGGTGTTTAGTAATTAACTACCAAACTGCTAGATTAAAGGCAAATTACTGAACAGGGATAAATCCCCTGTTACAGGCTTCTTTTTGGGCAATTTTTTACATAGACTTTCTGGTTTCACTTGGTGTGTGCCAATATTTTGCAGGAAGCAAAATGGTGACATTAGCCCTCTTGAGGCTTGGCAAAACATTTTGAAACAAATTGAATTTGATAAAAGAAAACAGTAAACATGTTGGGACTGCATTTTGGATAGTATGCACATCTCTAATGGGTATAAACAAATATTTGTCATTTTTGGCTTACAGCATGATTGTTTTGCTCAGCAATTACTTGTAGGGCTAACTGTTTGTCCATTAATAATGAAGTGAAGTAAAGCAAACACCCATATAGTGTATGTTGTGTATACCCTTTATTGTCAAACAAATCGTCCTTCAGCAAATACCATTACCTGCCTTCAAGAAACAATATCAACCTAACATAAATATTGACAAATAAGAAAATGATAAAGAGGCATCTCCTGATGTATAATGTTACTGGGTATGTTTTTGTTTGTATACCGTACATGGAAAAGCATACATGAGAAAGGGTTCATTGTCTAGGTTGATCTGCGATTATTTCTACTTATGTGGTAATGTAGCGAGTTCACTCCATAACGCATTGTTTACATAATTACATAATAATTACAAGACTGCATAAACAAATTGGTTCTCAAAACTATCCTCAATGCCACATGTGATTTAAAAAATACTAAATAGCTGATACCTAATTAGCAAATACATATGGATACACTTTTTGAGTATGCATGCACTGTATAGAATATTTGTTGGCTATGCACAAAATATACTATAGGGGGAGAATCATGTAGCATTTTTAAAAATGGAAGCAAAGTGCCTTGTTACATAAAGTGTCATGGGGCAATCATGACCACTAATGCCAGAGGTCTGCGGGTACTCTGATGCTGCCAGACCTCAGGCAGTGAAAAAGGCTAATGAAATAAAGGACTTCTTTCCTACCTATCTCCTGCTTTTCTCAGGCCAAGATTGATTTCCAGTTACTCATTTCTCATTTGTTTATTATTCACATTGATTGAATTGCTTGCTACTATTTATTTTCCATCTCTTGTTTATTACGTATGAAATAAATATGACGTCCCCCCCCAAAATATTCTGCGTGGCTACAACATTCTCAAATTATATTAATTGAGTTACATCGTGTTTTTATTTAGTTGCAAACATTTCTGAACTGGATAAAGCTAAAATGGATAATAACCACAAGCAAGCTGGTTAATTGCACACAGGCAATCAACCAAACTCCACCTGGCTGATTAGGACTCTGAGAAAAATCTGATGTGAGAAACCGGAGAGAGATTCCTTAGCTCACATTTGAGCTGACATAAGGAGAGCAGAGAAGCCTGCACACAGACTGTCTTGAGCACAAAGGCTGTGCTGAGATCAAGACATCAGACACCCAGAGACCAGTCCTGCAGATAGGGTCTGGGGAAGTAAGTTAACCCCTATCCCTTTGTAAGGGCTAGGGGTTTGTTATTTTGTTGTTTTTGTATGTTTGGCCTGGATAAATGAACAGGCTCAATAAAGCCAAGATATAATTTCACCCAAATCGGTCTCCATTATATGTACCTCTGCACACATCTCTTACAGCCATTAATATACATAGCACTTCACAGTAGAAATACACGTGACAATCATATAAATAACAAATAATACAAATAAAAGATCATGGGAATAAGTGCTTCAGACATAAAAAAAATAACATTTAGGAAGAGGAGTCACTGCTCAGAAGAGCTTACAATCTAATTGGTAGGTAGGAAGAATGTACAGAGACAGTAGAAGGGCGTTCTGGTAAATGCGTTTGCAGGGGGCCAAGCTTTATGTATCAGGTGTATAGCATTAGCCACGGAGCTAATATAATATTGACAGTACCATGTGGTGCACCTTGGGGAAAAGACGGGAAAACCACATTTACTGTACAAAGAATCCACAAAATAATGGCTTCAAAACAAATCCACTTTAGTAGGGGCACACACAAAAATATATCCAAAAAAACAGAAAAATACAATTTATTCAGAAATAGATTAGGAACATATAAAAAAATGGAAAAAAAATTGTATTTATAATTTAGACCCAAAATATAGAGACCTAAATCATTGGTGTAATCCATATGTAACCCTGCTTCCCCCCTTCCCCCAGACTCTACGGTGGTGTCTAGGGTGCCTGAGGGCGGATTACATGCGGTGTGGTGCGTACCTGTGAGGAAGAGGAGGGCCTGAGCTTCCCGCGATGTTGTGGGGGAGCCAGGACCGGGCTTCTGGGGTGGTAGCCTCGATGATCTGTTAATGGTGCAGCGCCTCCATCTTCTATACTCCCAGGAATATGGGACAGGACTGGTATAGAAGAACCCCTTGGGTCCCAGAGTAGTACTTTCCAAGTCACACACAGTCTTTGATGATAATGAATAGTCTCTTTTATTGACAGAGCAGCAATATCCCAACGATAGTGGCTTTCAACAGCCGCAACAACAATAGCCAGGACGGGTTATTACGCCGCTCGCCCTGCACCCAAATAATTCCCCCTCTCCTTCCCTCCAAGTCGCTCCTCCGGCAGGATGGTCTGGGCTAGGGCTTCAATACCCAGTGGCCCACCCCCGAGGTTAGCCTTGAGGTGGGTCTTGGATTCTCCCCATCACCCCTGGTAGGGGGGGTGAGGGCATTGGTCCACCAAGTCTATAATTCTATCAGCTCTACTAAAAGACGCTGAATCTTTCCGCTCTTCTCTCTCTTGCACTCTGCGCAGGGGAGATCGTAGTCTCCTCCAAATCCTCGGACCGATCCGCAGGATTCCTTGACTCATGGCCTATTAACTGCACTGCATACTCCCAGCATAACTAACCGGCAACTCCAGACTCTCGATATCACTATTAACTCTCTCTAACTCTACTCACCGGAGTTGGCTGCTAAATGTAGAGCTAGCCCCGCCCCTCGTGATGTCAGCAGAACATCCCCTCTTGCTCACGCCTGCAGCAGAGTCCAGGCCTGCGTCTACCACTCAGGATAGGGCTATGAAGGGGGAAATCCCATGATGATTACTGGTGCCTGATCTTAACAGGCCTTACCACAGCATATTTAAGACCTACATTAGCCCAAGGGGCGTAGCTCTAGCCCGGGAAAAGCCCAGGGGCCCACTCTCTTGGGGGCCCGCTCTCCACCCCTGTCAGCGGCACATCTCTCTCTCTCTCTTCTCCCCCCAAATAGTGGCAGGTGAGGGGAGATGATGGAGTTCAGAGTTGCACGGAGGCAAAACAGGACGGTCGGGAAGGAGTGCGCCCCAGCGGTCTGACCTGGAAGTCTTTCTTACTTCCGGTGTCTATGCTGCTACAGCACGCTCCTCCCCGGGAATCCTGCTCTGCCTCTGTCCAACTCCTAACTCCTCTGCCAGCTATTCTTCCGCTTAACGCTGGCGGCCCGCCGCCGGTGCGTACAATCATCTCACCTCGCCGGCCTCTACTACCACCCTGTCCCACAGGTAGGATTGGAGAAGGAGGAGGGGGAGAGCTGGAGGATGGGGAGACAGCTGAGGGAGGGGGAGAGAGCTTATAATGGGGCCCTGAATTTGTTTTTTGCCTGGGTGCCATGCATGTCTACACCACTGATTGTCCCCCAATAGTGGAATTAATGCAGGATGATGGTTATAGGGTTGTACATAAAGGACGTACAGCATTCAAATAAATGTAGTGGAAAATGATATATGTATCAATTGTGCTCACAGTGAGGAGTTGCTCAGAACTGATAATTAGAGAACTTGTGATGAACACAATAGAAGTAACATTTTGTTATTAGACTTGTCCCATTTATTGTAACATCGATCTTCTATGTAATCTTTGTTTTATATTTGTTACATGGTTTCATGTTTGTACGGCTGATGGCCAGAATGTGTCTACTCTTTGTATTTATGTTTCAAATTAATGGGCTAGAAGTAAAGCTTTCATTTAGTCCTAATGGACTTATTGTTTTGCGTTTAAAGATCCATTGCACTTCCTTCTGCAGCAATTTTCTATTACAACCTCCATGTCTATCTGAATTAGGAACAAGTTCAATCCCAATAAATTTTACGCAATTGATGTCTCTATTATGATGCTAATTGATGTGTCTAGCTCAGTGGTTTTCAACCTTTTTTGGGATGGGGAACCCCAGAATTCGATTTTGAAATTCTTGGGAACCCAAACCCTCGGCCCCTGTCTCCCTCCCCCCGTCACTCCCCCTCGCATCGCCCGGTCTCTCTCTCCCTTTGCGCGCATGCACACAGTCTCACACACATTCACACACGCGTGTATATATATATATATATATATATATACACACACACTCCCACTTACACACACACACACTCCCACTTACACACACACACCCACTTACACACACACACTCCCACACTCTCCCACTTACACACTCTCTCTCTCTCTCTCTCTCTCTCTCACTTACACACTCCCACACACACATTCTCCCACTTAAACACACACACACTCCCATGTACACACACAAACACACACTTACACACTCCCACTTACACACTCTCCCACTTACACACTCTCACTTACACACACACACTAACATTTACTTACTCTCCCACTTACACAGACACACAACACACACACACACTCTCCTACTTACACACACCCTTGGAATATGTTTCCCCCCTACCCCCTCTCCCCTCTCCATGAGAGTGTGCGCTGACCGGAGCAAGCAGAGGGAACTATAGCAGTGAGCTGCTGGCTGCTGCTTAGCTTGGGAGCCGGCGCCGGGTCACTGCTGTGCGGGAGTGCCACCGCGCCGCTGCTCTGGAACAGCTGGGAGAGTTTTCCCGGCTCTGCCCCCCTTGGCGGCCGGGGAACCCCTGGGTTCCGCGGAACACCGGTTGAAAATCACTGGTCTAGCTATTGGAGTATCAAGTTCGTTTTTGACTGAATTGACATGTTCCCTCACACGTCTCTATAATTGTCTAAAATCCTTTCTTTTCTGCACTTACAGCAGTAAAACACATCTTTTATGTTTCTGGATCTTCTGTTTGTAATACTTGGTTGATTGCCTAACACCTCCTTAAAATCTTTATCTGATCGCAATATATGGCAATATTCGTATTTTTTATTTTTCTGGTTTATGGTGATCTTATATTGTATGGCCCTACATATCTGATATCTCTCTTGTTATTCTTTTCCGATCGACTACTTAATAATATGTTCCTCACAGTACTCAGAGCGACCAGCATACTGTCCAGAGTGGTCTGGCAGGCACAGGGCAGAGTTATGAGACAGGTATACTGTATGAGATCTAATTTCTTCCAATTAACATGCTTCCAAATACCTGTATATGCTGTTACTATAGATGTCACTTGCTACACAGCAAGATACATGGCTTTTTACAGACTGCATGGACCCGCGAGGACCACCTGGAGGCACACGGAACCTAGCGGGGACCACCTGAGGGACCGCAGACACACATGGGTACCCCCCGGGGTGCACTGTGGGGCCTGTGGACACCCATCGTGACCACCCGGGGACACCAGCCAGCCTGTGGTATTAATCCTGTGTGTAAAAAAATAAAATATGGTTTTATGTGGGGGTACAGGGGGTGGGTTGTGTTTTGGTGGTTATTACATATTTTAATTTAAATTGTATTACTAGTGTATTGTAGCAGGGGGTCTCCGGAGCAGAACCTTGTTGATATGAAGTCCTGGGATCCCCTGCTTCCTGAGATACAGGCCCCGTTATGGGGTGCCTGAATCTCCTATGCATGTAAATGTCTTGCATCACATGATCGGGACATTTCAATGAATAGGAGATACCGGCACCCCATAACGGGGCCTGTATCTCAGGAGGCTGTGTGGTGTGGCCAACATATTTTTGACCGCAGCTGCAAGATAACATTTAAATGATATATGCACTGAGGCAATTAATGTTGCCTTTTACTTTATGTGAACTACCTTTCATGTAAGAAGTTAATTGGTTGGAAAGGACTATATGTTTACACGTGATGCAGCGACCCCTGCCACATCTGTGATTACCAGATTGGTTCAGAGAAGTGGCAAGGGAAGATGCACCACACTGTCTGATCTTACTGGGAGCCAATATACTGGGAGCTAATATTTGATGTTCTTTGCTTTCCTAAATAGTACTGGAGCCTTTACAGGCAGAATGGATCCTAGGTGGGGATCACATTTAAGTATGTTCCAATGTCTGTTAAGGATATTCCTAACAGATCAAGATGATTGATTAAATGTAGTTATGAATTTTGGAGCCAGAGATTGTGAATCATCTCTGTTTCCAACACCCCTAGAACGGTTCATTCTTTTCTCTCTAGATTTGGTTAACAAGGAGAATCCTTCTAAGAAATCAACATTATCAAATGAGTACTGAATAAGTTCGGGTGTATAGCCCTTAGAAATTAACTGCTGTCCCAAAAGCTTAGATTGTAAAACAGTCACTCTGTCTAGAAAAGAGAGAGTATAGGTTGCTAGGCAACCGGGAGGGTATATACACCACTCCCCAAGAGCTACTCTGCATAATCCTTTGGGAAAGTCGCTTAGCAGTGACGAAACACATCAGGACCCTCCCACACGTCATCACGCAGCAGCGCGGTGTGGCTGAAGCACGCTCGGAGCAGATTTTGAAAGCCGTGAGTTGGAGGCCCTCTGTGAGCAGCACCTGGAGCAGTATTTGGTGTTCCCTGAGTACAGCTCGAGTGTTCTTCTGGTACCAGCAGGCTGCTATATACATCCAGAGAGGACCCTTACCATGGACGCTACAGTTAGTGGTGATATATATTCACACATTGCCTGATTTTTATCTATCCTTGTGAGTGGGGCTTCCCCCCCCCCTCCTCCCTTGTTCCCCTCATTAAATGTATTTTTTACGCTATGGTGCTATATATATATATATATATATATATGTATGTATATGTGTAGCCGAGTCCCCCTACCCTGCCTCCAGTGCGGGGGAGCTGTTCAGTGGTTCCCCGGAACTCTGCGCGATCGGGAGGTGGGGGTGGCCATTTTGTGAGTCGCGCATGCGCAGTTCAGCAAGATGCACATGCGCATGCAGGAGGTGGCGGGCATCTTAGGGTAGCTCCGCACATGCAGCCGCGGGACTACATGTCCCAGAATCTTCCGGGGTTAAGGAAACACAACATGGGGCTGTCCAGCCAATAGGGCTCTCAAGAGAGGAGGAACAGAATATCATCCGCGAGCGGAAAGCCTGCGTCAGTCTTCCTGGAGCGCCAGAGAGGATGGATGCGTCCAGGGGCCCCTGGACTAGGCCAGAACTCTGCCCCTGGGCCAGAACTCTGCCCCTAGGCCACAGACACACCCTGAAACACTAGCCAAGTAGTATTGTAGAGAAGGGGGGACTACTGGGGGGGACTACTGTTGCACCGGTGACAGGACGGCCACGCAGTGCCCTGTGGCCTGAGATGAAATTACAGGCTCCATAGACATTTTGTTAGACCCTCCGGCTGGAGGTCACACGGCAAGGAGGATACGGACTCCTTAGGAGAGAGGGATTTGTGTTGGAAGCCCTGCTGTATGGGACCCGCTCCAACTCACTACACAAAGCATCACCTGGGTACTGCAGTAACCAGGCAGGTATCCAATGTGCACCTACATCCACAGGGGTTAGCGCTACCTCACACTTGGGTGGGAATTGCTGGGACAGGACTCCAGGCGTATTGGTGCCATAGCACCCTCAGTACTTTGGGGGAACCACCACGTGTTGGGTCATTGGGTGTATACTGTGGGTACAGTTATTGCCATTATTGTATGTGTATACAGTAAACCTTAGTTATACACATTGTGTGGTGTATTATTTTTTTACTGCGTATTGGTTCCTGTGACAGGTTATCAGATCAACGCTGGGATCCATCACAGGTGGAGGCGCTGCACTAAGGAGAAAGAGCTCACCCCAGGCTTTCAGTGGCGGAGGCCTCCTGTAAGCAACAGGTATAGCAGCACGTGTAGTCGCCCGCGTAGTTTCCCTTAGGCATAGGAAAAGGGGGCTACATGTATATAAACGCTTCTTTCAACTTTCTTTAGAACTTGTAGCTCATAATTAAACACAATGTTATTGGGTATTTTTCCATATAGGTGTGTTAGCCTTGTGAAAAGAGATACAACTATACTGAGATGTGATTTTACTTATGCGATCAACTTATTAAAGGTGTAATGCATAATACTTACTTAACAAAAAATATACAGTATCATGTTAACTCATCTCTCGTCATGTGTCTTGGGCTGCTAACTTTCTATAGCAGTTAATTTCATTGAGAAAGCCAAACCAGGGTTGAACAACAGATGGAAGCTTCTTTACTAATGTGGGTCTTCCCTTGTTTGGCATAGGATAGAAACCTTCACTTGAGAAGGTTTCTAACTGCCACTAATTCCAAAGCTATGGTCAGATATTCACCTCTACCACAGAGGCATCGAATTGTAAAACTACAGTGGCGGCCGAGCTGGCTCCAATGCGGCCGCCACCGCAGTTTTAAAATAGCGCGGGTGGCGCGCGGGCTGTCACCGGCCGAAACCGGGCCGGTTTCGGCCGGTTTTCCCGCGCCTCGGGCGCTTTCAATAGTAAGCGCCATTAGCGCTTATCTATTGAAGCGGCCGCCGCGCGGGAAACTCTGTTTTTAAACGGAGAGCGGACCCGCGGCTAGCCCGCTACGATCCCGGCAAGCTTTAGACTGAGCTTAGCCGGGACAGTACACTACCAATACTCCACTACACCAGACAATGGATCAGTCAATTTATATATTATACCAATATGTCTCTGTGATTATGTTGTTAAGATTAAGACAGGGCAGAATATTTGACTAAAAGTGCCCAGAACTCACAGAGAAGTACTCATTGATAATCATTTGTATAAAGGAACACATTTTCCAGCACTGCACGTCCTTTTTAAGTATCTTGAGA
This sequence comes from Ascaphus truei, assembly GCF_040206685.1. Classification (NCBI taxonomy): domain Eukaryota; kingdom Metazoa; phylum Chordata; class Amphibia; order Anura; family Ascaphidae; genus Ascaphus; species Ascaphus truei. The sequence goes on from NC_134486.1 coordinate 342,793,609, forward strand.
GAGTTAAAAAAAAAACATTTAGGGCAGATAATTTCAACCAGCAGATACAGTATATTTATTGGATTTCTGTAGTAATGTTTTGGAAAATTTGTTTCCTTCAGAAATTCAAATATGTATTGTACATGTAGTGGGATAGTAGCAACAGAGACATACTGATCCAGCAGTCCCTTGTTTGCATTTGTATTTTAATGTAATTTAATTGAGGAACAGCTCTTTAGATTCACATGCATTTTTTTTGCATACTTCTACATGTAATAATAATAATAATAATAATATCATGTTCTTGTATAGCGCTGCTAGTTTTACGTAGTGCTTTACAGAGACATTTTGCAGGCACAGGTTCCTGACCCCACAGGTCCCTGCCCCGTGGAGCTTACAATCTATGTTTTTGGTGCCGAGGCACAGGGAGATTAAGTGACTTGCTGAAGGTCACAATGAGTCGACATCAGGAATTGAACCTGCTTCAAATCCAGTGCCAGTCAGTGTCTTTACTCACTGAGCCGCTCCTTCTCCATGTAAACAATTAAACACAACCACATGCAGGAAATACAACCAAAAGTTAAGAAAAATAATTCAAAATTTGAAGGCAATTTTTTTCAGGTTTGGTGCATGTCAGTGGCTTTACTAGCATTTTTTAAAGTTATATTGATTCCTTTAGAAGTCTGCGTATAAAAGCTGAATACTGCCAAGTTCTGAATTTCCTTTATACATTCCATTAGGTTTTACATCTGTCTCAATTTATGTCTTTTAAGAAAAGGAAGCAGTTTTGTCTTAAAATATCTTCTAAAAGAGATCCTCAACTGTAGTCCTTTCATTGACCTCCACATGTCCAGTAAATGTCTATATGCGTCTCTCAAGACAAAATGTGATCAATTATTTTCACGATGTGCTACACACTTACCCCCAACTGAGAAATATTAAAGTTGGTCACTTCATTTGATTCAACATTATCTGCGAACCTTTTGAAAAGCACTGATTCCACTCAGAGGAAATCTACATTCCTCCCTTTATTGGGATGTCCACCTACCCTTGTCTTTGGTCATTCACTAAATCTTGCTACTGATTAACCTCTTCAGTCTTCGAGGACTTTCCATATACATTAACAGCAAGTTAATATGGTGCAGACCTCATCAGCATTGAAGGAGTTAAGTAGTTTTCCATCCCTGGTAAGCTCTGCCCATGATTATAAAACTTGTTTTACTTTGTAGAGCCAGGGTGGAATGGGACGTGCTGTTGGCTTCTCATTCTGGACATGGAACAAAGTTTCGTGTGTTCTGGTTTTTGACTACCACCCCAATTTATTTCATGCCAATAGTTTACTGTAATGTTAATTGTATTGTATTTCTTTTTTCCAGGAATGATTTCCTCGTGACCTTTTCATAGGGATCAGAGAAAGTAAAATTAAGGAGGGATGTGAGACTTTTTTCATTTTTAGCACATTACAGAGCTACAGATCTTATTTTATTATCACTTACCATTTTCAAGAGAGATTTCGAAAAACGTGCACTTTAAAAACAGTATTAGCTTGTTTATTGATCATAAACATGCTGTGATACAAAGTAACACTGAGTTTGATTATACATTTCTATCAGCTGTCTACTTCTCTTAAGACAATAGACTCAAAACGCATAAATGGCACCACTTTTAGTCCCTAGTAGCTTCCCAGACCTATTGCAATTTATTCCACTACTAACGTAAATGGAATAATGATATCAGAAGCTGCTTTGTGTGGATTTGTTGGGCTAAATTTTATTTAAGGAACTTTCCGTGTATTAATCTACCCCTCTGAATATTATCTTTCCATTTACCAGAAAATGTAGTATATTAATATTAAAATAAACTAAATATATGTAGCGCACTTTCCCCCACCCTCTGGGAGATACAGTAAGGCGTCTACTGTGTATGTGGTGCTGCACCTGTGGATCACCGGAGGCCTGAACCTCTACAGCTGGGAGCCTGGGGTGTACCTGATTCGATAGGTGACAGCACCTCCACCTGCGCAGGATCCTAACAAGATGGGATAAACCCACACAGGAACAAACAATACTAGCACACAAAATATAACGATAACTTACTTATGAACATGTAGATATTCAGCAATAATGAAAATAGTAACGCTACTGGTTACAGCTACCCCTTCGCCTCGCAAGGCCTTAAACCACCACCGTGCAACCCACACCATGTCCACCGTATCTGAGGGGCCCTCGGGCACCCAACCACCCAGGTGTCCACAAGGATAACAGCCCCACCCTTATATGTAGTCAGCGCTGCCACTATGGTGTGTGTATACTGTTGGTGCACTTTAGATATAGGTACCTGCCGGGTGCTCCAGCACCCGGGTGCGCTGAGAAGACAACAGGGAGGATCCACCGATCCAGCGATGTCCTCTGCGACGAGTCCGCCTCTGCGTGGGGTGATATCCCGCAGAGTGATCCCACACGCAGATAGTCTCTCTTCCTCTTGCTCTGGTGATCTGGTCTCAGATCACAATAGTCGGGGCCGCGCAGCTTGCAGCTGTGTCCCTGGCTTCCTAAAATAGCTAATGAGGCAGGGTCCATACCTAAGGGCCTGTCCCTGTAGCAGCCACAATCTGATTGTATGAGTCGGGGCCTAGCTGGGGCCTAGGGGGGGATCTGGCCTAGTGCAGAGGGTCAAAGACACCTGCACATACCTCCTACCTTGTCCTTGTTCCAGCACTGACTGGCGTGGCTCACAGCGCGCCAAAAGTATCTATTTGCAGAGCAGGGGAATCCAGAAGCCCTATTGGCTGTATTGCAGTAGGTGACATGGCAGCCCCAGAGGCTGCTTGGTAATGTAGTTCCCCATGCGGAGCTTATTGTAATGGCCGCTGCTAGATGTCTGCACTGCGCATGCGCAACACACAATGGCGGCGCCCTGAGCACTCGGGCCGCTGCGGAGCCTCCGGAGTACCGGAGCACTCCCTGCACATCTTGGCAACCCGCCCATTCACCCAACACCTCCTGAAGGCCGCTCGCACCCGCTGCCTGCATCCGCGTGCCCCCACAGCTTGCCGCAACTTTCCCGACCGCCAGGCTCCGGCTCTCCCCAGTTGAGGGCCTCCCTCACGGTCCCGCACAGAGCCTCTGACACCAGCACTCACCGACATGAGAGTGAGGCCCACATAGCTGGGGAGAGCCAGTGCACCAGAGGCCTGAGTCCATCCCCGGGTTGTATGTATTTTGAGGTGATAATTTATTGGGGCAGTGGTTTTTTTTTTTTTTGTATTTATTTGCGGGGGTGGAGATTTTTTTCTATGTATTTGGAAGGGGGGGTTGTATGTATTTGCGTGATGTGGGTTTTTTTGTATGTATTTGAGGGGTATTTTTTAATCTATCTGGGAGGGAGGTTGTATTTATTTGGGGGGGTTCTATGTATTTAGGGGTTTGAATCTATTTGGGGGTGGGGGGTTGTATGTATTTGAGGGTTGGTGGTTTGTATGTTTTTGGGGGTGGGGATTTTTTTGAATATATTTGGGGGGTGGGTTTTTTTGTATGTATTTTGGGGGTTATGTATTTGAGGGGTGCGGGGTTTGTATGTATGTGGGGTTTATGAATTTCAGAGGGGTGGTTGTATGTATTTGTGGGGTGTTTTTTTTTTTAAATGTATTTGAGGGTGGGGGTTGTATGTATTTGAGGCGGTTATGTTTTGGGACAGTGGGGTTTTTTGGTATGTATTTGGGGGGATGGTTATTTTTGCTATATATTTGTGAAAAGGGTTGTTTGTATTTGGGTGGTGGTGGGGTTTTGTATGTGTAGCCCCTCTTCCCGGGGCCAATCGCAGATTGCCCCCCCCCCTCTGTACTAGGGTCTGGCTACGTGTCTGTGGGTGGTGCATACCTGTAGGTAACAGAAGGGCCTGTGTCTCCCGCGATGGAATGGGGGTGAAAGGCCCAGGTTTCTGGGGTGAAGGCCTCCGTTCTTTACTCAGTGGTGCAACGCCTCCATCTCTGTTAATCCCCAGGGATGTGGGGTGGAACCCTTACAGAGAGTTCCCTTCTCAGGGACGAGAGATTCCAGTCTCAGACAGTCTTTATGTAAAATCAGCAGCAGCTCTTTATTCAGTGCAGGAATGGCAGCAGGATCACAGACAGTCAGGTACAGCTTGTCCCCCTCCTCCAGACTGCTCTCCCTCAGGATGGTATCTCTTCTCCCTGCCTCCACCCCAAGCCACGGGCACTCGGGTGGGGCTAGCTCTTCCCTCACCCCTAAACAGGGTGAGAGGAATTGGTCCACCTATAGCTCACTAGGCCCTACTCCTCAGGAACCCAGCTAGCTCACATACTCTGACTGTCCAGTCAGACACTCCAACACTAACTCATCAGGACTGAATCCAGGACTGAACTGTCACTGACAGGAACAGACACACACACTAAATAGAGACAGCCCTCCCCTTCATGACACCAGCAGGTACCGCCCCTGTGTCTATACCTTCCACACAGGGTCAGGTGACCTACTTCCACCACTCAGAGCAGGGCTTGATGTGGGGGAAACCCATGATAATTACTGGCAGCCTGCCCTTAACAGGGCTTATACCAGTAGGAGGAAAGACATATAGCCCAATTTCTTACCAGGGCTACACTCTCCCTCAGATGGAATCCAATGGTCCCCACTTGGACCTAATTACGTACCATCCTGCAGGCAAACAATCTGGAAATACAAACACAGTTGATTAGTGCATAACATCAGACTGTCCCACCCGGATGGCGAATCAATGATAAGGTACCTCCCAACATGGAGAACCCAACTAATAACAATGACGCGGGTCAGGCTTCCTAACTTCCCGCCCATTGTGGTCTGTCACTTTAACATAATAGGGCTGTACTGACCCATACTCCTGCCTATACACCACACTATTCATGTAATACTCCTCCCGGTACTCCATGCTCGTATGACATTGCATACTTTATCCTCATTGTAATAGGCGGCCCTACCGAAATTAGTCTGTATGTACTCCATCACCGCTTCTCGGAGCCAGGTATTCTCTGCTCCTCTATCTCCTGCATAATAGGTTCAGGTACATAGGGGAACTCATAGCCATGGGATTGCCTGTACCTGGCCCCTATGGCCCTGTCTGCTCTACTGAGCTTGGTCAGCCTTCGGTCTCCTGCCCTGCTTGGCAGTACCCAAAACTGAGGCTCCTCTGGGGCAACATCATCATACAAAACGACGGAACCTGTAGGGATAATTATCTTCTGCTCAATGTCCCTATACCTCTTCTCTAATTCGTCAGCAACCTCCTGGGGAGAAAAGGTGCCTACAGCCCACCAATGATCAACTATACTGTTTTTAATGAGTAATAACTGGGTACGGTCCATACCCTTGGGTACTCTGTAACAGCGGTGCCCACCACTTGTCTTGGTGCTCATATCCTGATACTACTCTCATATCTGTATCAGACTCGACTTGTGAGAACACACCTGACGTGACGACCTCAGTAGAGTGTGAGCCTTTGGATCCACCTTGTGTCTTGTTGGTGTAGATTGTGGGATTCATTTTATGCACTACCGTACTCACAGGACCCGCTTGAGCAGCTGTCTGGGACCCTTGGGCCCTACCTCTAGGTACAGGAGAAAATGCAACAGGGTTAGACACACGTATCACACTTGAATATGGTATCTCCCCATCAGACCCTTCATCACTGAGTTCCCAATCCCTCCAATCCTTAGAATATTTGGGTGTCTTGCTCAGCTTATCCCTGCAAGGGCCCAGTGGCATGACACGTGACGGGGCAGTGGCCGGGGCAATGCCGCTAGGGGCGGTGACCAGGGGATCAGCAATGTCCGGTACAGTGTCTATGAGTCGGGCAATGCCACGACCAGTGGGCATCTTACGACTTGCCCGGTCCGCCGTGCTTCGTGCTCCTCTGGTGGCGACTTGGGCCTTGAGTGTCACGAGCGCTGCCTCCATGGCCGCTCTCCTCTTTGAAGAAAACAAAGCTTCCGAGCCTCTGCGCCAGGGGGACCCGGAAGTGACGTCATCGCTGGTGGCCGCGGAATCTCCATCCGCTCCGTGGTCTCACAACGGAAGTGTGTCGAGGACCGGAAGGGGCGGTGGTGGACCATCCGACTCGCGGACGGGCAGGTAGGCCGCAAGCCTTTCTCTCTCTGCAGGTTCCGTCTTCGCCTTGCGGGAGTAAGGGGGTGGGGGTGTCTCCTTACCACTCCGCTGCCGGCTGATGCTTGTCGGTTCCTCCGGAGCCGTCTCAAATCCCATCTCTGCCGCACAGGGATCTCAACCCGGCCGGGGGACTTCTACATGGTTCAGGCCGCACCAGCGCTCGCCGTTGGGGGGTATCCAGACTCGTCTGCTCCCTCTCTCCGGTAAGTGGACCGCCATCTTTGTTACAGCTAGGGTGGTTCGCCGGTAGGCGCATCACCACCGATGATAGGCCATGTCTTTCCTCCGAAGACGACTTTAACGGTTCCTCCGCCTGGGAGTTACCTCAATCTCTTGCCACACCACCAGAGGGTAGTGGTACGAAACGGGCCCGCTCCGGTACCTCCACTGCGGTCGCGCTCTCGGCCAGCGGGATATCTCTGATTGGCTGGGCCTCAGTTCCCACCTCAGCGGTGATACAGGGAACCAGGACAGCCTTCTCCTCCGTCTAAGCCACCTCAGTTACGGTTCCCGGAGAGGCACTTCACGGTGTCTTTAGCATAGGCCATGGCTCGACAGGCCACAAGTAGAACGTGCCACATTGAGGGCATCGCGCCGTCATGCTCGGGGCCGGTCCGGGTGTCCTGCAGTGTACGCACAGGCACCGGAGATACTCTCGGCTATCAACCTCCACAACCAGGAAGCCTCCTGGAAACTGAAATGGGGTTACGCCCAAATCAGCCATCTTTTCCGCAGGGGTTGAACAGTTCAGCTCACTCTTAGCTCCTCTCTCTTCAATAGTCAGGCAGAAGTGATGTTCCTCACTCTCACTTCCTGTCCCTCCCTTCTCTGGAGAGGACAGTTCTGATTGGCTCTTGTCGTGCCCCCTCCCTCTGGTGGAAATAAGAGGAGGGGCACTCTCTCGCTCTGCGTGACGTGGCTTTGTCTGTCGGCCAGTCACTGCACATGTGGGCGTGCTTTCGGCTTTTGCACTGCTCCGCTCTGTCTGCTGGGGATCTGGGTTTGGCACCAAACCCCTGCACATCTCTCGCCACAATTCTCTTGCAGCCTGCTTGCACGCAGCACGTGCGTGATCTAGGCTTGGCGGGAGTCGCCATTTTGGATCGGCTGCAACCTGCTTTGCCGCGAATTATGCTGCTGTCGCCATTTTCACCTCTTTGCCCCGCAGAGCACATGTATCTCCGGCCGCCATCTTTAGTGAGCCCACCATAGCGCTACTCTGTGTCTACCGTGCAACACGTCCCTACACACTGACTGTTTTCTGAATACTCTCTGAATGCTCTCTGCATGCTTTACCCACAAATATGATGTATGGCATACCCCAGGCTAGGCAGAACTCCTTCTTAGTACACCGCACTCGCTGATGGTTCCTACAAGTACTCTGTGGTGTGCTGGCTAGGGTACTGGGCATCTCCTCAGTACTGGGCGTCTCCTACTGTTGGCCACTCATAGTGCGGGCCCTGGGCCATGGTCCCTGGACTAGTTAACAGGCTAACCCCCCCAGTTGCCTCCCACTATCTGCCTCAAGGGACTAGAACAGCGATAGCCACTCACCCAATTTACAAAACCCTCTTAGGGCACCCAGGGCGTACTGTGCGAGAGTCCATGCTCCCCGACTACCCCTGATGTGCAATTGCACCCTACTTTCTGCAGTACTTGCATGGAAGGTGCACTTAGCGCTCCCAGCTCTGCTTTGCTGATAACCTGGACTGTTTCTATATCTCAGCATCGCCTCCAATGTAGCCCGTCTTCCCGGGGCCAATCGCAGATTGGGCCCCCCCCTCTGTACTAGGGTCTGGCTACGTGTCTGTGGGTGGTGCATACCTGTAGGTAACAGAAGGGTCTGAGTCTCCCGCGATGGTATGGGGGTGACAGGACCAAGTTTCTAGGGTGAATGCCTCCGTTCTTTACTCAGTGGTGCAACGCCTCCATCTCTGTTAAGCCCCAGGGATGTGGGGTGGACCCCTTACAGAGAGTCCTCTTCTCAGGTACAAGAGATTCCAGTCTCAGACAGTGTTTATGTAAAATCAGCAGCAGCTCTTTATTCATTGCAGGAATGGCAGCAGGATCACAGACAGTCAGGTACAGCTTGCCCCCCTCCTCCAGACTGCTCTTCCTCAGGATGGTATCTCTTCTCCCTGCCTCCACCCCAAGCCACGGGCACTCGGGTGGGGCTAGCTCTTCCCTCACCCCTAAACAGGGTGAGAGGAATTGGTCCACCTATAGCTCACTAGGCCCTACTCCTCAGGAACCCAGCTAGCTCACATACTCTGACTGTCCAGTCAGACACTCCAACACTAACTCATCAGGACTGAACCCAGGACTGAACTGTCACTGACAGGAACAGACACACACACTAAATAGAGACAGCCCTCCCCTTCATGACACCAGCAGGTACCGCCCCTGTGTCTATACCTTCCACACAGGGTCAGGTGACCTACTTCCACCACTCAGAGCAGGGCTTGATGTGGGGGAAACCCATGATAAGTACTGGCAGTCTGCCCTTAACAAGGCTTATACCAGTAGGAGGAAAGACATATAGCCCTATTTCTTACAAGGGCTACATATGTATTTTGGGGGGTGTTTTTTAATGTGCTTGTTTGTTTTTAAATGTATTTGGGAGGTTTTTTTAATCTATTTTGTGTGGGGGGGTGGTGTGGGGAAAATTTATGTATTCAGGGGGTGGTGTTTTTGTATGTATTTGGGGGGTTTGTATGTATTTGGGGGTGGGAGTTTGTATGTATTTGGGGGTGTTCTTTTAGTATTTGGGGTTGGGAGGAAGTTTGTATTTGAAGTGGTGGTGGGGTGGTTGTATGTATTTGGGGGGGTGTATTTTGTGTGGGGGGGTCTATTTTGTGTGTGGGGGTAATTACTGTGGGGCAATGGTCTGCAGCCAGGAAGGAGGGGAGCGAATGAGTGTGAGAGGGGGATTGAGGGAGGTGGGATTGAGTGACAGTGGGGTAATTAATGGAGGGGGGAGAGTGAGAGACGAGGGGGAGCGAGTGAGGAAGAAAGGGGGTAAGAGGGAGATGAAGATGAGAGAAATACATGGGCAAAGGGGGGAAATAGAGGGGGCTCACGAGGTGTGAAATAGGGGGGAGATGGGGGCTCGCAAGACAACCGACATGGGGATGGGGGACCCTGGTCATAATTGCTGTCTTGAGCCCCAGTAAATCTGTCAGCAGCCCTGGAGATAAGAACACATAGCATGAATGATAGCATTTACTTCCACGACTTGGGAATGTAATTGTCTATTTGATTGCAATATTTGATCATATTCTCTTGTAGTTAAACACAATAGGTAGCGCTAATAAAGAATAAATAAGGACAAGGAAATTACATATAATATAAGCAGCCTAGATACACCTCTGACCCCCAGTCAGAGAAGAGCAATGGAACTGTAATGGTATCAATGGCGCTATCAAAAATATATATAAATATAAAGGAATATACAACCAGATGGCGATTGGAAAATTCAATGATGATCTCAGCAGACGGTGATCAACCATGAAATATAAGAAAAGAAAACATATATAATACTGTAACACACTCAAGACAAACACACAGACAATGACTAACAATGTTGCTGATCACACAGATGATTAATAAAAAAACATTTAATATGTTATAAAACCATATAAGACATATAAGACAAATATGACAAAGTTAAAGGTCCCAACAATATCCTGTAACTGGCCGAAATGCCGGCTTACCGGAGCCTGGATGGTATGCAAATAATTATTTGCCTGAACTTTCTTAAAGAATGTTTTCGTGTGTAATGTATCATCCATAACATAAATAACCAAATCTAAAAAATCAATCGACGTGTTACTAGAAGTAAAAGTAAATTTTAAATTAAATGGATTATCATTCATATAGTGCTGAAAAAGTTCTAATTGATGTGTGGAACCTGACCAAATGAAAATAATATCATCGATGTAGCGCCGCCAGAGTACCAGGCTTGCTCCAAAGTTCAGGCAAATAATTATTTGCATGCCAACAGTCATCACAACCCGACATGGATCAATAACATACCCAAAGGGCAGTTTACGAGATTAAAACGTAATAATTCAACTACGGAGACATTTCATCTGCAAGCTTGTGTCACATCTACAGCAACTCCGGTCAGAGACCGTCCCGCTGACGCGTCACACGGCGGACCCATGCGCACACGCACGGCCAGGGCAGTACATGCACGCTCGGAAAGGAGCTGCCAGTGCCTCCCACAGGGAGGGAACTCGGCCGTACGCCCGCGTGACGTCAGCGCTCCGCGACGCGCATCGCGCACGCGCGCGGGTTGCTCGGCAACCAAGGCAATCACCTGGAAAGCCTGACCTGCAGGCTGTTTCAGATTACTGCCGCCCGGACATCATTGGAGGACCGGATCACACCCCTGCAAGGTAATTGGATCCCTCCCACATAAATATCTGCTCCTGTCTGGCATTCCTTGCTGAGCATAAACTCCAGTTTATGCATTGTGCTCACCGCTGCTGTTTAGTTTGCTTGAACTTTGCTTGGTCTGACCTGTCTGTTCTCTGATATCCTGATCCTGGCTGTTCTTTGGATTCCTACACTCTCCTGCACTTTGACCCCGGCTTCGTCCTCGACCATTCTACCTTCTATTACCCTGGACCTTGGCTACGGAAATCTACCATCCTCTACTCTCCAACCCCGGAACACGGCAAGTACCCTGACTACCCTGATCTCTCCAACCCTACGACGCGGTACGACTTGGACTACGCATTCCGGACAGGACTGCGTGGTTGTGGGTCGGTGTCTTTCTATCCCCACCTCAGCCCCGCGGTCTTCCGTCCTGTTTGTGGTGAGCGCAGCGTGACAGCTTGCGACTTGAAGAACAAATTCATTGATAGAAAATATTCTTCCATAGATTTAGATCGAGTCATCTCCGAAGTTGATCAAATTGATAGGAGCACTCTTCTTCAATACAGACAGAAAAATAAAAATAATACCTATATGAACATACCGTTCATTACCCAATATAATCAGATGGCTCCGTCCATTAAACAAACTTTACGTAAATATTGGCCTATTCTGAGAAAGGACAAAGATTTAATGGATATACTACCTCCAAATCCTAAGATCATTTTTACCAAAGCTCAGAGTATTGGCCAAAAATTAGCTCCTAGTTGTCCCCTGACACGTCAAAAACCTCATATTAATAATAAGATAAAAGGGTATTTTCCATGCAATTCATGCACAGCTTGTAAATATAGTTCAAAAAATGTTTCCTTCAAATCCACAAACACCACAAAAATATACAATATCAAACAGCTTATTAACTGTAATAGTGTTAACGTTATTTATCTCCTTGAGTGTCCTTGTGGTCTGCAGTATGTGGGTATGACAACCAGGCCTATCAAACGCCGTTTGTATGAGCACATTTACTATATCAAAAAAGGTCTGGTTACACATAGCGTTTCCAGTCATTTTCTCCAGGCGCATGGCGGAAGTCCCGTTGGTTTAAAGTGTACGGCCATCCTTCGATCACCCCAAATTGGCGTGGAGGTAATATCACAATGCAATTAGGGAGACGAGAATCCTTCTGGATTTATGAACTCTGTACATTGGTTCCACAGGGCCTTAACGTTGAATTCGATCTTAAATCCTTTTTGTTAGATAAATAATAATATAAGTTTCTTATATATATGTATATTCACATATTAATCACACATTATAATTATTATTATATAGATGCACATTGTTATCAATATAGGTATGTGTATGCTTGCGATGTATAAACTTACATTTATATTCATACATTTCACACATTATATTGTTTAGTAGTATATTGTCACGGTAGTGCTCGCCACAAACCTGGGTCGGACCGCGTGGCTGAGGTGGGGTTGTAAAAGCACCGACCTTAGACCGCGCAGGCTGATCCGGATTGCGCAGTTCGTAGTCGTACGTAGCAGGATCGGGACTGGAGAAGGCAGCATCGTCAGTGGACAAGCCAGGGTCAGGACTGGAGACATCAGGGTAAACGTTGTTCAAGCAGGAGTTCGGCAACAGGTAGTCAGGAGTTCCCCGCTTCAGCTTAGGAGCGCAGGAGTGGGCTCTGCGCGTGCGGCGACCATGGCCCATGGTACTGGTCTCAGGAAAGGATAGGCAGACCAAAGTGGGCACACCGCCTGGCTGCACTGGCAAACCAGTGCTTCAGCGCCAGAGTCCTGAGCGGGCTGGAGAATCCTCCACTACAGCACAGGAAAAGACCTCTGCGTGAAAATAGCAGCAGGCCTCAGGAAACCTGGAAGCTGAAGTACGCTGGGGATCAATGCTTCAGCACAGGAACAGACCTCTGCGTGAAAATAGCAGCAGGCTTCAGGAAACCAGGAAGCTGAAGTACGCTGGGGATCAATGCTTCAGCACAGGAACAAGAACTAGGACAAACAGAGTAGTAACGAGATAACAAGCCAGGGGCTTGTGGCTGAACACTCGGTGACATCCAGGAAGGACTATGCTCAGCAGGGAGCATTGTGGGAAGGCAGTACCTAAAGGTCAGTGAACCAATAGCAGAAGGGGTGTGTGACAGCATTGCCTCAATGAGTGAATCCAGGCTGCAGTAAATATCAGGGGAAGTGTTCCAGGACTGCACAGTCTGTAAGGCAAGGTAAACAGTAAACTGAGATGTGGATTCCTTAGATATATAGATGCAATTTAATTATATTAATTTAATTATATTATATTATATTATTCAATGTAGTGCACAGTCATATATGTAGTCTAACACTTGTCAATTGATTAAATAGATAGTATACACAAACCACTTACTTTCACGTATTAACTAGATATCATTATTTATATACTGTACATTAGGTACCAGTTGGGTCACTGTTACTAGTCACTCTATCATTATAGATTGCAGGAGGTCTATCCCTGACACCAATGAACTAGATTGCTATATCCATCACTTTGTTTTTTCTGTTGTTCTATTGTATACCTGATGGATAGAATATACTGCTGCGGCACAGTTTATTCGAGCATTTGCCCGTTCTGTGCCGCAGCAGTAGCCTGGCGCGCGCCCGAGTGTGACGGGCGCGCGCCGAAGCAGCGGAAGAGCGCCCTCCGATCGGGGCGCTCTCCCTACCGCTGCCGGGTCCGCCGGGTCCCCCGGAACCCCCTGCCGCTGTCCCGCGATCGCGGGACACCAGGGCTCCCTCGGGGAGCCCCTGGACGTGCGTGCAGGGGGCGCACGCTCCCGAAGACGCGTGACCGCGCGTCTATGACGCGCGGCACGCCGAGGGGCGGCCACTAGCAAGCCGGGAAATCTCCCGGCTTGCAGATCTGGCCGCAGTGCAATTAAATGTGTCGCCAGTGTACTAACTTTTTTATACATCATCAGATATTATTCACATTAGGTACCGGTTGGGATACTGCTACTGGTCACTCCATTATTATTATTGAATGCTGTCTATCCCTGACATCAATGTATTAGATTATAATATCAACGACTTGGTTTGTTCTGTTATTGTCCTTTTTCTAATATATGGCAGATACCCTCCAATTATATGTTTATTGTGAGTTTGATAGATATATTCATTGTATGCTAACCACCATATTTTATTCTGTTCTGTTGTTGCTGATTCATGACGCGGTATATAAAATACTTCACTGCGCATGTCTGGGACTTTATAATGGTACCATGTACCTTTAAATCTTTTCCCATAAATACACGGACACACAGGGACTTTATTCATTCAATTTTACCCCTGAGGAAGGAGGCAGAGGCTTCCGAAACGCGTTGGGTGGTCCCTGGTATCACTGAGACTGTCCTTATCCCCGCAAACCGTGCCGTGCTGCTGCTCCACCAAAGCATCTTTTGAATTTGCTGCCATAGATCTACACGCGACCGCGAGGAGCTGGTGAATCTGCGGCTTCATTCTTCTGGTGTCGGGCGCTTTTGCTTTCCCTGCTCCAGCGTGGGCGGATGCTCTTTCCACGGACGGTCTACACCACACGTGGCAGACGCCGGAGAGACATGCAGGAGCTGTGCCAGCAGTATGAGAGGGAATACTCTCTGATTATCCACTGCCTAATACCACCCAGGCTCCGGTAAGCCGGCATTTCGGCCAGTTACAGGATATTGTTGGGACCTTTAACTTTGTCATATTTGTCTTATATGTCTTATATGGTTTTAGAACATATTAAATGTTTTTTTATTAGTCATCTGTGTGATCAGCAACATTGTTAGTCATTGTCTGTGTGTTTGTCTTGAGTGTGTTACAGTATTATACTATGTTTTCTTTTCTTATATTTCATGGTTGATCACCGTCTGCTGAGATCATCATTGAATTTTCCAATCGCCATCTGGTTGTATATTCCTTTATATTTATATATATTTTTGATAGCGCCATTGATACCATTACAGTTCCATATTCTCTTGTAGATTACACTGTGAAAACTCTATCTGATTGCGAGAATCTTACTGATATGAGTATTAATATGGATTGGGGATAGGTGGAGGAAATACAATTTTATTTATTATTTCTTTGTTTCAAAGACTAAGCCTAATTTATATTAGGATTCATATGACTGTTGTTGTTGTAGAAGACTAAAAATATTGTCTGAACAACTGATTATTGATGATGGTTCAATACATTTGATATATTTGTAATGTTATTTACACGTAAATTCTCAAAGGGAAAATTATATCTCCATTTATGCCATTGACAGCATATGCTGTTACTCTATGTATCATACCACATATACCATATCCCATGGTACTCATTCCAGCCAGACCATGTTACCATGCAAACGTATTTATTTATTTATAAAATGTTTACCAGGAAATAATACATTGAGAGTTATCTAGTGGTGGGATTCAGCCGGTTCGCACTGGTACGTGCGAACCTGTTATTAAAATTTCACAATTTCGCCGAACCGGTGCTTAATTCTCTCACCTGTCCGGGCAGCGAGCGGCTTCTACCAGCATCTCCCGGCATCTTTTCCCTGCATATCTTCCCAATATGGCCGCCCGGCCTCAAATTGAGCCACGTTGCCATGCCAACGGGAACGCCACGTGATGTAACCACATCATGTGATGCCCCGTTGCTATGGCAATGAGGCGCTACATTACGTTACGTGGTATCGCGTTGTCGTGGCAATGCAGCGCCAAGTGATGCTGCGCAGCCATATTGAGAAGATTTGCAAGGGGAACATGCGATGCCGGAGCATGCTGGGAGACGCCGCCCGCCGCCCAGACAGGTGAAAGAGTTTCAGGGGGAAGATGCCGCAGGGGAAAGATGCCGGAAGGACGCCGCTAAAGGTAAGAACCGGTTACTAACATTTCTGAATCCCATCACTGGAATTACCCCTCGTTTTTAAGTATGTCCTGGGCACAAAGTTATGATATCAATACATGGTTACATTAAATGAACAGTGGTTATACATTCAATTGACAGACATTTCATGGACATTTAGAATTAATTTGATTATGGGCGTATGCAACAGTTACAAACAAGATTAGAATTGTGTTAGAAGAGATAGAATAGGCCGGCAATGTATTGTGGTAGAAGAGGCCCTTCCCCAAGAAGCATACAATCTCTAGGGAAGGGTAAGTGCAAACAGGTTACAGGGGATGAAAAGGTTGGTGTGTTTCAGATTGTAACAGAGCAGCTGTAACATCAGCAAAAGGTAACAAACAGCAGACACTCTTTGGCTGCCACCTTTGTGGTGACACAGATGTAGGCTGAGGACAATAAACATTGCAGAGGGCGGGGCTGATAAAACACAGCAAGCAATCCCAGATGTCAACCCTTAGCACACTGGTTCTGTGCAGAGGGGAGCAGCTCTTGGGGATTATGTGACTCCCGGTAACCTTGGAATTGAAAAGGCCAAGACTTAGCATTGACGTTCAGAATTATGCCGGGAGTCTGTGATCTCTGTGCATGTAGTGTATTAAATGAAAATACATCTACGAGATATGAGCCACCTTCATCAGGCCCTCCAAAAGTCCAAGTGCAAGAGGAATATGTGGTAGCTAATATCCTCGATTCCCAGAAACACAGCACCAGTACATGTACAGTCCAGAAGAGAGGTCATGAGAACTATTTGGGTTTCATTTAAAAACACATATAAACAGGTACTTCACAAGGCATATAGATTGGTAGTTTAAGTGATTAATTTCTTAAATGTAGTTTAGAATTTCAGATCAAAGCCTTTACTAAGAGATGCAGATAAGGAACTGGCCTCTCAAATATGAAACCCTGATTTAAATCTTTGTCTTCGTCACATTTAAAAGATATAATCGTGGGGGAGGTATTAATATACCAATTTATTAGCCCAAAAAGAGTAAGAGGAGATGTTCAGTCGTAAAGGTTCTGGTTTTGTATCAGGTACCTAGTGGCTAGCTGCTTGTTGATGGCTGCTAGATCAATCCTCCTAAGAGGATACTAGGTATAGCTATAGTGAGTATAGGTACCAACTGGTCACTATAGTGCATACAAAGTATATGTGTATGTACGTTCGCTGTGTACTATATCCTATATCTGTGCCAGTGTGAATGCATCTGTGCCAGGGTTATGCCTGCACGAGGACTTCCGTGCGACACAACTATTTGTACCTGATTATTATTATCATATTTTATCATTACAGTAGCTGGGAATAGACATTACTAGTCTGTATCTACCCTACAGGTGATTCACACGAGATAGCTACTGCTGCGGCAGCTTTTATTCTAACAAATCACCGGTTTTTCCCTGGCTTGTACCTGGAATGCGACGCTCTTTACCTGGCGCATGCCGCGTTCATTTTACGTTCCCAGCCACGGGTCATGCCCAGCTGACGCGCGGTTGATGGGTTTATTGATAATGGTTCGGATTTAATAGGCTGCAATGCTTCGCGTGTCCGCCAGATGGCAGATATTCATGAATTGTAATGCGCATGCATTTCAGTAATGTGTCGGCTTGCAGGTGTTTCGCTTAAAAAAGATACTGTACCACAGTGTGCCATTGTAACTTGGCCTTGAGACTGAAGGAAGAGGTTGCAAAAATGTATCAATTTAGGCTTTTCATATTAAAGAAAGACAAAGACCAGTTTCGGTTACAGTATTCTCCAGAGACCCGCCCGCCATGAGTGTTCAAGTGCAGCCCGCTTTCCAAAAACCCTACAGAAGTTACGCGTATTTGAAATGTGCCGCGATTAATGCAACAGAGGATAAGATGGAAACAGTTGTTCAAATTTATCAGTATTTTATCGAAAACTATGACTTTTACAAATTTTCGCCAACTCCTCATACGTGGAAGCGTGCAGTAAGGAAAAGGTTATGTAGCGATCCCTGTTTTAATCGTATTGAGCCACAATTTGTTGGAGGGTATTGGTGTGTATCACCGGATTTTTCCGGTATCTATGATCATGAAGGCGGCAAAAGGCGAAGGGTCGTGTTAAAACCAACTAAGAAACGACAGTCGCTGCCAAGCAATGCACCAGCACCAGCACCGGCTTCCAATGACGGTTCCGCCATCAGTGACAACCCTGAGCCTGAGCCTGAGGCTGAGCCGGATTTCGCGTGCAGTTTTGATGAAGCTTGCATGTACCTAAGCAATTTCCAGCCTCACCAGCTGACTACAGGTGGACTAGTCCCGCTGCAAACTATCGACGTGCATGATCAAGAAAGCTGGACTGGCAGTGGACCGGCGCCGGCGCCAGCTGAATGGGAAATACTATGGTGAGTATTGTTGCCGTATTATTTTCTGTGTTTTTTTTATTTTGACAATACTGTATAAATATCGGTGTGATTCCAAAGTCAAGCGATTCTCCTGTAAGCAATATTATTGGCTGAGCAGCTTCTACAGTACTGTACTGCAGATACTGAACAATTGGTGGAACGCTAGGCGCATGCGCATGTGAACAGGAGAAAATTATTGGTGGGGCTGGCTGGGTACTTCTTTAGGGGGGTGACCATTACTGTACATTAAAACTTTTCTTTTTGTTTTTCCTCAGAAAAGAAAACGGCTAATGGGGGGATTTTGATGGATAATATCGCGTTGTTATTGACAATGCCTGCACATTGCTGAATCGGATTTAAAACCCCACGTCTACAGTTTTTTTGCCCTTGTTCCGGCCGTACAGTATACTGTGTAATAAACCCGAAAAAATAAAACTATGCATTTATTCTACATGTACAGTATCATTTACATTATGTGTGTTCTACAGTATACAGTGCCAGGTTCCTAACATCTAGGGGCAAAATGAATTTTATTTCTAGGTGCCCTAGAACAGAAGTTCCCATGCCAATTGGCCGTGAACTTGACCGAGGCCCTAGTTCCCATGCCAATTGCGCGATTACCCTGACTCCGTTCTGTTGCCACGAGAGGGTCGCTATTTGCCATGCAATCCTGCCTGAACTAGGACTACATGGTGACTGAATCTGAGCCCTCTAGGTTGAACAGAACCGGAGTTATGGGTTCCAGGTTTCTGCTCATTCTGACTTACATTAGCCGTTTCAAAGCAGCGCGGCTTTCTCCTCCATTACGCTCAATGATAGGACCCTCCTCGCCGGCGGGACCCTTTCTCGCCACCATTACTGGTCGGACCCTGTTGGGGTCAAGTGAGGGGGTTCCTAACATCTATAGGCAAAATGAATTTTATTTCGAGGTGCCCTAGAATAGACGTTCCCACGCCAATTGCCCTAGTTCCCACGCCAATTGCGCGATCATTGCTCGTTTTTGACAATGTTGCCGATCTTGCGGCTTTGCGGTCTGCCAGTAAAAAAACAGTGCAGTAAGCCTCGACATTTGTTACACAGTCAAAGGAGCAAATGGAAACAATGTAAGACAAATCAACATGTTCTTTTATTGGTGGAGTAAGTACAAAAACATTTATTTACAAATACTGTACAATGTTGAAACATTTTAAGTGCACAGCAATTCAAAACATCAACAGGTGTATGGTTTACTGCTACAGTACATGTGTGCAAACATTTGTCAGTCAGTATGGTTTACAGTCACATGTTTTAAATACAATACATTCTTTAATATCTTTAAAATATAAATATATAAATATAATTTAAAATAATCCGTTCTGTGGGTCTGAGCGGGTTGAAATTTGCCTGGTCCTCATGTGGAAGGACCCTTGCCATAGTGGCCAAATATCAGCCTTCCACATCCCCCGGAACCGGAGATACGAAAATACAGTTTAAAAGCACATTACAAAAGTGGCTTTTTTCTGCCATGCAAGTCAATTGCAGAAACCTAAACTTTACCATTACCCTTACTCCGTTCTGTTGCGACTAGAGGGTCGCTATTTGCCATGCAATCCTGCCTGAACTAGGACTACATGGTGACCGAATCTGAGCCCTCTAGGTTGAACAGAACCGGAGTTATGGGTTCCAGGTTTCTGCTCATTCAGACTTAGCGTTTTCAAAGCAGCGCGGCTTTCTCCACCATTATGGTCAATGATAGGACCCTCCTCGCCGGCGTGACCCTTTCTCGCCACCATTACTGGTCGGACCCTGTTGGGGTCAAGTGAGGGGGTCCTAACATCTATAGGCAATAGGCAAAATGAATTTTATTTCTAGGTGCCCTAGAACAGAAGTTCCCACGCCAATTGCCCTAGTTCCCACGCCAATTGCGCGATCATTGCTCTTTTTTGACAATGTTGCCGATCTTGCGGCTTTGCGGTCTGGCAGTAAAAAAACAGTGCAGTAAGCCTCGACATTTGTTACACTGTCAAAGGAGCAAATGGAAACAATGTAAGACAAATCAACATGTTCTTTTATTGGTAAAGTCATTACAAAAACATTTATTTACAAATACTGTACAATGTTGAAACATTTTAAGTGCACAGCAATTCAAAACATCGACAGTACAGTCCTAGAGGGCAGCAAACAGGGCAGGTGTACAGGACAACCTTGAAAACCGTGCCTGTTTTCGGCCCCCAGGGACTGGAGTCGTGCATGTCCTGCGTAAAAAAGCACACAACAACATCTCCTTTTTTTAAGTACAGCGGGTACTGTAGGGCAAAACATGTACAGTACAATACAGTTCAGCACAACAGTATGGTCTCACTGAAAGTCCTCCACATTGTCCATCCATGGCCGATTCCTTGCATGGTGCAAAACGCCATTAATGCAGTCTCGAACGCCTTTCATTACAGGATCTGTAATTGGATAAAAGAGCCGCATTTCATCCAGAATGTTTTTCCTTAAATTGTCAGGAAGCGCCTTTTTTATGCGATTCCCATCGTAGTTCACTTTGAAGGCCCAGTCGCAGTACAACGAGTAGGGAACATGGTGCTTAAAAATTAACAGGGCATACTTGTGGGGTACACCAGCACTCTTCACCCTATACGTCTCCCTGAGCTTCAGTGGCAGATCGCACAGGGTGATGTCGGGCACCGTATCGATGCGAGAGGGTGTAGGTCTTTTGGGAGCGGGTGTGCTTGAGGCGACGGGCGATGGTAGGTTGTCTGGGAGGAAGCTTTCCTCCAGTCGTGGTCGCCGTGTTGTCTCCTGGCGTGGTCTTGACGGGGTTGTCATGTCCTCCTCAACGGCATACATGTACACTACATCTTCTGGTGGAGGGGGTGCGCTTGGTGATGGAAGGGGGTCGAAGGTCCCATTCATCACATCCATGTCACCCCCCTGCTCCGGCGTCGGGGAAACAGGGGCATTAGCACCGAGCAAATAATGTATGCCCGCTATGTCAGCCTCTATCTTCTCCATCCGTCGATCCATCCGTTATCCATTTGTAGCATCCGTTGCTCCACATTTAACATTGTCTCCAGAAGCAGATCTATCTTTGCTAGCACAATAGAATTCCCGGGGAGATCCACACTTATCCCATTCAGCATCCGGTCTAACGAGCTGCTTCTTGTGCATGGCGTCTGGACATCTGGGGGGATGGGTGCAATGGAGGATGAGATGGGGGTTCCTTGGACAGAGGCGACATCGAGGAAGAGTGGAGGAGGTGACCTGTGGATACCTGGTAGAGTTGAAGCGGCAGCGTCGTCGAAGAGGGATGGAGAAAGTGACCTTTGGATTTCCGGCCAAGAAGCAGAGTCGTCCAAGAGCAAAGTAGACAGTGACCCTTGGATTTCAGAGGCGGCGGCGTCGTCGGATGGAACCGGAGAAAATGGGGTTGGAGAAGACGGGCTGAAGATTTCCGGGACAGCTACAGCAGAGTTGTCAAAGCATATGTGAGGAAGTGGTCTGCGGGTTCGATGGGTTGGCTCCCATTCGTTTTTTTTCGAGAGTACATCACCGTATATGTTCTTCAACATAATGAGGCTTACGTCTAAGAAAACCCTTAGCCTTTGGGGTCAGCAGATGGTTTTCTTTATTGGATTTAGCCTGTTGCGTTTGCCTTGGCGTGGAAATGGCAACCGCCTTTCGCTTTTTCAGCTTGACAGGCACGGCAGAGGCGAGTGGGTTCCTGCGTCCATAGAATCGGGGTTGCTCCATGGAAGCAGGTGGCACAATGCAGTATCTGGACAAGGGCAAGTTCAGATAAAGATCATAGAGTGGTGGGCTATGCAAAGTGTGTAACCTTTTATGCATGGTGACCAGGTACAGGTGTTGAAAGTGGGCGTACTCTAATGTGAGTCATTACCGTATAAATACACCATCCATTTTGTGTATTGACTGCACATAGAATACACATCGACTAAACATCGAATACACATTCTTGTGTTTGTATTTCTTTCTACTCCCAGCAATGCCTGTTAAAAAGATTTCAAAGGAGCTCAGCATGCGAATTAAGGAGATGTACACGAGCGGACACCGAATTGCTGCTATCCAACGCTGGTTAGCTACTTCTGATCTCGTTGTGCCAGCAACCACCGTGAACTATCATGCATACGGAAAAAACAGAGACCGCAAAAGGGCACCAAGGGTAACTAACGCGTAAGTATATTTATAAAACTTAACAAAAAAATATAGAAAACTGTACGTACTGTACTGTTCATACAGTACAGTACATCTACAGTACAGTTCTGTATCTACTGTAATACTGTTGTTATTTCTGTTGATTTATATTACAACATAGTTTGTATATTTATAGTACAACAGTGTACATTTTTTGTATATTTCTATTTATCGTACAACGGTATATAGGATGTATATTTATATTTATATTACAACAGTATATATATTTTGTATATTTATATTTATAGTACAACAGTATACATTTTTTGTATATTTCTATTTATCGTACAACGGTATATATAGGATGTATATTTATATTTATATTACAACAGTATATATATTTTGTATATTTATATTTATAGTACAACAGTATATATATTTGGTATATTTATATTTATAGTACAACAGTATACATTTTTTGTATATTTCTATTTATCGTACAACGGTATATATAGGATGTATATTTATATTTATATTACAACAGTATATATATTTTGTATATTTATATTTATAGTACAACAGCATATATATTTTGTATATTTATATTTATAGTACAACAGTACACATTTTTTGTATATTTCTATTTATCGTACAACGGTATATATAGGGTGTATATTTATATTACAAAAGTATATATTTTTGGTATATTTATATTACAACATTATATTTATATACATTTTATATTGCTGCATATTAATAAAACAATATACTTTCTTTACATTGTACGGAGACAACTCTTCTGGTGGACAAAATAAGTGAGGAGAATGATGAGAGGAGTGCATTAAGGGTTAAAAACACTCTGCAGGAAAAGCACAATCTGACTGTATCCGAGAGCAGCATAAAGAAGATGAGACGCAGCATTGGATGGAAATATGGACGTGTGAGGTTAGTACTGGAGAGTACAGGAGGTAAAAGTGTTGTTCAGCAAACTGTACTGTACTGTACTGCTAAAAAAAATTATTCCTTGTCATTAGAGAGCGTACCCCATGATACGGGACGCAAACAAAATCAAAAGGGTGACTTTCCAGGATTGCATCTTCACTGATGAGTCGACTGTGTCGCTGGAGAGATTTGCAAGCTTTGCATTCCACAAAAAAGGCCGCATATCTTTGAAGCCGCGGCCAAAATACCCTGTGAAGCTGCATGTGTGGGGTGCCATCTCTAGGCGTGGACCGGGTTGCATTGTCATCTTTGAAGGTAAAATTTATCAAATATAATGTCGCCTAATGCACTGTAATTTACTAGTGTTGCCTTACTGTATGCACTGTACTGTACTATTGTGCAGTTTTTTGAGCACTTTTCTTTTCTTGCTATAGGAATCATGAATAAAGCTTTCTTCCAAGACAACATTGTGCCCGAGATAGTGCAATACATCACACGCGAGTTCCCCAATGGTCACCGCTTCTACCAGGACAAAGATCCGAAGCACACCGCGTCAACGGCACATATCCTTGAGCGCGGCATCAACTGGGTGAAGACGCCAGCGGAGTAAGTGCAGTAGACCGTGTCCCATTTTTGTTCCCCACTGTTTTTAGCTCTTAAACCAATTGTCCTTTTTTTCCAATGACAGATCGCCAGACTTCAATCCGATCGAAATGGTCTGGCATCAGCTGAAGGACCATATCCGGAAAGTGGCGAAACCCTCCAAAAAGGAAGAGCTGTTGAAAGGCATAATGAGTTTTTGGAATGATGTACTCACCGTGGAACGCTGCAATAAATATATAGACCATATTGCCACTGTGTTGCCCATTGTCATTGCGCGTAATGGGTAAGCATCAGGAAAGTAGTACTGTGCTGTAGTATTGTAAGTACAGTATGATACAGGTAAGTATGGCACAGATTTTTTCTTTCCAGGTAGTCAGAGTATACAGTAGTTAGTTTTTTCTTTACAGAGAGAGCAGCACCAGCCATCAGGTTACAGTACATAGAATTTAACAGTAGTCAGAGTATACAGTAGTTCCAGTATACAGTAGACTAGTTTGACAGTACTTCAGTAACTGCCTACTAACTGCTCCATTTTTTTCTTTCCAGAGAAAGCAGCACCAGCCACCTACAGTAGTTCTACACATCACACAATGCCATAATACAGTACGCACATACAGTACACTACAGTAACTGCACTAATTTTTTGTTTTCTTGTCGTTTCAGGAAAAAAGGGTGGCCTGGGGGGAGGTGTGTTTTTGAGTCCAGTCTAATCTGTTTGTACAGTAAAATGTACAGTATATAAACAGCAGTAATGATGTACACAAAACCTCTCCTCTCTCAATGAACTACTGTACTGTAGACAGAATGAGGAAAAGATAAAGACCGAAAAAATAATATTACTACACAGTATATACAGTATACAGCATATATATTATACAGTACCTTACAGTATATATTATGAAATAATATTCTTATAAATGTGCATTATTCATGTTTCCCCATGTTTTACAAATGTTTTCTAAATGGTTATCCAATTTCAATCTGCCAAAAGAACTTAATAAAGACTGCATTATGTATTATTCATGATTATTTTTATATTTGTATTTTTGGGGTCCTGACAAAATAAAATAAATAGTTATTCACTTTCCTACTAATCATAATCATTGACAACAACCCCCCCCCCCCCGACAGTATAGAAATGAATGACAAAACAACATGAATCAGTTAATAGTTTTTTTACTCTCAATTCTCACAATGCTGTGCACATCAGATTTACATTTCAAATTCGAGAGGGGATTTTCCAAAGCGTAACCGTAAACAAAGCCTCTAAGGGTTGGGGGGGGGGTGGTGTGATTACACGCAGGCGCACTGAGGCTTTGTAGCTCGGCTATGGACGGATTAAGAACACAATGGCAATATTCAGAAGATTAACGACTCTGTGGAGAGAGGGGGTTGGTAGGGTAGGGTGACTCATGTGCTGTAAGCAGCAAGCTCCCATCTCTAAAAGGATTAGAGTACACGCAGGCGCAGTCAGCCGATTGACGCTTGGCTAGGGATGGATTAAAAACACAATGACTACAGTAACTGCAGAAAATGAGCAAAGCGTTGTTGTGTGTTTTTTTACACAGGACATGCACGGCTCCAGTCCCTGAGGGCCGCAAACAGGCACGGTTTTCAAGGTTGCCCTGAAAACCTGTCCTGTTTGCTGCCCTCTAGGACTGTACTGGTGCAATTTCAACCCGCTCAGACCCACAGAACGGATTATTTTAAATTATATTTATATATTTATATTTTAAAGATATTAAAGAATGTATTGTATTTAAAACATGTTACTGTAAACCATACTGACTGACAAATGTTTGCACACATGTACTGTAGCAGTAAACCATACACCTGTTGATGTTTTGAATTGCTGTGCACTTAAAATGTTTCAACATTGTACAGTATTTGTAAATAAATGTTTTTGTACTGACTCCACCAATTAAAGAACATGTTGATTTGTCTTACATTGTTTCCATTTGCTCCTTTGACAGTGTAACAAATGTTGAGGCTTACTGCACTGTTTTTTTACTGCCAGACCGCAAAGCCGCAAGATCGGCAAGATTGTCAAAAAATAGCAATGATCGCGCAATTGGCGTGGGAACTAGGGCAATTGGCGTGGGAACTAGGGCAATTGGCGTGGGAACTTCTGTTCTAGGGCACCTAGAAATAAAATTTTGCCTACAGATGTTAGGAACCCCCTCCCTTGACCCCAACAGGATCCGACCAGTAATGGCGACGAGAAAGGGTCACGCCGGCGAGGAGGGTCCTATCATTGACCGTAATGGTGGAGAAAGCCGCGCTGCTTTGAAACGGCTAAGTCTGAATGAGCAGAAACCTGGAACCCATAACTCCGGTTCTGTTCAACCTAGAGGGCTCAGATTCGGTCACCATGTAGTCCTAGTTCAGGCAGGATTGCATGGCAAATAGCGACCCGCTCGTGGCAACAGAACGGAGTCAGGGTAATCACGCAATTGGCGTGGGAACTAGGGCCTCGGTCAAGTTCACGGCCAATTGGCGTGGGAACTTCTGTTCTCGGGCACCTAGAAATAAAATTTTGTCCCTAGATGTTAGGAACCCTCTCACTTGACCCCAACAGGGTCCAACCAGTAATGGCGATGAGAAAGGGTCACGCCGGCGAGGAAGGTCCTATCATTGACCGTAATGGCGGAGAAAGCCGTTTCAAACCAGAATGAGCAGAAACCTGGAACCCAAATCCTATGTTAGCGGCGAATTAAAAATAAGGTGGAGGAAGGGTAGAAGGGTAGACCAAAAAGTTGTATGTATCCCAAATAAATTATAGGCTACTGTAGCTCTATACCCTCTCATAATATATACTGTAAGGTACTGTATAATATATATGCTGTATACTGTATATACTGTATAGTAATATTTTTTCGGTCTTTATCTTTTCCTCATTCTGTCTACAGTACAGTAGTTCATTGAGAGAGGAGAGGTTTTGTGTACATCATTACTGCTGTTTATATACTGTACATTTTACTGTACAAACAGATTAGACTGGACTCAAAAACACACCTCCCCCCAGGCCACCCTTTTTTCCTGAAACGACAAGAAAACAAAAAATTAGTGCAGTTACAATAACATAATGTAGGAGAAGTACTGTATGCTCGTTAGGTTTATTAATGTCTTCACTGCAAAGCTCTCCTTTCTTTTCTCTTTACCTTACCTATTTATTTTTGTCTGCTACTTGCCAAACTATTAGTTAAGGTTATATCCTTGATATGTGTGGCACTGCTCACTATATGAAACCCAGAAACTGTAACAACCGGGGAGTCACGCCACCCTCCCTCGCCACGCAATCAGCCTCCCTCCAGGATGCCGATCGCCGCCTCACAAAGGCGCGCGCACGCCGGCATTCCTCTTGTAATGCCGGTTCTGGGCGCACACCCGGTCACTCGGCCACACGGAGGCGCGGCCACACGGAGGCGCTGCCACACGGAAGCGCTCCAGCCTCTTAAAGGCACACTACCTCAATCCAATGCTGCAATCAAGTCTTATGCATTCCAGTGGCTCATTCCAAGGACAGTATTGCTTTTTAAAGGATTACCTCACTTTCTAGGAATGTGAAAGTGGACATTTTTCTCACCTAAAGGAGGGACCCAATAAAAAAATGTTGATTCCCCAAAGGAAACTGGTCGTCTGAAACACAAGGTTATTTTTTTTTTTTTTAGCTACCTGTTTTAGCTGTCGCTGCGGCTGATTTTTGCTATAACAATGCAACCGTTTTACGATGAGATAAACAAAGTGTATTAATAAAAAGTGGGAGATATACCAATGAACTGAAAGATATTCTGATTCATCATCTACATCTGTTTCTTTCATTTCTTTTTTATCCACCAGTACTAACAGCATATAATTAGATTGCGTACAGGTGGTGGGATTGCTTTATTACAACATAAGGTATAGGCAATAATATTATTTGGCTTAAAAAAATATTGATTTCAAATGTTTGTTAGCTTGATTGGTTATACTGATCAGAGTATTTCATAATATTGCACTGAAGCAATATTGAGTTGACATTGACTCATTCTTTTATTGAATAAATATTTCCATATGAACTGCTATAGGTCTGAAGTTGTAAGTTTCTTGTTTATATGGCATTGGTGAGGAAATATGTATCTCGGAAATGGACACACTGTTGAATCATTTTGGCATGGGGTGCAGACTGCTGGGCTGGGAAAAATATCTTCCAGGTGTGTTTTAATCTCCAAATTCAGGAATTCCACCCATACAGGTATGTGATAACATTGTGA
The DNA here is from genome assembly GCF_040206685.1 of Ascaphus truei. Classification (NCBI taxonomy): domain Eukaryota; kingdom Metazoa; phylum Chordata; class Amphibia; order Anura; family Ascaphidae; genus Ascaphus; species Ascaphus truei. The sequence continues at coordinate 342,821,364 of NC_134486.1, forward strand.
AATGATATGTGATTATAAAGTTCCCAAGCTCCACACCCCCCACAAAGTATAAACTGAAGCATATAATTAGCTCTTCACAAGTAAATTCTTGCTGGCTCAAAAATAACTCTATATAAAAAAATCAAAAGAACACTCATTCAAGATGTTTTTCATATGCTTTACCAAGTTGTTCATTTACAATTCTGTTCTTTTAATCACTCTTATAATAATCACCGTTTCCCAGGTGCTTCTTTGTTCTGGCTCCATGCAACAGCACACCCAACCTGTAACTTTACTTGAAAGACATTGAAAGAGGAGAAATCCAGTGAAAGCAAAAAAGACTAAACAGAAGGGGTGACCTTCTGCACACTAAAATATGCATGCCCACTCAACTATTATAAGCAAAAAATTGCTAAGACTGATAAAGGTTTTTTTAAATGTGCAAAATGTTTGGCATGTTCATATAGCTGTAATGCAAAGACGTTTAGATCTAATGTCACTTTGAAAGTTTACCCTATCAAATCATTTATTAATTGTCATTTGGTATATGTCATATATCTACTCCAATGCCCTTGTGGCTTACAATATGTAGGTAGAACTGGTAGAACGTTCCAAAGGAGAATATATGAGCATATATATAATATCAAAAAGGGATTAGTCACCCATAGTGTATCCCATCATTTCCTCACACACCATAATAAAAATCCAAAAGGACTGGTGTGTCAGGCAATTGAGACCATTCAAGTTAATATAAGAAGTGGGAATAGACTACAGCAATCCAGTATGCTTTTAGCCCCTGAAGAAGTGTGCGCACGCACACGAAACGCGTAGGGCTGTTTTATACATTGTTGGACATTGAAGGACAAACAGGTTCTGTGCAGAGTGCTGCAGTTTGGTGTAGAGTGGCAGAGGAGTGAGGATAGCCGTTCCTTTCGGCTCCGTTGGAGGTTCCGCCCGTCTGCGACGCCACGTCCGGTGACGTCACTACCGGTCCCGGCAAACACAGGACCCGGGGAAGTACATCGGAGACGTCACTTCCGGTTTCGGGAACCAGGACATACGGAGAATACACGGTGATCTAGACGCTCTGTAAACCCTCTGCACGTGGAGGATACATCTCACCAGTCCTGCTGGCGCTCATTGCTATTTACCTTCTGCCGTCCTTTCCATTCAGTCATCTCAAGATCGAGAGATTGCTGATCACTTTGGAACTTGAATTATTTCCACTGGATATCCAGGACTCTACCTAATTGGACTTATTAGGTGCCGGTATCCCTCTTTGTTTTATTCTTGTGTTCTGATTGTACCATCAGATTATCATCAGGCTGCCTAGCTCGCCACTAGGGCTCACCCTCATATTAGGGTTTATTGTTCATGTCCATTAGCGCTATTCTACATCACCTTTTTTCTTTTTTATACTGGATTTATGAATTACAGACACTTTCCCCGAGAGGCCTCAATATAGATTTTGATTTAGGAGCTTTTTTTTTGTAAATATCTGACATTAATTTTTTTACTACGTCTTTGCATCTTTATACATGCCAACATGTGTTATGATTTAATTTACGATATTTTTATGTATTATCTATAAGGAAGTTGCTGTTTTTATTGTATATGTTTTTTGTGGGTTTGTTGTTTATTGTCCTTTGTTTTTTGTTCTATGCAAGGCTGTTCAAATGTCAGTGGTTCTAACCAACGTTAGCCAAGTAGGTATTGCCTTATAAATGTCCTAATTGACAGGCCAATCAGATTTTTAGCGAAAGGATATATAACAGGCACCACTGGCATGACTCATACCCCCTGAGGAAGTGTGCGTAAGCGCACGAAACGCGTAGGGTGTTTTCGTTATTCTGTTGGGACGATCTGACGAGAGGAGTGCTGAGCCTCTGGATCAGTAGTAGGAAGGATCTTCACCCAAAAGTCCCGCCCACCGGTGACGGAATATCCGGTGACGTCACTTCCAGTTTGAGGACCACGGGACACGGGGGAGCACGCCGGTGAACTACACTATCCAGTTAGAGGAGGACTGATCCTATCCCTTACCTGATATCCATTGCTTGTATACAGCAGCCATCCTGTGAGTAGCGCTTCGGTTTTACTCCACCGGATTGGCGATCTCTGCGTTCTTCATCCATTCATTTTATATTGTTTTAGAGTTGTATTAAACTAACTTTTATTTTCAGCTTTGCCCCTGCGTGTCTCATGTCAGTCTTGTATTGTTTTGTAGGTCTGTGTCAGAGTATTTTTTGTTAGCTGTGTTGCACTATATTTCTTCTTTTCTCGTTTCATATCATACTACACACGGATGAAGTTACTAATCTGATCACCTAAAGATCGAGGAATTGCCAAGTCACCCCTTTTGGATACTCCTTCTGTCTTGACATTTTAATCATTGTCCCCCGGGGCAATGAGTGGTGACAGCCTGGACCACTGACGCAGGCCATGCTGAGGACAAATATTGGTGCTCCTCTGCTCCTCAGAGCCTCTTGGTGAAATGTATTTAAATAAAAATCATATACTGTATGCAAAAATAACATTTACATGCAGTTTTCATGAAACAAAATAGTCTGTTTACGAGATATGACTAGGGATTGGGCGAAACTGTCAAAATCCATTGCACAGATCATTTTGCCACAATGTGTTCTGCACACTAAAATACGCATGCGGATTGCATACTTAAAAATTAGGGAAGATTCATTTCAATCCGCCATTGACTACAATCGAGACATCTGGACAATTACACTGGATCGCAATCACCAAACAGAATGGAGGAATTAGATCAAACAAGTTTATTTTGGCCAGAGCCAACAGGTGCAACACAATACAAGGTTTTAGGCTCAAACTAACCAAAACAGGGGTTACAGGGGGAATCCTAGCTCCCTATGTGCTGGGCACCACTTTGGTAGGCTTACCCAGGATGGCTTCCACACTCTACAGATCTTTAGTACCTCGATACCGTAAGGATGCTATTTGCAGAATAGCAGATTCAAAGTTCCTGCTCGTCTACTCCACATGGCCCAAAGGTGTCTCTGGCACAAACTTTGGAGACTAGCCAACAAACCCAATTCAGGATACTCTGTAGAATTGAGATTGGCAGGCCTTTACATACTTTCCCAGTCACCATCTTAAAACATGGAAGACAGAGTGCCAACCAATCAGAGCGCGGATGCTATGCGTCGGCCAATCACAGAGTGAGGGCTCACCAGTGATGGACCATTCCAGGCCGTGGTCAGTGACAGTGCTTCCATGACAGCCCACAGGAACGGCTAAAAAGGAGTGTGAAATTTGGACCGATCAATAGGAAACGTGTCGACGGGGCTAAGACCCCACAACAGTACCCAGTGCCGACCCAATATCTCCTGCAGAGATAGGCGCCTCAGAGTCTGGGATGAACAAGTTGAGATGAACACACCTGATTAAACATCCCTCCTAACTCCTACAGTGTAACAAGGACTTCCTCCACTGACATTTAGATAGTAGACCCGTATTCCTTTCTGTGCTAGCTGGATAAGTGAATTACTACCCGAGCACAAACAGGAAACATAGAAATACAGCACCACATTACACAGACGGAATAAATGGTACAGGGCACACAGTAATATTCAAGTCAGCATTTTGGCCACAATAAAATGGTACAATGTGCCAGAAACTTGGCATCCATCTTGACTGGCAGGAGCAATGGCTGGGCTTCACCTTAATATGCTGGTCACATTGCTCCTACCATCACAGAAGTGAATAGAGGATTTTCACAGAAATAATGGCTGAGATCAGGCCCCGTAACGGTGATTCCTGTAATTCCGTAGATCCCTAACTTTGTTAGTGACTGGACTCAATGCAAAACGCTCTGACATTTACAAAAAGCACTAAAATCAGTCATCTGCTATACTCCCCATAAAAAAAATGTCTCCATTATTTTTACCATCGCAAAAGTATTTTTGCTGCTGAATTTAGCAATCCCACCCTTTTTACATTCTGTAGTTAATTTCATGAGATAGAGTACCCGTTTCTTAAAATGTACCTCAATAAGGGGTTAAAATGGCCCCTGTTATTTGACAACAGAAATGGTCATGGTAAAAAGCTGATGTCAATTAAATAATAACAGACTAATGAAAACTCAGCAACAAATGAAGATTTTGAAAAATGTTTAAGTTAGAAATAGATCAGCACAGCACAGTCGTAGGTTATGTTATGACTTCAAATTTCTATTAAATTGCTTGATATACTTCAGCATTATAAGCTTATATCTGAGCTTTCTTCCAGGTTCTTATCTTTGTGGATGTGTGGTGAACTATTACCCTAAAGCTCAGCGCCGTGACCGTTGATAGTGTATAATTACAATCCTTAATAATATAACTTAATATAGAGGTGGTAACATTAAACCCGAGTGTGATTTAGTGAAAGCTGCTGTAGGGTCCCTGCCTAACAAATAACTCACAAATTCGTTTAACAGACAATGATAAAACAATGCAGTAACGCGGCGCTAGAGATAACAACAATACCCCAGTCCAATGTAATGTCTATTATAGATTGGGAAAGTTCTCCTAATGTTCCAATTGCAAACGGAGTGGTGGATTAATTGCAAGCTGGTGTTTCAAAATTCCTCCTGCAGCGGAATATACAAGGGGAAAGAAACCATTGCGCAGCCACAAGCACTAACAAACGGCTCAAGAGGATTTAAAAGTAATCAACTTACAAACGTAGTGTTGCTATGTTCATTTGAGAGAATCTGTGCTTTAACCAACGTCTTCTCCTGGACCTCACGAATCCCCCGTGTTATCAGTCTTTAGTCAGCTCACTCTCCTGTTAACTCACAGCCTGATCACTCAGTGGTAATCTCCGTGGGTTCCCAGAAAGGAAATGACATAGGAGATGATGGTGCAGATTGCTAAAAACTTTAATAACAGTATAAAAAACAGCCACAGACTTACTTACATAAACCAGGCTGTTGCAGAACAACTGACAATGTGCCGTCCGCAGCTTGTTACAGGTAGGGGGTGATGCACACTGGGCTGAACGCGCTCTCACTGCTCTAAGTTCAAGTGACTGACGCCGGTCACCGCGCAAATAACTGACGTCACGCGATGGCGCCCCCTCCACTCTCCTTGCTACCGGACACCTCAGTCTCTCAACTCTCCTTCCCCAAACGCGTTTCGTGACTCAAAGTGGTCACTTCATCAGTGGTATCTGAGTGGCTCCCTGGCGTCACGTGGGGTCCCCTATGGCTCATAGGACTCGTAGACCCTGCTTGAAGCCCTCTCCTGGTAGGCTAGTGTTTCGCGCGCTCGTACTGCGCATGCGCGAGCTAACCAGGGCCTCCCGTCGCATCGGCAGTCTGCGCATGCGCAAGGAACTGTCATGGCGGCGCCCTGTGTTGTCGGGCCGCCGCAGAGCCTCCGGAGCACCAGAGAACTCCCTGCTCGGCCCCCACCCTCCAGAAACTCTGTCGGGTCTGCCGCTAGGCTCCGGCAGCGGAGGTAACAAGGAGGGGGCGTCGCAGAGCAGAGGGGGGGACTCGGCAACATCAGCGTATTCATTGTTTTATCCTTTACCCTAAGTCCGCCTGGTATTTGCAGGAACATATTTTAGAATATTGATTTATTAACCTGTTGGTTTGTTTATTTCTTTCATCTATAATAGCAATATTGTTCACTTAATTATTATTATTTGTTTTACACACTATTAAGTTGTATCTATATATATATATATGAGGCATCTAATGCTTTTTCTTTTGGGGACTACTTGAATAGAAAAAAAGGAGAAGGTAATTTGATCTTTCAATACCACCAGTCTGGGAACGGAAAACATGGATCCTATATTGCGATTACGTTTATTGGAGAAATCCTTGAAATTTCAATTAAGACATTGGTATGATCTAATGACATTAGTGTGAGGACTCAGGGGTCACGTTGGTCGCAGCGTGACCTCCCCTCACCTCTGTCCGCTCCCGCGGCTGTGCAGCTCCCTCCTCGCCCGGACTCCCTGCTGAGGGGACTTCCCCGTTCTCCCTGTCGGGCTGCTGCTGCCCCGCGCGGGGCTGGTGCTTGGCTGCCTGCCGTTGCTTCTGCTCGGGCATCCCCTGCTGTTACAGAACACATTCCATCCCCAGATAATTTATTCACTGCTTTTGCAGTGAAGCCACACCTCCCTCCCACACGCTGGTTACTAGTTAACCCTAAACCTTATCACCTGGCAGCGTATTATGGAAACCAATCCTGGACTGCTCCTAGGGCTCTGTCACGGTTGTGCTCGCCACAAACTCGGGTCGGACCGCGTGGCTGAGGTAGGGTTGTAAAAGCACCGACCTTAAACCTCGCAGGCTGATCCGGATTGCGCAGTTCATAGTCGTACGTAGCAAGATCAGGATAGGAGAAGACAGCATCGTCGTTGGGCAAGCCAAGGTCAGGACAGGAGACATCAGGGTAAACGTAGTTCAAGCAGGAGTTCAGTAACCGGTAGTCAGGGGAACCCCGTTTCAGCTTATCAGCTCGGGGTATGACTCTGCGCGTGCGGCGACCATGGCCCATGGTACTGGTCTCAGGAGGTGGAAGGCAGACCAGATTTACACATCGCCTAGCTGCACGGTTAAACCAGTGCGACGGCGCAAGAGTCCTGAGCGGGTTAGGGAATCCTCTGTAGCAGCGCAGGAACCAGGACACGGCCTCTCTAGATTAGGGAAAGAGTAGACCCCAGGAACCAGGAAGCTGTAGATATACAGGGAAACCTCCGCTTCAGTGCAGGAGTCCAGGAGACTGAAGGACGCAGGGGCGAAACCTCCGCTTCAGTGCAGGAATCCAGGAGGCTGAAGGACGCAGGGACGAAACCTCTGCTTCAGCACAGGAGAACAGGAAGCTGACGGACGCAGGGACGAAACCTCTGCTTCAGCACAGGAGAACAGGAAGCTGACGGACGCAGGGACGAAACCTCTGCTTCAGCACAGGAGAACAGGAAGCTGAAGGGCGCAAGGGAAACCTCCGCTTCAGCACAAGGGAACAAGCAAGAGCTTGTGGCAGAACAGTTGGTGACATCCGGTAAGGGCTATGCTCGGCAAGGAGCATTATGGGAAGGCAATACTTAAAGGCCAGCAGGCCAATCCCCAGCGGGGGTGTGAAGGTATTGCTCCAATGAATGAATGCAAGTCTAGGTTGCATAATAGGCTGCACAGCTGCAGTAGATACCTGAGGGAGTGTTTATAGCTTTTGGTGAGTGAATCCAGGCTGCAGCAAACACCAGGAGAGCTGCTCCAGAATTGCACCGGTCTGCAAGGTAAGGTAACCAGTAACCCGCGGAGCGGATTCCTGACAGGCTCCTCCAGGCCTGCCTCCATTAACCATTGGTCAGCCACAGTACTTAATGCCTGTTCTGCCTCTCTCACATCGCTCGACATAGTCTCTGCTACAGACGTCTATTCTGGCTCTCCCTTTGTCTTCGTCCATTCAGGTTACGACCCGGCTAAGCGGATGTGCTTACCTGTCCCTGGATCCCGGCTCCCTCTTGACCCTGCAGCTTCTTCCATCCCTCAACCTCAGCTTGGACCTCGACCTCAGCTTGGACCTCGACCTTCCGGATCTCTCTCTCCCCGACCTTTGGCTAACGGCAACCACTTCGCTCCTTCAGTACCTGTACCGGCAAGTATTGCTACACCTGTTCACACCTGGCCTGGCAACGCCAAAACACCACACTCCGGACACGCTCCTTCTGCTGCGGGTGCGTGCACTTATACGTCCCCACCTCGGTATAAGGGACGAGTCTGGTCTGCGGGCAGCACCGGCGTAACAATTAGAAAACTTTATCAAACACAAAAGGATCCTAAGAGGCTTGAGAATCAACAAAAAAACATAATTTGAAAATATAGAGAGAGAATTCCTCGCAGAATGGGACAACACTACTGATGAGTCCTCTTTTAGTCTAATGAGGTTATTGGTCAAGTATAGAGAACACAAATTTAATAAAACAATTTTTTTTTTTTTAAACAATCGCGAGTGGATTGAACTAGATCAGGACATGAGGGTTAGATTTCATATAATGCAATATGAAGTTATTCATAGGAAATAACATAAGTTTAACCATGACAAAACAGATTATGAGCTCAATATTCATTGACAATGGTCCAAACAGCCTAAAGAGGGAACTACATATAGACCACTTCCATGTGGCTTCCAACCACACACAAACACTGAATCTGAGAAAAGAGTATAATCTACCTAAAAAAAAGCTGTGTGTGCTGTGCACGTGCATAGTAAGTGAAACTTCTTTGACTTTTGTCACAGAAATTGTATTTGTATTGGTGATGTTTTAATTAAAAATCAAAATACCATTTCATTGACAAAACGCAAATAAATTTGACTTATAACGTGCGGGCTCGGCACACATCCCCTGTATTAGCTATTTGCACTAAGTGTGATTTCCTTGTGTGTATGTGTGTCAATCAGTGTGTGTGTGTGTGTGTGTGTGTGTGTGTGTGTGTGTGTGTGTGTGTGTGTGTGTGTGTGTGTGTGTGTGTGTATATATATATATATGTGTGTGTGTGTGTGTGTGTGTGTGTGTGTGTGTGTGTGTGTGTGTGTGTGTGTGTGTGTGTGTGTGTGTGTGTGTGTGTGTGTGTGTATATATGTGTGTGTGTGTATGTGTGTCAGTCACTGTGTGTGTGTGTGTATGTGTGTCAGTCAGTGTGTGTGTGTATGTGTTTCAGTCAGTGTGTGTGTGTCAGTCAGTATGTGTGTCAGTCAGTGTGTGTGTATGTGTGTCAGTCAGTGTGTGTGTGTGTGTGTGTGTGTGTGTGTGTGTGTGTGTGTGTGTGTGTGTGTGTCAGTCTGTGTGTGTGTGTATGTGTGTGTGTCAGTCTGTGTGTGTGTGTGTGTGTCAGTCTGTGTGTGTATGTGTGTCAGTGTGTGTATGTGTGTCAGTCAGTGTATTGGTGTCAGTCAGTGTATGTGTGTGTGTGTGTGTGTGTGTGTGTGTGTGTGTGTGTGTGTGTGTGTGTGTGTGTGTGTGTGTGTGTGTGTGTGTGTGTGTGTGTGTGTGTCAGTCTGTGTGTGTGTGTGTGTGTGTGTGTGTGTGTGTGTCAGTCTGTGTGTGTATGTGTGTCAGTGTGTGTATGTGTGTCAGTCAGTGTATTGGTGTCAGTCAGTGTATTGGTGTCAGTCAGTGTATGAGTGTATGTGTGTGTATGTGTGTGTGTGTGTGTGTGTGTGTGTGTGTGTGTGTGTGTGTGTGTGTGTGTGTGTGTGTGTGTGTGTGTGTGTGTGTGTGTGTGTGTGTGTGTGTGTGTGTGTGTGTGTGTGTGTGTGTGTGTCAGTGTGTGTGTGTGTCAGTGTGTGTGTATGTGTGTCAGTCAGTGTGTGTGTGTGTGTGTGTGTGTGTGTGTGTGTGTGTGTGTGTGTGTGTGTGTGTGTGTGTGTGTGTGTGTGTGTGTGTGTATATAGGCTAAAGTCTCTGTCATCTAAATTTAGCATAGGTTGAACTTGATGGGCGTATGTATTTTTTTTAACCTCACCTACTATGTAACTATGTAACTATGTACATGAGGTTATTCGAAAACTCACACTAAAGAGGCATTTCTCCAAAAAAAAGAATCAATCACTTATCCCATTGGTAGAATACCTGATATGAACAAAGAAGATTGATAATACTTTGTTGACCTAATAGAACTTATAATAGGAAAGCAACCAGAATGCAGCTCTTCCAATATTCTGAATAGCTATCTAGATAAGCAAAATCTAGAAAACTTAGAAAGTTTACACTCAGGAGAACTTACACCTAATATAATACACACTAAATGTAAGAAAGATTCAACGTTCTTTCCAATACAATTACAAGGAAACTTTATTAATGTGTTCCATCAACTGGTTAAAAAGAATTTTGAAAAAATATGTGATAACCCACTAAATGCCATAACTTGAATCTAAAAGAAAAAGAGCCGTTAAAGAAACTGATTAACTGAGATCACTATAAGGCAAGCAGACAAAGGAGGAAGAGTTGCAATACAGGATAGAGATTACTATTTTAAAGAAGCCAATAGACTCCTCGGAGATAACACAACTTACACTAAACTAAAAAACAATTCCACCCCAAGGTTTTTTAGGTGAATTAAAAGAACTACTGTCTAGGGCTAAAGAACAATATATCTTGTCTAATACCGAATTTCATTATCTCTTTGATGAATTCCCTAGAGATGATATTCTATCATCTTCCTAAAATCCTCAAACAACAAGTAGATCCTCCATGGATACCTATCATTCTGGATATCGTCTTCTCACTACGACCTTATCTGAATATGTCGATTTTAAACCTACAACCCATCGTTAAGTCACTAAGATCACACCTTAGAGACACTGTAGAGCTACTACACATATTTAATAAAATCCAATGGGAGAGGGATTTTATATGGGTCAAGTGTGATGTACAAGCAATGTACAAGCGCTCTAAACCTGTATTCCTCATTGAAAAGGTGTAGAGGCTGTTAAACAATTTCCGGAGCACATGGTCACGTGGACATAAAATAGAGAGAGTTAATTTTAGACACCATTCTTTTTATTCTTAGCCATACTTATTTTTATTTTAAGGGAGACTTGTGTCTCCAAGTCTGTGGCACAGCTAATGGGGACTAAATTTGCCCCTAGCTACATGAATCTCTACATTGGTATATGGAAGGAGAGCTACATTCGGAACAACAACCCATTTGCTGACACTGTTTTTATATGGAAAGGATATATAGATGACATTATCATCATATGGAAAGAAGGGAGAGAAAACTGGATTATTCTATAAAAGTATATTAACAATAACGATTTTCACCTTAAATTTACCTTCAATACAGATTTAGAAAAAAATTCATTTTTAGATATTTAACTTTTTCTAGATAAAGATGGTTATATTTAGATGACATTTTACAGGAAAAATGTGGACTGCAATATATTTTTAGATGCCAGAAGCAGTCATCAACCTAAATGGATTAGCAATTTTCCATTCGGGCAATTTCAGAGGCTAAGGAGAAATTGCACTAAAGAACAAGACTTTATCAACAAGGCAAGCGTTATGGAAAAACACCTCATTGCCAAGAACTAGAGCCTCACTTTACTTTCCAAATCACGTGAAAGAGCAGCAAATCTAGAATGGAAAACACTTATTGGCGAAGTCGAATCACTCACAAAGAAAGAGAAACTTGGGGCCAAGATGAGTAATAATGTCAGGTTTATCACCACATTTAATTAGGGTGCCTCAAAATATACAATATTAGAAAACATTGGCACATCCTGAAGGAAGATCATATTTTGAACACTGCTCTTCCGAAATATCCAACTATCATTTACAAGAGAGGCAAAAATTGAAAAAATATCTTAGTCCCCAGTCAACTACGGAAAAAACAGAAGTAAACACAACCACTAATGTATGGGAAAGTACCACTCATTAGCTGAAGTATGCTATAACATGTGCCTTGGGAAAGTAGAACTCTCTCTCTGTCACATGTTTGCTACCATATAGATATGTTTACTACAAAAAAATTGTGACTATATGGGAAAGTGCCACTCATCAGTTTAAGTGTGCCGTGGCATGTGCTTTGGGTGAGCAGAGTTCTCTCTCTCTTTCACATACTTACCATATATAGAGTTGTTTGCTACAAAGGAAGTGTGACTCATCAGTTTGCTACAACACTCAGCACTTATTGCAGGTAGCCTAATCAAAAGCGCTATAAATAAGGCTCACACTATCCCCTAGGCTGGGGATAATGCCAGAAGCTTCTCCATGGACCATGCAGATGCCCTGGCCAAGAATTCCCCTCGCTCTCTCGGGATCAGACTAGACTGATTGAGGCTTCCCCGGGTGTTAGGAGCATTTTACTCTTGTATGCTGTTTGGCTGTACAAGCTGTAACTGAGAACATAACCGAAGCTAAGTCAAATCCCTTTTTGATTACATCTTTAAGACTATTTACTGACTCAGAGTGTGCAAGTTTTGGCCGAATCCAGAATCTTTGCATTACAACAAACCACATGGTTACCTATTAAACCATTGGGATTCCATAAATGTGGAAATATCTGCTATATTACCTGTGGCTTTGTACATCATGTGAAAAATAACATTACATAATGTGTTACTGGCATCACATACAACATAACACAATTCAAGTACAGCACTACACCTGTGGTTTATGTACTCAAATGCCCCTGCCAAAAACAATATGTAGGCAGAACCAAAAGGAGTCTCAAATGTAGGTTTTTAGAACACCTTGGAAACATTGAAATTGGGTGCTTAAATCATGGAATATCAGCACATTTTAATCTTCATCCAAATAGAGATTCTACAGGCTTATTGTCAAAGAAATAGAATCCATTCAGCCTGAGGTTAGAGGAGGGAACTGGTTTAATAAACTCAGCCAAAGAGAGACGTTATGGATTCACAAACTTCAAATCATGTCCTCCTCAAAGTCTCAATGCAGAAATAGATCTTGCTGCTTTTATTAAGCAATATATATTTTTATTCATGACCTCTCTTCGTTTCCTTTTTACTTGTCCCCATTGTTTTTACCATTTTTAAGTCTTATTCTACTTCCTTGTATAGATCTTATCTATAGATATCATTTATTAAAGGTATGTTTATTTTTAGCCAATATTCAGTTTTTATACTGTTTTAACATACACCTGCATTTATTTATATGTATATAATTTTGTATTAAACAACCTATTAACCAATGCCTATGCATTTGCCTTATTTTAGTGGGGTTTTCATAAAAAATGTTTAATGTTTTAATTCCCATTAAGTATTTCCCTTTTTATTATTTATTACCATCAGATAGATCTGGCCTAGACGGGTGAAAAGAGGCCCCTATATAACTAGCACTCATAAAGTGATGATAGTTATTGATAAAATAAAACTTACATTTTATTAGTATATAAAATAAAAAAGTGGGGTGAACAAACATACACAAATAAACAATGCGTAGAGCAACGAGTAAAAAAGTATTAAACACCACACCTCCTAATCACCGCCGTGACTGGGGTGGTGTACAAAGGGACTAATAAGGACTGGCAACCTACATATATGTAAATTGGAAAGTTTTGCCACAGAGTAGTAAGTTCATAAATCCAGGGAAGTGTGGTAAATATAAATAGGTTATAGTAATGTACCTAAAACACCATATAAACTACTCCTGGTTAGATTGTCATGCAAGATCAGCTACATTCATGGGTACGAGAAATCAAAAAGGCCCCATTGATTTAAAGGTCGCTCTAATTGTCGACCAAATATATTGGATGTAGCCTAATAAAGTGAATACTTAAAGCTATGTAGCTAGATTAAATGCATTCACATTGTATTCAAATAGATGACAATAAAATAGTCCTTGTACGCAACGCAAATTAAAAGCTTATCTAGTATCAAACGTTAGGCTACAGTGTAGCTAGGAGTGAATAAATGGTATACAGAGAAGTAGTCTTGATCAGTATAGTGTAATAATAGTCCTATAGCTGTATAAATTCAACAAGGTAGGTGATCATTTGCTGGGGTTCCATACTATATATCTTAGGTACCCTTTTTGATTAAAAATACATTACTATCAAGGTACTGCTCCTACCACAGAGTATGAGAGCAACATATATTCACCCTTTTTGAGCCTTTGAATTTATTAATATTGGGTCTCATTAGAAAAGGATTAGTGTTAACATATTATATGTTGCTCCTACCTGGCTCTGGTATCAGGTTGAATTTACATACCATTGTCAGTCTGATGAACGGAGATTCTAATTGTTAGCCACAAAATATAATGAACCTGTGGCTTTCCACTCATCAATTATTCACTCCTAGCTACACTGTAGCCTAACTTTTGATACTAGATAAGCTTTTAATTTGCGTTGCGTACAAGGAATATTTTATTGTCATCTATTTGAATACAATGTGAATACATTTAATCTAGCTACATAGCTTTAAGTATTCGCTTTATTAGGCTACATCCAATATATTTGGTCAACAATAGAGCAACCTTTAAATCAATGGGGCCTTTTTGATTTCTCGTACCCATGAATGTAGCTGATCTTGCATGACAATCTAACCAGGAGTAGTTTAGATGGTGTTTTAGGTACATTACTATAACCTATTTATATTTACCACACTTCCCTGGATTTATGAACTTACTACCCTGTGGCAACACTTTTCAATTTAGATATATGTAGGTTGCCAGTCCTTATTAGTCCCTTTGTACACCACCCCAGTCATGGCGGTGATTAGGTGGTGTGGTGTTTAATACTTTTTTACTCGTTGCTCTACGCATTGTTTGTTTGTGTATGTTTGTTTACCCCACTTTTTTATTTTATATACTAATAAAATTGAAGTTTTATTTTATCAATTACTATCATCACTTTATGAGTGCTAGTTATATAGGGGCCTCTTTTCAACCATCTAGGTGAGTGTATTTTTGTCTATCATTCTGTTACCCCTGGCACCAATTACACGGACTGTAGCAAGAGCTAACTCCCTTCCCTTCCTTTCCCCCAATCTCTCCACTTTCCCATTATTGATATCAGATAGATCTACCTTATTATTATTATTATTATTATTATTATATGATACCCAGCAATATATATATGTTTTCCCCGACCCTCAGGGAGATATTCTGTCTCACAGAATACTGAGCGTCCACCGATGGTAGTGGGGACGTACAGGACAGGCTTTCGGGGTGATGGTTGGATCTTTCTTACTGGTGCAGCACATCCATCTCCAGCAGGATCCAGTTGCACTGGATGGAATCCCTGCAGGGGAACCCTCTTCTGGTACTCCCCCTGATTAATTACAGTCTCAGGCAGGAATATATAATAACAGGAACAGCTTTATTCTTCAACACATCATACAACTGTACACTCTTCTCCCTCTTCTGGATGGTCCCTGGACTCACCCCAGGAGGCTTGAGGCCCCAAGGGTCTATCCTCATCTCTTCCCCTATTCCCTAGTGGAATAGGGGATAGTGGTCCGTCTCCCCTAATAGAGTGGACGGAAGGTGGTCAGAGCTCCGACTCCACATACCCAAGCACTAGACTCATTTAAATTTGGTGTTGCAGCCCCTTTTGTACCCAGAGGGAGGGTCCAAGGACTGAGTCCCTAATTGGGCAGTACACAGGCCTTAGCCCCACCCCATGTCACTCAAGGGAACTGCTTACTGCAGGGGAAACCCCGGATTAACCCTAACAATGCCTGCACTGGTACCAGGTCTTATGTGTTAGGCAGGGCAGATTAGTACCCAAAAAGGATACATGGCTATACATGGATAGTATATGTATGTATTCCTACCACCAATTATATTTACACAATGTATTGCCAATTGTATAATACATGTCCCATAGTGCTGTACTGAGTGTACTGTAATATCATGCTTGCAAACAGACACCTGACATAATTCTTATTGGTCCTTCGTTGACCAATTGGGAAGCAGTAGAGGGCATGCTCCTGGGCGATACCTCGATTCCCTGACGAAGCGAGCCATGTCTACTGTAACACATAGGAGAGGAAATCTCTGGTAGCCGGCATCTTTTCTAGTCACGCCCCCACCTGCCATCATGCTCGGCGATGCTCCACAACACTGTAGGAGACCTCCGGAACCTTCAGGACGCCACGAGGAGGGAGGACAAGCATCACAACATCAGAACTCTAATCAAGAGCAACAGAGGGGAGGGAAAGAAACTTTGGAGCCAGCTTCAGTGTGCTATTAATGCTTTTATTGATAGTACCCATTGAGAATGGATTTCATTTATTTGAACCCTTTCGGTTAAATTGCTTGATATACTTCACCACTGAAGGCTTCTTTCTGCACTTTCTTCAAGGTTCTTATATTTGTTTTTTGTCAGGGATTGCTGCATTAGAGGTTATTTCAGCAGACATTTTACGCAATGACCATCCACACATGCTATACAAACCTTATGGTACTGACAGATCTTTTTAATGCTAGTAATCCGCAAGCAATGTGCTAACATGATGAAGGCATTTTGTTAAACCTTTCTGTATCAGAGGCGTCTATAATGAATTAAAGTGCATTATGGGAAAATAAAAAAATGAAATCAGATATTAACATGCCCACATCAACTCCCGCTATTCATAAAAGAAAATGCATTAAACACAGAATAAAAATATTGACTTTATTCAATTCATTATTGGGAAGGCGTGAGACAGAATGTTGGCACCAGCTGTTGCCAAAATCTTTTGTTTTGTTAAAAGAAATGCTTCTTACCACATGCAAAGAATAGGATTGCCAACAAAGAGCATTATGGGTAGAATTTATCAGAATGGGTATAACTGAACCAGTAACTATGTTTAACAAAAACACTTTTTTTTAATCTTTAATAATAGTTGCAGGCGGCAATTTTGCTAATAAAAAGCCTACTAATTTTGGAAAATAGTTTCTCTGGCAAAATGTTCTGTTTAAAAGTTCGGAAAAAAGAAAAACAGGAACTGAATTTTGGTAAATTCGTCCAACTCTGATAACATGATTAGGATCTTGTGTACTTTAATATAAACATATTACAATCTTACAGTTCAAAAGTGAGAGTCCAAGCACAGCAATATAATTATTCTGGATATTAAATTGTTTAAGTGTCTAATATTTCAAATTGAGATTTATTTTCATGCCTAGTATTTGCATGTGCAGGTGTAGCATTTTGTTAAACCTTTGAGTCAGAGGCGACTATAATGAATTAAAGTGCAGTATGGGAAACCAAAGTAAGAAATGAAATCAAAACTTAACATGCCCACTTGGGAACTCCCACTATTCAAAAAAGAAATGCATTAAGCCCAGAAAAAAATATTGACTTCATTCAATTAACTGTTGGGAAGGAGAGAGACAGAATGTTGGCACCAGCCGTTGCCAAAGAGTCTTTTGTTTTGTGATAAGAAATGCTTCTTACCACGTGCAAGGAATAGGTTTGCCAACAAAGAGCATTATGGGTACAATTTATCAGAATGGGTAGAATTAAACCAGTAACTATGTTTAACAAAAGTGAAGACTCGAAACTGTATTGTTGTTTAATGTACATTTTATAAAATACTTACACATCAAAATGATAAACCGCTCACCTAGTTAATCGAAAGTTATCAACAACCGGTGCATATAGGGAAACAAGTAATCAGAATTGGAACAAAGAGATGGGGGGTGGCAAAATCTCCCTAAGTTTCCTATTCACCACCCTCAGGATATTGTCACAGAATAATAGGGCTAAATAGTTCCAGACATAATTGTCAGGCGGTTATTGGGTGCAAATTCCATATAGTCACTGTACATATACATGCTGTAGGAGGAGAGACACTAGTAAAAAAACATATTGGCCAAGAAAATAATAAATGTTTATTTATACAAATGAAGGATAAGCGACGCAATAAAGTGAATATATATACAATATGTAGGGTAAAAACAAAATCCCCAATAAAAGGTGGTGATCGGATGCTACTGAGATTGTTCAATACCCAAAGTACTAATATTCTTGACTCAAATGGTTATACTCATAGCAACTCAGAATCGTCCATATCTAAATGACACTTATGTACAGAATATCTTGCTTAGTAATATGCTGTTGATATGGGGTTGCTGTTACTATATGAATACACCCTATGTTAACTGTCTATTACACAACAGGTTAAAATAGAGAAACATGTGGAGACATAGTGATAGAGTAAATTATACTGTCCACAGCCCATATGTATTTAGTATTCTGCCTTTAAATATCTCCAATAAAGCAGTGGTTCAGTATATAGTGACAACAAGGAGAATAAAGTCCTTGGCGCAATACCAGGTGAATAAACCTGAAATATTGTTCCCAGTTCTGTGAATAGAGGAACAGTTCGTGGATCTTCACAGGTAATCTTTCAGAATTCCTTATGCTGGTAAGTATATATCTGAAATCAGACAAGAAAACCATTGCGCAGTACTCCATTATCAGAGAATACTGCGCAATGGTTTTCTTGTCTTGTCTGATTTCAGATATATACTTACCAGCATAAGGAATTAAGAGCATCCTGCAGTGCCTATGTATTTGTCTTGAATACATCTACTTTGGATTTCCTTGACTGTGTGCTGTCTCGTTTTTCCTGGATCCCAATCTGGTAAAATATTTTTCTGTGTGTATGTGTGTGTGTGTGTGTGTGTGTGTATGTATGTATGTATGTATATATATATATATATATACAAGTGGTTGACAAATCACCAAAAAATCTACTCGCCACACAAAAAAATCTACTCGCCACCTAGTACCAAACGTGTGCTGCTTGGGCCAATATTTACTCGCCCGGGGGTTAAATCCACTCGCCCGGGGCGAGCAAATGTATAGGTTTGTCGAACACTGTATATATATATATATATACAAATATATACAAATAAGATTGATCTAAAGAAGGATCAACCAAAAAGAATCCCACCGGAGATTTCCTTCAAAACCGGCCTCGATTGCCCAGAGGTTGCTCCTGAAGGCGGATTGTGCTTGATTCATTTCTGGTTTTATGCTCCGGGGTTGGTGTTTGCTGGAGCTTACCCTCACTAGGCTGTTGCGACCATCTTGGTTCCTGGCAACCTCCTATGTAAGGCTGCACTTCCTACAGTAAGTTTTCGAGCAAGGTTTCTTTTCCTGTTGCAGACCCAGCGTTGTTACTTCTTATTCCGTCCCTTTTCCTGTGCTGTGAATTCCCTGATCTCGACTCTGCACCTTTGCCGCATTTCTTCACCTCAGCCTGTGACCCAGACTCAGCACCTTTGCCACCTGCCTTGATCTCAGCTTGTGACCCCGACTCTGCACCTCTGCTGCCTGCCTTGCTCATCTGCCTGCAACCTGACTAGGTTTACTCTACCAGGACTCTGTCCCTTGGCTATGGTCAGTGAATATGTACCTCTACTGTACCTTAGCCCTGTGGGTCTGCTTCTTGATCTGACAGAGCACCGTTATAGACCTAGAGCATTTATGCTTTCAACAATTTGGGCTCATATGCTGTTCTTATAAGAAAGCTCTCTGAATAGCTTAGCATAATGGTCCACTATTACAATTACCATGACATATATTTCTGGCTCACAAAATTGAATCACATGGATCCTTCTTTTGGCAGGAGCAACAGCAGAGGCCTGTTGTGCCATGATATCCAAGTGCTGTGAGATAATACTATTCGTGTTGCTATTCCCTTTATTTGTATGATTGCAAATCACGTCATGTTGATGTCAATGAGTAGGAAGCTACAGTATGTGTTTAAAAAATGGAGGTGCGCTAAATATCTAACCCATAGGTGTGTGACTTACGCCAGGTTAAGATGTGACCTCACATCATCATGTTTAAATCCCTGTGTTAACGTTAATGGAGCTACGTTGTTAGGAGGAATGCCTCTTTGTATATGATTTTCAATAATGCCTGTTAACGTGAGGCCGTCTTAGTCATAAGACAGGTCTTTATGCAAGTATTTTTCACTTTGTTAATACAGTACCTGTTAGCACTTAACAATACGTTAACTTAAGTTAACGCTTCGTTAAGTAAATAACGGAGCTGTGTGGATCTGGGCCAAAGTGTGATATGATGTGAGATTGTGAGTGGGGTGAGGCAAGGCACATGACTGGTGTAGATCAATATGTGTGACCAGATAAAAATATAGTTCATGGTGAAACAATGTTTATTATCTAGTCAACAGTAAAAAAAAAAATGAAACATATTAAAAGAAAATAATTGAAATTATTAATAAAATGTGGGTATAAATACAAAAGATGAAAAACTATTAATAAAAAAAAGTACTTAAAAAATAGCACAAAGAGAGGTGATCTTATTAAAATGAAGTAGGAACAATGGATAAAATATGTACAAGAAAATGGTTTAAAAAAAAGATATAGTAAAAGTATAGTATAAAAATGTAAATTAGGAACAAAAATATATATTATGTATTTCCCCACACTGCACATTTTAACATACCCCTCTTTCCCTTCCTCTCTCATTCTTCGAAGTCCACACTGTTCATCTCTTTCCTACCCTCTCACCCGTGTTGCTGTCATCTACTGCTCTCTTGAACCAACCTCTCAATTTCTTGACAACTTTGCCACCTGGATTCCTCACTTCCTCTCTTGATTCACCTACTGTCATCCCGGGAGACTTAAACATCCCGCAGAGGCAGGAGTGGGTGTCGGCAGAGTGCAGACCACTGGAGCGGGTGAGCGGGTGAGCGGGGAGTGCGCTGAGGGTGGCGTGGCTCCTCGAACCTTAGACACGCTACCCTCTGCACCCTACAAAACACCTACTGTACTTCCACATTCAGAAACCTACATGCTCTAGAACCTCTCCAATTTTAGACATCTTTACAACCTCTCCTCTCTCTAATCTCTTCCTTTCTTTCCCATACCTGGTAACTTCTCTATACTACAGTAAATTTTAATTAGCATTAGACAAGATAGCTCCTGCTACCAAATATCGCCCCAGACCATTTAAGCCACAACTATGGTACACAAACTTTTCCCTCTATCTCCAAAATGTGCTCATGGACTACTGAAAGCTGCCGGAGGAAAAAACACTCTAAAGCTCCACTATAAACTCATACGCTCCTCCTATAACAATACCCTTTACCTTGCCAAATCGACTTTAATTTTCTCATACAAACGCTGTCCCCTCTAACCCTCAATGTTTAACCCTCAATGCCTACTTTTCACCTTTATCTCACTTCTCTGCCCAACTGCACATGGACCCCTCCTCCTCACGGCCCACAAATTTACCACCTACTTCACAGACAAGATTGAGAACATCAGATATGACATCTCTTCCTCTCAGGCGCCGCATGCAAATCTAAATTCACCCATGGCCCTATTCCCTCATATCTCTTCCCCTCCCTATCTGACACACTATGTCCTACCCTAACTCATCTCTTTAACCTCTCTCTCATCTCTCATCATCAGCCCATTGCCAACTTCCTTTAAACATGCACTCATCATGCCCATTCTAAAGAAGCCCTCTCTTTACTTGCCCTCTCTCTCTAACTACCACCCTATCTCTCTTCTCCCCTTTGCCTGAATGCTACAGTACTTCAGCAGCTTGTACTCAACCACTTGGCTAACTTTCTCTCCTCTACTTCCCTGCTTGACTCTTTGCAATATGGTTTCGCCCTCTACACTCCACGGAGACAGCACTAATAAAAAGTGGCCAATAACCTACTCCCAGCTAACTTCAAGTGTAATTTCTCCCTGTTAATTCTCCTTGATCTCTCTGCTACCTTCGACACTATTAATCACTCCCTATTCCTTCACACTCTCTACTTCCTGCTTCCCGAGTCCCGACAGGCCCCGGTATCTCTCTGCATTGTTTAAATGTCCGGGTCACGTCGGCCGTGACGCGGGAGAATTTAAACATTGTACTCTACTGGAGTTTTCACACCCAACATGTCCCTTGAGAGCACCTGAAAGGATACCCTGCAAGCAACTAGACTTAAGTACAGTACACGCTATTTGAATAAATAGGACAGATAGCCCATACATTACATTTTCTTTATTGCATAGAGACGCCGAGTACCTCAAGCCTCTACCAGAGGGAGCTGCAGTCACTGAGGCTACAGGGATCACCGCTATCCCCCTGCTTCATGCCCTGGTAGGCGATCTTGCAGACGTATAATCAGATGACGTATACTCAATAGAACTTCAACAAAGATTAAGGTACAGTACCACAGATTGCTTTTCTTCATCAAGAAGAAAAAAGTATTAAGCATCTTAATACAGTATACAAGGGACTTCACATATTTGTTGTTGTTAAGATGTTAAATGGATGATTCGAACCGACTTTGTGTTTTAGCACCATTACTTGTCTCTAGTTCTGAATATTGTGACAAAACGGCTTACTCCGGGGCTCCGCCGTCTGTCCGGGACTGTTAGAACACGGTCTTTTAGGGTAGGTTAAATGACGAGGCGTAACGTGCTGTTCCTTTAAACAGGCTACTGCCTGGTTTATTCAGTCCCAGGCACTGAGACTGCCACACTGAATACAAAAGAAAACATAAGCAAAACAAAACCCTGCTCACCTGAGCAATAACTTAACTGAGGTTCACCCTGACTTGGGTTGGGGCGGCTTATCCGCTTCCAACAAACAAAAATAAGGAACTTTGCAATTTGAGAAAGGAACAGAATGATTTAACCTGTTTGGGGAGAGGCTTTTCCCCTCTCTGCTTCCAGCAGCCTTCCTGCCTCCAGACTCTTGGGTAGAGAGGGAGAGGAACCAGGAAATCAGCCTTAAATACCTGATTTCTATCTAGCAGGACAGGTGACAGAAATCAGGCAGCAGACAAACTCTGGTCGGGATCCCTCATCCCTCAGTTCCAGCAACTGTCAAACTGTGGGATGGAGTGCATATTCTGAGGCTGCACTTTCTAGCCTAAACAGGATAGAAGCTGTCCAGTATTCTGGGAGCCCTATATATGAAATTTATTACCATCCCCTGGTTTCTGTCACAATATGTTGTAAGTTTATTGCAGACAGATCGTGCATTCCATAGTGCACAGGAAAAGAGAAGGGAGAGGTAAAACTAGTATGCGGTTGGAGTGATTGGCACCAAGTGTGTGGTGAAAAGAAGACTTTGGGGTAGGGTGTGATACGTAAAAGGATTGGTATGTGGATAGAGTCGGGATTAGGGGATATGTCACCACAGAGTAGGAGAGAAAGAGCGAGTTGCTGATTTTTTTAAGTGACGGGGTTGTGATGTGAGAAGCAGATAGAGTTGATGACTGCAAAATGAAGGAGATGTCAGTAGAGAATGGGAAATTAGGAAAGAGGGTTTATGGGAGAAAGTGTGGGAGCTAGGGAAAGAGGCAAAAGAGCAAGTGTAAATAAGTGCAGAGGTAAATAAGGGAGAGCAAGGTAACAGTAGTCCAACGCTGAGATGGGGCTGGAGTAATTACTTTACATGAAGCTGTAATGTTTCCAGTTTAGGGTGTTGGCAGGTGTAGTGCACAACCAGCAGCTAATGACAACAGTCCTTTGGCTGCCTTTCTCTACCACTTAGATGTAGGTTGAAGAGTTTCTGATTGCATACAGCTGTGATATGCAGCCTGTGGTACAGAGCAATACACATTGTAGAGGGCAGAGTTGACAAGCACAGAAAAGAATCCCAGGTGTTAACACTTAGCACGCTGTTTCTGTGCAGAGGGAATCTATTCTTGGGGAGCCCATCCAGATGTCCACCTTTGGGGCGACGCAGAAGTAGATTTAAGAGGTTTTCATTCATTTCAGTTGTGCCATGCAGGTACTTTTACTCTCTGTCTCTCTTTTTCTCAGTCTCTCTCTCTAATTTTCACTCTCTCTTTCTTACCTTCTCTATACGTTCACTTTTCTCCTTTCACTGCCTCAATGTTTCCCTCTTACATTCAACTTTCCTGCATTCTCTTGCAATGTATGTAACTACTTTATATTTTCTTATTATCTTACTTCTTTTTTTCTAAATTTCACTATACTCTTCTGTTTTTTACATCCTGTCCTTTCAGTTACTCTATTCAGTCTCCTCAAAAGTCCCTAAATTACTTTTTTTTTTAATCAAAAGGTAGAAAACGGCTCCATATTAGAACGTGTTCTGCAAGCTCTTTTTGTTCTCCCCAGTGCTTGTGGCTCTTTAAAACTCCTCTGCTCCCTGTCACATGTATCCCTGGTACGCACCCTTGTAAGGGAGCATGTCCTGGAAGCCTCCTGTTTCCCGAGCTGCATGGCCTTCCCTACACACTATACTGTGTTCTGAGGTCTGCAATCCGCCCACTCTCCTCCGGGAGGCCAGGACGTCAAGGTACTCCTGGAAGAGGGAAAAATGTACTCCTTGAGGCACTACAGTACACTATTAAGGCCCTGATTCACAGAAGGGCGCCAAGCTTTAGCTCGCCTTTACTCCCATTAGTAATGATTAGAATCATACAATTAATTTATCATTCTGATACTCATACTTTTGAACAGGTTTGGTACACATATGGCTTTTAAAATTTAACAAGCTCACTTTAAATATAAAAACCAAAACTAGATTTTTAAAAAATTGAGAGGTTTATTTTCAAAGCTCGTTTGGCCATGTTTCTTTTTTCTTAGCATGCATCCAAAGTTTTCTGTCACTAACAAAACAATAATAAAATACTATTTGGAATGAGTTCCTTTTTGTAAAGGCTACTAAAATTACAAATGTTTATTTTTCATCTTCCAATCGGGATACCATCTTTCTTACAACCATAATGTCCCTGTTTAACCTTTTTAAAAAGTTAAATTGTAAATCTAAGTCAAACTTACATATTTCCTGACAACCAGGAATGTTCTAACTGTACTTTAGGTTTTTTTTTTTTTCCAAACTTATGTACTCTCTCTTTATTTTCCTAGATATGCACTACTGCAGCGGGGGCCTGAGTCCACCTTCCCCGGATATGAAGGAGACTAGTGAGCCAGCAATGAAAGTTCCAAACTATAGTAAGTATATGCTTTAAACAGCACTCTAAGAATATACGGGAGTAAAATAAGACTACAGATGCAGCGGCCGTTATCCGACCATTTCTCGAATTGATTTTCGAGATCTGCTCATGATCCTCACTAGTTTTGCCACGACAGACTAATGGCCCATTGGACTAACACAGCAGGGGTTGCTGCTGTTTGAATCCTACCGGGGTCTGCTTGTCTGTAAGAGACGCGCAGTAAGAGATTGACTGATTCAGCCTATCTACCTGCGCGCCTCTATCAGGCGATGGCGTTTTTTTTTATTTAAATGTTAACACTACAGTATTGTAGCAGCGGGTCTCCGGAGCTGAACCACATTGATTTCAGCCTCGGGGAGCCCCTGCTTCCCGAGATACAGGCCCCATTATGGGGAGTCGGTATTCCCGCCATGTTAAAATCCTCTGCGTCACATTACCGGCCTTTAACATTGCGGGGAAACCAGCACCCCATACCGGGGCCTGTATCTCGGGAAGCCTGGGGTCCCCGAGGCTGAAATCAACTTTGTTCTGCTCAGGAGACCCCCTGCTCACGCACACTATGAATAAAAATAAAATGTAAGCAGCTTCATTACCTTGGCAGCTATCTGCTAGTGTAATGATTTTTTCTTTGGGGGGGTAGATGGGGATGTTTGATTATTTGATACTAGTGTGCGGGAGCAGTGGGTCTTCTGAGCTGAACAAAGTTGATTTCAGCCTCAGGGACCCCCTACTTCCTGAGACACAGGCCCCGTTATGGGGTGCCGGTATCTCCTTCAATGTTAAAATCCTACGGTCACGTGACTCACAGGATTTTAACATGGCAGGGATACCGACACCCCATAATGGAGCCTGTATCTTGGGAAGTAGAGGGTCCCCGGACCTGAAATCAATGCAGTTCAGCTCCGGAGACCCCC
The DNA here is from genome assembly GCF_040206685.1 of Ascaphus truei. Classification (NCBI taxonomy): domain Eukaryota; kingdom Metazoa; phylum Chordata; class Amphibia; order Anura; family Ascaphidae; genus Ascaphus; species Ascaphus truei. The sequence goes on from NC_134486.1 coordinate 342,846,658, forward strand.
TGCTACAATACAGTAGTGTTAAAATCCTGTGATCGCCTGTTAGAGGAGCGCAGGTAGAGTGACTGATTCAGCCTATCTCTTACTGCACGTCTCTTACAGACATGTAGACCCTGGTAGGATTAACACTGCAGGGACCCATCCTGTGTTAATCCGATGGGCCATTTAGTCTACAGCAGACCTTCTCGGGCCACCACACACTATAGTGCATGTTTCAACCCGATAAATGGTCAGATAATGGCCGCTGCATGGGAACCTGGAGGGACACTATTCCCTCCCAAAGGACAATATAGAATAAAAAATGAGGGTGTACCCAGCACTCAAATGAGAAAAATTAAGTAAAATGACAAATCTGTTATAAAGAAATTTTACTGTGATATTGCCAACAATATGACCACACAATACAGTATGTATAGATAATCGCAAAGGTCAGCTATATACGTACAACTCAATGCCTCTCCTTGTGCTCTACTCATGGACTCGGACCCTCACTGGCTAGGTAGGGATGCTTCTCTCCTGGATTACATCTCTTGGCTCCATCAAGATGGAATGCAATAGCACTGCTACAACGCTACTCTCTTGCCTCTGCTCCTCCTGGGTAAGAACTCCTCTCAGCTCCCTCTCTGCAGCAGCTCTGACTACTCAAAATCACATCCTGCCTCGTCCCTCTCTTGGCTCCTACTCCAGTGTATCACCCTTCTGATACCCAATCAGGAGGGCCTGGCCATCATTAAACCTTAGATATCCTTGAAAGGGGGCTACAATTGCAAATCTGTTATGTAAACTTCAGTAAGACCTTCGGTTTAACTTTGCTTATGTGGCCAGGTTCCCCTCTGGGCTCCTCTTGCCCCCCCTTACCTTCGGGAGCGCTGCGGCAGTTTAGTGCAGCTGCAGGGGGTGCGGGTGCAGCCGGAGTCAGGGGTGGATCCAGCGGCTAGGCAGAGTGGTTGGGGCAGTAAGCAGGGAGTGCTACGGTGCTCCGCAGGCTCCACGGCGCACCCGGCTAGCAGGAGCCGCCATGTTGGGACTGGCACCAGCGCAGGAGACACATTGCGCATGTGCAGACCAGTCTTCGATCACAGCGGCCATTTGAGTGCTTTGCGCATGCAGAGACACAGCAACACAGGCAGCCATTACAGAGAAGACTCAGCGAGGACTAATAGCCCCATGATGCACAGGGGCTGTTAGTCAGGTGGTGCGCAACAGACAATAGGGCTCAGAAGATCTCCTGTGAGCCTCAAGTAAAGCAACACACACACTCAGTAGCTGCCACATCTCCCATAGGATGGGGGAAACAGTGCTACATTTGGAGGCGCTGCTCAGATCTCAGACCTGTGGTGCGCAACCTAAGTTCAAAAGCAGTCAGACCAAATTAGAGACCATATCTCTAACGTCCCGCCAGAGCATCCATGAGTGGGCCCTACGGCGCCACGCATCTCCTCGCCACGTGGTTGCCATTAGTCAGGTCCCAGTTTCTCTGCCCTTGCCCAGCTTGCAAACCGCACTGAGACAGATACCGAGGTTCACAAAAGCCTGTATTGTGGACGCCAAATGGGACACAGATATCCAGTGGAGTATGCTCCTGGTTGATGGTCGCTGTAATATTCCAGTGGACAATGCCCCACAGTTCCTGCAGCTTCGTGAAGCCCCACCTTGTGGAAGCAAACTTATCTACCCTAGACTGAGAATCAGAACAGAGACCACTAGAGCTGCTCCAAGCGTAGAGGAGAGTCAGATGACTGCAGCCATCTTCTCCACAGGGAGCCCTGGCCAGAGCGGCGCAGGCAGCCGACGGTCCGGACACAGTCACCACAGTGCCTGTTGTTCCGGGGACGCTCGGCTATTCGTGGAAGCTCTGCAATAACTGATGGAGAAAATAGGTCAGTTGGCTTCAGCGCAACCCTACCACATATTGAATGCCTTCTCTGGGATATCACCCACTCCTGTGGAAAAGAGGGAATCGTAGTATGGAAGGAACAAACTCTCAAGGTAGTGGAGGAATGGACGTGCACCGAAGTGGTGAAAAGACAGCGGCTCATGGAATGCCTGAGGCCCCCGGCATCTACAATCGTGAGCATGCATAGGGAACAGAATGGGGGTGAAATGGCCAGGAAGCTAGAGGATTTCATAACAGAGGCCTACGGTCTGGAGGACGATGGGAGTGAGTTCTGGGCCAAGTACTATGCCCTCCACCAGACAAATGAGGAGCCGTCACCGTTCATCAACCGCATACAATATGGTGTTGTGGCCGCTAATCACCCGCAAACTCATATCCGCCTCCGGAGTGGATGAATTCCGCTGTAAGCAATTTCTGCGAGGGTCAAGCCCAAACCACCCAAAAGCCAACATGCTTTGGTGTGGCCTCATGCAAGGGAGTCCACCTATATTCATGGGACTCTTGAAGCAAGTGAAAGTACACGAGGCGCACGCCCGACTGCACACTCCCAAGAAGTCTAAAGACCACCACAAAGAAGAGACTAAAGAAGCAGAGATTCTGAAGCCTTCAGGAGAGCAGTCCAGTGTCAGAGAGAAATCTGAGGATCCTACTCCTCAGAGACAGCACCAACCAATCTCCCCGCCACCTAGAAGATTAGCTCTCCCATCCACAGCTTGCGAGGGTCGCTCCAACCGCTGCTACAACTGTGATCAGGGTGGACACTTCGCTAAGGACTGTCCGAAGCCCATCCATAGGGTCATGACCCTCACTGTGCCACCGACAGACACTTCCCCCCTCACACCCTCAGAGGGCGCCCAGCACCTATCACCGATGAAGCACCTAAATCAGAAGCCTACATTCGAGTGGGACCAGCCGCGATCTTAAGGATTCTGGTAGAAGGCATCTACATATCGGCTTTGCTGGACATTGGTTCCCAAGTGACCATTATATACTGCCCCTTCTACGACCTCCATCTTAAACACCTGCCCTTACAGTCGGCGGACAAGATGAAGTTGTGGGGACTCAGCAAGAGGATTACCCCATTGATGGAGTGATAAAGGCATAAATAGAGATACCCCAGTTGAACACCGGAAAGTCTCACATCATGGATGTGCAGGCTTTGATATGCCCCAAGCACCGCAAACTTTCAAGTTCCCCCATCATCTTTGGGACAAATGCCAATGTGGTGCGAGCGGTGATACAAGCCTACCTACAGGAGACTGGTGAACAACCTCTATCGTCTATATGGATCCATCGGATTCTGAAGGAGCAGTGCTGCAAGATTTCGGCCCAGGAAGGATTTGGGGAACTATTCAACCATACTAAGGGGTTGACCGAGATTCCACCAGGGGGAGTGAAGATCATGCATGTAGTGTGCAGCTGTCCGGTCCGAGACGAGGACGATCATTTCCTCTCTCTAGAGAGTACGCCCAAGGAAGACGCCAACCGAGGCTACAAGCTTGTGCCAGAGGTATGAGAATGGAAGTCCGCACTGCCCAGGAAAATCAAGGTCTTAATCCAAAACATCTCTCCTTTGACCAAGGGCAACAGCTGAGTAGGATATACCCAGTTACCCCCGTTGAGATAACAGCTCAAGTACACGCTGTCACTATGCCAGATCAGCCGGTCGGACTGCCGTTCAGGGACTCGACACTGTTGGTTGAATGGAAGGATCGGCTACGCGCTAAACTAGAGGAACGTCGGGAAGTATTCTCCACTAGCGAAATGGATGTTGGCTGCAGCCAAAACACCCACCACACGATTCGGCTGAATGACACCACACCCTTCTGGGAGCGTTCCCAACGTCTTGCTCCCCGAGATGTGGAAGACGTGAGGGACGTCCTATAAGAGATGGAGATGGTGGGTATAGTAACGGAATCCCGCATCCCCTACACGCACCGATCGTGGTGGTGCGGAAGAAGAATCGGTCGGTCCGCTTACTGTATGTGTAGACTATCAGACTCTGAACAACCGCACTGTTCCTGATAAGTACACTCTTCCGTGGATTGAAAAAATTCTCAACATGCTGTCAGGAAGCCAGTGGTTCAGTGTACTGGACCTGAGATCTGGGTACTACCAGGTACCAATGAGTGCGGAAGACCAAGAGAAAAAGATGCCATTTGTGTGTCCTCCTGGCTTCTACCAATTCACCTGCATGCCCCAAGGCATTTGTGCTGCCCCAGCAACATTCCAGTGCTTGATGGAGAAGACCATCGGTGACATGAACCCACAGGAATGCTTAGTCTACCTGGAAGATATCAAACACAGGGTAAGGGGGGTAGGGGAGGGAAGGAAAAAAAGGCCCTCGCTACAGCCACACTGAAGGTGCTGCAATCAGGGGCAATAATAGAACACAGAGGGGAAAGAATCCCCTATAATGAGAGCTGCAGTCGGGCCGCGTGTAGGGACAGATTGACAGACTACGTGTCAGGAATCCACTCCTGGCTTTGGCTGGAGCCCATACATCCGGAGCTTTGCAGGTTCCAGACAAACTATTCCCTGCTTCTGCAATCACCTGCCTCCTGTGCAGCTCTGGCCTGATTGGCCTCCTGTGCTATTTAGTGCCTGCCCCGCCCTCAGGAAGTTGCTGGACATAGACTTTGCAATCCAAGTTGCAAGTGACTTTGCTTGTCACGGACTCCCTGTTTGGCCTCTTTGTGCCTGGTATCCTGCTTCCAGTCCCCCGCTTCACAAGGCCTTCTTGCTTAGCAGCCCCGGCGCTGCTTCCCTTGTTCCTGGCAGACTTCGCCGCCATGCTGAAGCGGCTATGCTGGTGTCCCCAGTGTTTCCTGTGGCGTGTCTGCACCCCTGGTTCCTGTGGCCTTCCTGTTGACAGTTCCTGTTCCCAGTGGTCTCCACCACTCTCGGCTGTACCCGGCTAGGGGGTGCCGTTTTGTACTGTAGCACTGGATTCTGCAGTTCCTGTTCCCAGTGGTCTCCACCACTCTCGGCTGTACCCGGCTAGGGAGTGCCGTTTTGTGCTGAACACTGGATTCTGCAGTTCCTGTTCCCAGTGGTCTCCACCACACTCGGCTGTACCCGGCTAGGGGGTGCTGTTTTGTGCTGTAGCACTGGATTCTGCAGTTCCTGTTCCCAGTGGTCTCCACCACTCTCGGCTGTACCCGGCTAGGGGGTGCCGTTCTGTGCTGTAGCACTGGATTTCCAGTTCCTGTTCCTATACCTGAAGTACCTTTACCCAAGATTTCCTGTTGATGACCTCGGCTTGTTTCCTCGACCACCGCTCCGGTGCCGCCTGCCTTGACCACTGCCTGGATAACGTTAACCCTACTTTCTCCAATCCTGACCTGGCTATGTCTGATTACAGAATCCGCACTCCGGACCTGACTCCGTGGCTTAAGGTTGGTGCTTATACATCCCCACCTCAGCCCCGCGGTCCGGTACCAGTTTGTGGCAAGCACGTACGTTACACTACGATCGTCTGACACAATGTCTCCCGTGACTACGTCTTACGCCAATGGATATAGACAGTTAGTTAGAGTCCCACTTTCTCAGCCACAGAGTGAACTGTTTAAGTGATGCGTTGTTAGTGCACTTAAATGACTAAAGCGGATGTACAGCTGTAATAGAACTGCGTGTCTGAACAGAATGACAGACAGCTTACGTCTGACAGAATATTCATTGGTGTAAGACGTAGTCACGGGAGACATTGTGTCAGACGATCGTAGTCTGTCAATCTGTCCAGACGCGGCCTGACTGCAGTTTACTCACCTGCTTAGAAGTCTGTTTATACCATCTCAGTGCAGAGAAAGCTGATATTGTGTTCGTTAAAGTGGTATACAGTATGTTGCACTTCATTTGCTTATAACTACTGGCACAAGACGTGATCAGGGAGACACTCTGTCAGACGTGAAGTAGTCTGTCATTCTGTCCAGACACGCTGCTCTACCAAAGTTATATACCAGCTATACATTAACTATTTGTAGTCATATAGCGATTTATGGTATATTTTAGCGCTCTAACTTTGGGCATTGATAGCGTGATTATCTGAGACACGGAACAAGCCGATGCTGAGTCAACCCAGTGAATAGACACACTCTGTGCATTATGTGGTTACACTACAAACCATTGTAACAATTTATTCTGAGTTCTGGGGTTAAAGCACTCTTATTGCCCACACTACTGGCATAAGACGCGGTCAGGGTGACATTGTGTCAGATGATAGCAGTCTATCACTAGATCCAGACACGCGGCTAGATTGTAGCCATTACCATGCAGCGCTGTAATAGCTGATATTGTGTCATTTGAAGTGGGATAAGGTGCACTTTGTACAATATACCATGTTTACACTCATTATTATGCTGTTTTGACCAAGACTGTTCTGGTCTTGAGCCATATTTGGCTTCATTAGAGCCTATCTATACTGATAGACAATACATCTATCTAGAAGGATCTATTGCCCCAACTTTATACCCACCTCGATTTTATTCGCCCATTTGTTTTTAGGCACAGCCTTTAATAGGCCACAGGTCCGTTGACCTTTATTCTATTTTATTATTTGAGGTACTCTCCTAATAAAAGTTTTTTTTTTTTAATTATTCATCATATCATTTCACTGTAGCTGTCATCCCTTCAGTTTTAGGTTATCCAACATTGGAGATATCAGTTTTCTATCCTTTTCAGCCAGTTCAGAGTGCTCTCATTATAGGGGATTCTTTCCCCTCTGTGTAAATGAGCCCTCCTCTGGACCCCAGAAGTCCTTGCTTTGTACCTACCAGAGACATTTCAGAGACGGAGCCTCAAGCATACAATTATTACTTCCCCGAGGGAGTTGCAGAAGAAGAGCTTTGCAGGAGCCAAAGAATGAGGTACCCTCCCAACCGGGTAGCTTACGATTCATTTTGGGGACCCCACCATGAGGCTCAGCAGTGGTTTGGAAGCAAAATTAAATCGGTCATTGTGATGTTCACAGAAATGTATAACTTGATGTAGAGTTATAACAATGTACTAAGTTGTACATATTGCAATGCATTTTTATTATATTTTGGTTGGTCAGTAGCCGCCACATCTCCCATAGGGTGGGGGAAATAGCGCTACACTTACATACTGTAGTCAGTTTAGACCCCCTTGTTTTTACTAGATTACAATTATCAAAGTTGTAAACTTCTAGTTCACAGAAGTTTATTCAGAAGTATGTACACTCACATGGGGCATTTATAAGGAAAGCCAACATTTTGATGGCAGATTAAAAGGTTAGTTTCCACTTACTGCATTTGCCGGAAAAATAAAAGAAATGTAATTTAATTTACTTTCAGTCAGAGGAGATATAGCCTCAGTTTCACAATAAGAGTGTACAGTGGAATCTGATACTAACAAAGCTAACTGTTCTATTGATACACTGAATCAAAAGTGTGCATTTGACACTGACAAAAACACATCATTTTAACAATATTCCGCATCAGCGTACACACGGGAGATGTAGAAATGATAGGACCATATATTTCGAAGAGGTCCATGGTTGACTTTACAGCAAAATGAATTTATGAATAATTCCATCTGCATGGAGTGTAAATAACATGTGCAAGGTCTGGAATTAATTACTTACGAGGCTCATGTGTACTCTATGAATGAGAGAGAGATAGCAGATATTAACAGAGAACAATTTGCTTAATTAATTGGGAAAGGAGACTCAGCAAAATATGACTTTTCATCTGTGTACATAGGCAGGTTCAGCAGAATTTTGGAAATATAACATTGTTGATCCCTTCAAAACAAGTAATTATCACTTGGCCTTTAATGCCCTGGATTAAAGAACTAAAGACCTAGGTTAGTCATTAACCGACAAGTTTTTCCCTGCTATGAGGAGAGTATTATTGGTTTAGCTGTTACTGGTTCAAATTTCTGGCTATTTCTACCCGAATCATTCCCAAAATTTCTACTACTTAGAAATTGGTTTGTAGAATCTAAAGTAATAGTTAATTCTCTTTCTTAACCTGATAACTGACATATGGGCGACGTGTAAAAAGGGCCAATCCTTGAGGTAAGAACAAGTGCCAGAGAATGATAAGGATGTGTGGTTTCTGTAAAACCAGCTGAAAAGAGATGCAGGGGAAAAAACAACATGTACAGTATATAGAGAACGTCCTACGAGAGCACTGGAAAGCCAGAATGTTTCCTAATACTAAGACAATAAATATAATCTCTACCATTTCAATTGTTTCACAAGAAGAAATGTGAATTAACGAAGCTCCTGAAGCCCACACTTTTTATTAAAAGTATGTTTCATCAGGAATAACACGTGTAGCACTCTCTTTGGGGACTATTAGTTCTGTATCAGGATGTATGGAACCCTCAGAGATAATATGGAAATCCAGGTAAGACAAAAAATCAAAATAAGTAAAAACTGATAATGTGTAATGTTCATACTAAAATAATTAAACCAAAATGGGATCTGAAAAATGTGCAGAGCTACAACAAAAAGCTATGGTACCTAGAGAAGGTCAGAGAATGTCAGAGAGGGGAGGGGGGAGGTGAGTGCAAGAAAAAAGTAAAGTTATCTGCAAGGTCTGCAGTGCTGCATGCAAAAGCAATAGTGGCGAGGGGATGACAAAAGAACAGGGGGCAAGAAGTGCAATGGGAAGAAGACAAAAAAAAAAAACCCTGTAAGATTTGCCGAACTAGAAGCCAGGTAAAGGTAAACAGGGAAAGCCAAAAGCGCAAGGGATCAGAGTATAGCCAGAAAGCAATCCCTCCAGCCAATTATTCGAGTGATGCCCATGACCAGAGGGCAAGCACCACCCCAACCTCTCTAGGACGGCGTCCAGCCCAGGGGAGGGGCTAAGGAATAGCTGTAAGGCTCAGCCGGGAGCGTCCATTCTGCTCCCGGCTGTAGCGAAATTGGGTCCTCTCCTCCATCGATTGGGTAAGTGCTTGGGTAAACCACACTGCTGAATTTTGTGTTTACGGCGTGGTTTGGGGGGTCGTTCCCTGGTGCACTCGCTCCCTTTAACCCCCGTTGCCGGGCTGGCCCGAGCGGGGCAGATTGGGGCGGGCACGGGGGAACCCCTTACCTTACCTCACAAGAGGCTGCTTTGCGAGGCTTCCCGGCGGCTGAATATGCGGAGGGTTTGCGGTGTTGCAGGGTCCTTTCCCTGGTGCACTCTCTCCCCTCAACCCCGTTGCCGGGCTGACCCGAGCGGGGCAACTCCTTACCTTACACGAAGCTGCTTTGCAGGGCTTCTCGTTGGCTCGGATCCGCTCTCCCTCCGTTGTCGGACTTGTGCACACAGAGCGGTCGGCGGGTCCAGGAGGGGGAGGCTCTATTCTCACAACAGGAAAAAAAACACACTTCCTGTCTATCACATGGCCCAAGTAACAACCCTCCCCCATAGTCTCATTTACAATAAAAGGGGGGCCACAAGTTTTCGCTGTTGGCAAGTGGTTAAAATGGGGGGAATCATTGGCCACATGCTGGTCGGTACAAGTGCTGGGATTGGGAGGAGTTAATCGCCACAGGTAATTTTGTATTGGTTCTTGTAAGGCGAGGTTCCCTTTATAGGCTCTGTTAGCAGCATATAGTTGTTGAATTATCTGTGCGAGGACACTGACAAATGCTGGAAAGGCATTTTCTGGGTATGTATGAATGTATGTGTACTGTGATGCCCACACCACGTTGCAGTCTCTTTTGTCCCAATTTAAGGCCGGAAACACTGTATTTTCTATGCAAGGGTTTATTTACAGGGTTTAAATCATACAACAGGCCCACCATCCCTTTAAGAAAACCAAATAATAAAATCAAATCCTATTCCGTTAGGGAAACTGACTTTTCTTCAGTCCTCTCTAAAGACAGCTGGCCAACTATACTGGTTCCCAGCTAAAACAACGTGCCCTGGCATATACAGCAATATACATAATAAGGGTTTTGCTTATCTTTAGTCCTTATGGAGCAGGCGTCACTGCTTCAGCTCAGCCTTGTCGGCCTTTCCTTCTTAGGGGAACCCAGCCCCACGTGAGCTCAGAGAAACTCCTGTAGGTCCTCTGTAACCAGACGTCACTACTTCAGCACGACTCTCTCACTCTCTGTGGCAGCATGGCATCACACACACACATATATATATATACACACAGTTAGGTCCGGAAAAAAATGGACACTGATACAAGTTTTTTTTATTTTGGCTGTATAGCAAAACAAATTCAAGTTACAGTTAAATAATGAATATTGGGCTTAAACTGCAGACTATCAGCTTTAATTTGAGGGTATTCACATCCAAATTAGAGGAAGGGTGTAGGAATTACATCTCTTTAATATGTGGCCCCCTCTTTTTCAAGGGACCAAAAGTAATTGAACAATTGACTCAAAAGCTGTTTCATGGACAGGTGTGAGCTATGCCTTCGTTATTTCATCATCAATTAAGCAGGTAAAAGGTCTGGAGTTGATTCCAGGTGTGGCATTCACATTTGGAAGCTGTTGCTGTGAACCCACAACAAGCGGTTAAGGAGCTCTCAATGCAAGTGAAACAGGGCATCCATAGGCTGCAACAAAAAAAAATCCATCAGAGAGACAGAGAGATAGCAGGAACATTAGGAGTGGCCAATTCAACAGTTTGGTACATTCTGAGAAAAAAAGAACGCACTGTCACCAGTGCAACACAAAAAGACCTGGACGTCCACGGAAGACAACAGTGGTGGATGATCGTAGGATCCTTTCCATGGTAAAGAAAAACCACTTCACAACATCCAGCCAAGTGAAGAACACTCTCCAGGAGGTAGGCATATCATTATCCAAGTCTACCATAAAGAGAAGACTTCACGAGAGCAAATACAGAGGGTTCACCACAAGGTGCAAACCATTCATTAGCCTCAAGAATAGAAAGGCCAGATTAGACTTTGCCAAACAATATCTAAAAAAGCCAGCCCAGTTGTGGAACCGCATTCTTTGGACAGATGAAACTAAGATCAACCTGTACCAGAATGATGGGAAGAAAGAAGTATGGAGAAGGCTTGGAACGGCTCATGATCTGAAGCATACCACATCATCTGTAAAACACGGGGGAGGCAGTGTGATGGTATGGGCATGCATGGCTTATTATGGCACTAGGTCACTAGTGTTTATTGATGATGTGACAGAAGACAGAAGCAGCCGGATGAATTCTGAAGTGTATAGGGATATATTGGCTGCTCAGATTCAGCCAAATTCAGCAAAGTTGATTTGGACTGCGCTTCACTTTACAGATGGACAATGACCAAAAACATATTGCGAAAGCAACCCAGGAGTTTAAGGCAAAGTAGTGGAATATTCTGCAATGGCCAAGTCAATCACCTGATCTCAACCCGATCGAGCATGCATTAAACTTGCTGAAGACAAAACTTAAGGCAGAAAGACCCACGAACAAACAAATTGAAGACAGCTGCAGTAAAGGCCTGGCAAAGCATCACAAAGGAGGAAACCCAGCGTTTGGTGATGTCCATGCGTTCCAGACTTCAAGCAGTCATTGCCTACAAAGGATTCTCAACAAAGTATTAAAAATGAACATTTTATATATGATTGTGTTAATTTGTCCAATTACATTTGAGCCCCTGAAATAAGGGGACTGTGTATGAAAATGGCTGCAATTCCTAAACGTTTCATACGATATTTTTGTTCAATTCCTTGAATTAAAGCTGAAAGTCTGCATCTCGCTTGTTCATTTCAAATCCATTGTGGTGGCGTACAGAGCCAAAATTATGAAAATGGTGTCAGTGTCCAATTATTTCCGGACCTAACTGTATATAGACACTGGGTTAGGTAATGTTCTTTAGGCCTCTTGTTTTCTCTCTCCCATCGAGGACAGTGAATGTATTCTTTGCTACGGACTTGACATTTTATGCTGGCGGCTTTTCTGATATCTCATGGTTTATTTCCCTTCTGTGCTACTTTTTTTTTTACACATATATATGCATTAGGGTCTTGAATACTGCTACTTCCTATATACATTTTTTTGTGGCCCCACATACAAGTTTCATTATTGTGCTGGTTTTTCATTTATTATTATTTAGTATATTTTGTACTGTCTGGATGTTATAATTTTTTTTATTTTTCACATTTGTATATTTCACAGTAAATGTGAATATATTTATATTTGGCATAATGTGTGCATTATTTTTCCAGAACGCTTTGTATGCCACATTCTTTTGTGGTATGTCTGTTTACCATATAAGGGTATGTCATGCTATAAATGCTATTTTTCTAAGGAGAAATTGTGGTCTGTATGGATGTGGACTCCCCTCCACTTCCAATACACAGCATTGGATACTTGCCAGTGACCACGGGACCACAGCTACCTCAGTGATCACGTGGTCACTATCCAGAAGAGTGTAACCGGTTTTCCAGTACTCAAAAGGTTAATGTTCTTCTGTTGATTCTGGTTTGATAAAAATCTTTTTTTTCTCTGATTAGGTTAAAAGCTGATTTAAATGCTTCGTCAAAAATCTGCCTAAATTCAGAAATGTCCACTTTCACTGATTTGGAGTTTGCCTCACTGGTATTTGGCTTAAGCGGTCAATAGTGTTCTATAAGAATGCAATTTTTGGACTGGAATCCCCCAACTGTATGTCACCGATTCCAGTCCATGGATATTGACATACAGCAATTGTACATTTTCCCTTTTAGACCTACTATAGATACATTTTATCAGCAGAAATGTTAACCACCATCTAGGATACATCGACTTCCAAAAAGTATACAAATGCGGTCTGTTATTTTTGAAGGATACAATGGTCTAATAGAAGGTGCGCAAAATCTGATGGTTCTTGAGAAAAAATGTCCCTTTTTGGGGTGCATTAACTTTCAGACTGCAACAAGCAAAAGTGCTGAGTAACATTTTTTTTTTTGCACCGATAATTACATTATTCTCTCATCCAAAGCTGTGTGGCCGCCTAGAAAAGTAAACAGATGGAAGGAGATAAATGGCTGTTTGGTTGTCAATGTCTAAATCCACCTTAATGTACGGTAGACAATTACAGGCATACCCCGCTTTAAGGACACTCACTTTAAGTACACTCGCGAGTAAGTACATATCGCCCAATAGGCAAACGGCAGCTCACGCATGCGCCTGTCAGCATGTCCTGAACAGCAATACCGGCTCCCTACCTGTACCGAAGCTGTGCACAAGCGGGGAGGCTAAAGAGCCTGTTACACATGCGTTATTTACATCAGTTATGCACGTATATGACAATTGCAGTATAGTACGTGCATCAAAAGTGGGGAAAAGGTAGTGCTTCACTTTAAGTACATTTTCACTTTACATACATGCTCCGGTCCCATTGCGTACGTTAATGCGGGGTATGCCTGTACATTTCTAATTGCACAATATTTGCCCAGCACAAAAAAGACTACACCTATGCAGATAAGAGAGGTAGATTTGTTTAAAAACACATAATACATTGGCTGGGCAATAAATGCAGATGTCATAGTGACAACTGAAAAACTGTGTGAGACACAATTATCGTACATGCTGGAATGTACTGTATGATGATGCGATGATCTTTGGATCCTTCCTGCATCACCTTACAAATGAAGTATCCATATGTTGCACTTTATCTATGGGATTCTTTTTGCCTCCTGAAGAGAAGTACTCCGTTTTTGTGGGAACGGGCCAAGAAATAGCCGCCCCCCTTTACTGTGGACTGTTTTACTTTTTTTTGCTTTTTGTGATTTTGCCTTCTGGCACTGTGCAGCACTTTTGTGCACGTTATTGTGTTGTTTACATGTTTTATAGTATGCAGATTAGTATGTTGTTTGTCCCCTTTTGCCAGTCCTCCTGGATATACCCCTCTCTGGGGGAGTATTTGTCTGGGTAGTTGCCTTCTGACAATACCGTGTTTAGTATGTTCTCCGATTTATTCTCTCTTTGCATTAAACTGCTTTCTGTTTGCCCTTTATTAGTGTCATAACTGCTTATGAGTGCTGCGGTACTATTTTACTTTTGTATCTGGTGAGGGTTTAGGGAGACCCTCATACCTGTGTGCACCACTTTTTTCCCTTTTATATATGTATAATAGTAGTGCTGACTGACCCTAGATTAAGAAAAAGTGCTGAGTCACATTTATTTGTTGCACAGATAATTACATTATTCTCTCATCCACAAGCTATGTGGCCGTCTAGGAAAGTAAACAGATGGAAGGAGATAAATGGCTGTTTGGTTGCCAATGTCTAAATCCACCTTAATGTACTGCAGAGAATTACACTTCTAATTGCACAATATTTGCCCAGCACAAAAAGACTTCACCTATTCAGATAAGAGAGAAGGACTGAACACACTGGTAGATTTGTTTAACACCACATAATACACTGGCCGGGCAAAAAATGCTGCTGTCATAGTGACAACTGAAATATTCTGTGTGTCAGAGTAAAAAAGACTATTGTTTGAGATTGAATTTTGATATGAGATAGACAACGGTTATGGTAACAAGCTCAACAACTCATCTTCTGCCACAGTGAGTCATTAATAACTGCAGTTTTACAACACACATGGCATTTATTTATTGGGCTATGCAATGGTATAAGACACCTTACAGCAGCAACAGACAACTTATTGCCCATTTAAGTAAATGGGCCATTAGGTGACTTCCAGCACAAGGGGTTGCCAAATGGAACAGCATCCCTTAGCAAATAGGGGCCTGTATAACTATAGACATTGCTTAATGAAGCAATTTTTTTTTTACTATATTCCTTGTTATTTGTCTTACCACTTACGTGAGAGGCATGTTGATGGTTAAGTTTAGGAAAGATAGAATATTGTTATATGCAGAAAGGTTAGGAATTATTGATAGGATATCACAGCATATGACATCAAAGTGGGTGAAGGAAATAGTGATGTACATATTTATAAATTAAGAAACTTACACATACTGTACAGATACAATGCCCCAATTTAATATGCTAGAGGCTCACGGCCTATTAAACAGGCACCAATCTGTGTGGAAGACGCTGGTAATAGTATCTTAGGGAATACGAAAAAGGTAACAAAGTTTGGATGTCATCATGCTTAATAGCTGGTTGTGATTAGCCATAACTTTGTCCCCTTATTTTTCCTTATTACAGAATTGTTTCTAATATTTACAATAGTTTAAAATATTGTATGTGATGACAGGGTACTCTCATATTATATAGCCAATTTTAGCTCCAAGTTATGTGATTGCGTAACCCCAAGCTAAAATGTGATAACGGTCTTTTGGCACACAAAAGCCATAATCAACTCATCAAACCACATATTTTTGATGGTACTGTAACACAAACCTTGCAAGACAAAACCTCTCTGGTTTCCTCTGCATGTAGATTTTTTTTAGCCATTGGAAAGGAAGTGAAACATTCAGGCCTATATTTACTAAGAGATGTTATTCCGTAAGACATCTCAAATAAGTACTGTAGTTACAATTTAACATAATGTAAGAAATGTGTGTACAGGTATATTTAATGGAGACCGATTAGGGTGAAATTAAAGTCAGGCTTTATTGCGTCTGTTCCTTTAACAAGGCAAAACATTCAAAATAAACAAAAAAAAAGGCCTACTCAGCTTTGGAGAATATCTAAACCTTTTCTCCAGCCCTCTCTAACTGGGTGGGTGCGTAGCTAAGCTGATTACCACCCCAAACACATGTGTGTGTGTGTGTGTGTGTGTGTGTGTGTGTGTGTGTGTGTGTGTGTGTGTGTGTGTGTGTGTGTGTGTGTGTGTGTGTGTGTGTGTGTGTGTGTGTGTGTGTGTGTGTGTGTATATATGTGTATTCACATATATATATACATACATACATATATATATATATTTATATATATACATAC
This sequence comes from Ascaphus truei, assembly GCF_040206685.1. NCBI lineage: Eukaryota > Metazoa > Chordata > Amphibia > Anura > Ascaphidae > Ascaphus > Ascaphus truei. The sequence continues at coordinate 342,862,365 of NC_134486.1, forward strand.
ATACATACAAACAACAGTCCAACAAGAAAGTCTCTTATCTGTTTCTGTTGTTGTAGCTGTAGGGGAAGGCCTCTCTGCTCTCCTGGGTCAGCACCTTTGCGTTCTATGGAAATGTCAGTGTTTAGGTATAGAGGTCTCGTCCCCTTGTCTTGCTGTCAGCATACAGTCCGTCTGTGTGCATCTTCCTTCTCTTTATGTCAGCCCAAATGTGAGCTAAGGAATCTCTCTCCTGTTTCTCACATCAGGCTTTTTCTAAGAGTCCTAATAAGCCAGGTGGAGTCTGGTTGAATGTCTGTGTGCAATTAACCAACGCACTGCTGGATTTAGAGGCAGTTTGTCTCAAACAGTGATAAGTCCCTGTTACACATAGGTTGAACTCGACAGACATGTCTTTTTTCAACCTCATCTACTATGGAACTATGTAAGTCATAAGCTGTCTACCTGTGCCACAAGGTGTCCTATGGATAAGCACCGCTTAATGTATACGAAAAACTATCTCCAGATGAAGCGGAGTATGTTAAACACCCACATTTTATACGAATGTGAAAATGAAGTCAGCATCTCGTCATTTTCTTATAGCACTAAAATATAAAATATAGCACTCCAGGGTGGGTCATTCTGTTTTACAAGATAACACAAAAGCTGGCAGCTTACAGTATTCTAATGTTAATGAAGGTCAACTGAGTACAACTGTACAATTTAAACAAGACTGTTCCCACACAATCAATCCCAGACTGTACATGTTTGGCCACTTCTATGAAAAGCAATATAATGCAGTAGGTGTTGAGAGAGCAGAATGATAAAAAATGTAAACTTGCCAACATTTTACTTCCTGTTTTAGAAGGGGGTTCACAGATGTAATAAGACTTGCTGTTCTCTGTGTCGCAATCACGTGTGGTGCCGCCTGGATTAGACCCGAAAACAGTACGCGGCCAGACAGGATTAATACACATACAAATTAAATGTCCCAGGCGCTGTGCAATAAAATCCAATAGACCCAAATACCGTGAATCAATTGGGCAGTCTTTAGTATAGGATTCCTATGTCTGATAGATGGATGTTTTGATAGTTGATGGACAGGTAGGGGTGTTTTTCTATTTTGATGTGCTGGTGTCCCTGAAATCACAGAAAAAAACACAGCAGGGCACGCCAATTGCGTGGTATGTTTTGTCAATAGCCCCCTATCTAGAACCCTGAAATCCTACTTACAGGATATAGGCTCTCCATGTACAGTTGAGAGAATCTGTGCCACACGTCCCTGCTCCTTAGATCGTCTCACGGATCCCACGTGGTCTCGTCTGCAGGAGTCCCCTCACTCAGCGATGATATACTCCAAGCTCCCACAGATGTTTGCGTGCGGGAGGGGGGGGGGGGTTAGAAGGACGGGGAAGATATGAACAGAACTAGTGTGATAACGTCTGGGGTTTTATTAACATAAAAACAACAAGAAATCGCACTTACAATGTTAAAACTTCTCAAGCACAGCTCTCATTGCCGTCCGCAACCTGTGTGGTTCCAAATGCTGCCAAGGGGAGGATCGCCGCACACCGCACTCGATCCCGGAAATCGAAGTGACGTCAGTGGTAGGGCAGACCAGACTCTCCTTGCACTAGGAATTACGGGTGCCCGAACAGCTCAATTCACTAGGCTCCTCCTCCCTACGCGTTTCGTGACGAGTTGTCACTTCCTCAGGGGATAATGGAGCCTAGTGGATAGGCTATTTATATGCCAATCTTAAGTGGAGACCCTCCTACAAAAGGGGATGGACTATCCTTGACAGCTACACAATAATGAAGACTGCGATCTTATTAAAGGCAGAATGGGATCAAGAGTATTAATAAAGCATACCTAATCAACTGGAAGCCATCAATCGCATATAGATTAGAATAATAGCCTGAATTGCTAGTGAATTGATTGATACATAATTCTAAATGCAACATATATGATCAACTATTACTAAAAATCACATAAATGTTAAAAAATAACACCTATAATATAAATTGCATACGAATCTAAAATACATATATGTTTTAAAATAACAATAGCAGATAAAAAAGTTTATGTACTAATATTAAATGAACATGAAATGAACACTGATAATAGATGAACAATAAAACCTGTAGAACAATAAAGCATAAACGCATAGCTAATTTACTGATCTTTTAAAAAAGCGCTGCCAATTCATGGATCTTTTAAAAAGGACGCCAGGTCGAAATCGATATTGAGGCCAAGGGGGGACAGTGTTTTGAGTACATAGATCCAGTAACTCTCCCATTTGGACACTAAATTAAGTCTGTCTCCCCCCCGCCAGCTTGGTTTGGGGTTATCGATTCCTACACATAACAAACCCTCTGGGTTCTGGCCATGGTGTATTTTAAAATGATTGGAGACGCTGTGGGTCTCGAGACCCCTCTTAATATTATAGACGTGTTCAGCGAATCGTCTTTTGAGGGGTCTCCCAGTGCGGCCTACATATTGCAGGCCGCATGGACATTCTAATAAATAAACACAAAAATTGGTCCTACAATTGATAAAACTTTTTATATCAAAGCTTACCCCAGTGACATTGGATTTAAAATTTTTGGTCTTTTTGCTATGCTTGCAGCCGATGCAATTGGTGCATATTCTGAAGCCAGGGCACGTTGGTATGAATGGCTCCCGATAGCATTAACACAGTTCCCTTTTAAATCACTCCAAGTCCTGTAATATTTCCTCCACTTTATTGGGAAAAGGTAGCAGGGTACAGATGCTTGTGGATGGTGTGTATTGGTGATTATTAGTTAGGAACCGGTAAAAAGAGATGGCCTCACCAAGGGTTATAAACAGAGAAAGGTTCTTTACTCACTGTCTCCAGGGTTGAAAAGGAAGTGAGGTGCGGTGTGGGCAAAGGAAAAGTCTAGGGGCAGACCATATCTGAACAAACAGGAGGGGGGGCAGACTAGCCCATTCTGGTGAGGATCTCAGAGACTGCTGTAGCAGCTCACTGATGTCATGCTCGCAGGCAAGGAGTGCAACATTGTTGCAAGCCACGCAGGCACAGTATGTGTCTGCAGACTCCATGCAGCTGGGAATAAACTCTGACAGGCAGACACTGCAAAGGAGAGAGGGGGTGAGTCAGAAATGTGGCTCTTGTTCCATAACAGTGCATGTATAATACCCCTTTAGATCGTTCAGCCATGTCACATGGCGATCTCTAAGGCCATCAATGGGACAGCTGGGGGACAGGGAAGATTTCAAATTTCTGGCCCTTTTATAGACAATTTTCGGTTTATTTGGGAGAATAGATTTCAGGATTGGATCTTCACGGATAATTCCCCAATGTTTGTTGAAGGTCTTAGATATAACTGGGGCCAGACCGCTATATTGAGTGATAAAGAATGGAAACTGATCTTGTGTCTTGGGTTTTGGAACTTTATCCTTATCCTGAGTACATATTAGAGAAGCTCTATCTATTTTATTGACTTCTAATATAGCTCTGTCTAGTTCCTGGTTGTTATACCCTCTTTCGATAAATTTTGTTTTTAAATCCTTAGCCTGCTGCTGATAGATTGAGTCTTCTGAACAATTCCTCCTTATTCTAAGGGCCTGTCCTTTCGGGATGTTACGCAGCCACTGGGAGTGGTGGTGACTTGATGCCAACAGATAGGTGTTGGCATCCACGTCCTTATGATAAGTTTTAGTGTGGACCATATTGTCTACCACATACAAAGATAGGTCGAGGAAATTTACGCTAGTTTTGCTATCATTAAACGTGAATCTTAGATTTCTGGTATTGGTGTTTAAATAAACTTTAAATTGCTCTAGTTTATCAACAGGTCCCCTCCAGACACACAGCACGTCGTCAATATATCTCTTCCAGAGCACCAGGTTTGCCCCAAATGGGTTGGAGGACCATATAAAGTCCTCCTCCCATATGGACATGAATAAATTCGCGTAACTAGGGGCAAACCTGGTGCCCATTGTTGTGCCGCATGTCTGGAGGAAGAATTGGTGATTGTAGCTGAAAAAGTTATGGGTCAGGATGAAGCTGATCCCATCCAAAATGAATTTTCTCAGTCTGTCATCTATCCCACCATCACGTTCTAAGACTCTCCTAATAGCGTCTATGTCCATCTGGTGATCTATGACAGTGTAAAGGGACACTACGTCACACGTTACCCAACACATGTCATCTGTCCATATCAAATCCTGTATCAGGGTTAGTACCTGTGACGTGTCCCTTAGGTAGGATTGAACTTGTACCACATACTTTTGTAAAAGGTGGTCTAAAAACTGGGACAGATTTGATGTGAGGGAACGGATCCCTGATATGATCGGGCGGCCCGGGGGTCTAGTGAGGCTCTTATGTAACTTCGGGATGAAGTAGAACATTGGGATTCTAGGTTGTTCAATTGCTATGAATTCCATCTCCCTGATGGTAATTATCTCATCCCGAACGCCTTGATCCAAAAGTGTCTGTAACTCTTCTCTAAATGGTATGGTCGGGTTTGATTCTAGCCTCAAATAGGTGCTGCTATCACCCAGAATTCTGAGTGATTCCTCCTCATAATAGGAAGAATTCATAACAACTACTCCCCCCCCTTTGTCTGCTGCTTTGATCACTATGTTTGTATTAGACTCTAGGGATTTAACTGCCTCCTTCTCCTCTTTGCTAAGATTTTGTTTTGGACATTTAAAGTCTACACTGGCTGCCTCTAAGTCGGAGATGACCATCTGTGCAAAGGTATCAACAAAATTGCCCTTCATTCCTTTGGGGTAAAAAGTGGAGGGTTTTTTGAAGGGTGTGAGGGGAGGCTTGGTGGCCACAAGGTTGAGATTGGGTGAGATGACTGTCCTGCTGACTGCATCTTTGATGTAGTACTTTTTAAGAGAAATCTTTCTCAAAAACCGGTGGACGTCAACAAACGTGTTGAACATATTAGGTCCACTCACAGGTGCAAAGTTTAGGCCTCGTGATAGAACATCTAGCTCTACTTGTTTGAGTGGTGTATCGCTTAAGTTGAACACATTGCTCTTTACCAATCTCTCCCTTGGTCTAACCTTCTTCTTTCGCTTTCTCTTCCTTGACCCTCCTCTCTTCCCTCTGTATCTTCCAATCTCGATCTTTTCTTTTCTACCCTTGCAGGATCCTGTCTGACTGGGTGGGCCCTTGCTCCTCTCCATCTTTCCTGTAGTGGTGCTCTGCCTTGGCGCTGGTCCAAAAAAGAAATGTGGTTACTATTGCTATTGTCATGGCGGCCCCCATAGGTCCTATCCACTGGGGATCTATCTCTATAATGTTGACCCCCACGAGGTTTGTCAACCGGGGATTTTTCTCTGCCCTGATGCCCCTTGCTAAATTGCTCATCTGGATGTTCTCTATATTCCCGATGTTCGCCCTGATCTGGTTTAGTATTTTTCTTTTTACCTTTGTTGGAGCTAACTGAGGGTTTACTAACTGCATTGGGCAATTCACATTGTTTTTCTATAGTGAGCCTGTCTAGAGTGTCGCTTTGAGTTGAATCAATTCTATCCCTATAGATATTGCCTAGATGGATTGAATCTTGTCCACCTTGCTCTCCTCCAGCAATAGTGATGGTTTTATCTATTTTCCAATTCCTTTGTTTATTTTCATCATAATCTTTTTTGTCCCTTGTGAATTTTTTGTGTTTGGTTATTTTAACCTCTTTTTCTAATTTATCAATTCTTAAAGATGTTTTTTCTTCTAGGGCTTTATACTCTGGAAGATCCGTGAATGGTTCCAACTGTTCTTTAATTAAATTAATCTTACCATCCAGAACTTCCATTGTATTAGTCCTATGCTTAATGATAAGTAGCATAAGGTTAACCGAACATGTGTCCAATATACAGTTCCATTCTTTTAAAAATTCCTCATCCTCACAATCTGATGTTGGCGGTTTTTTTACTCTGAGTCCTCTGGGGATCCTTTTATTCTCTAGATATTGCTTGAGCGTAAAGGTCTCCCAGATTTGTCTCATCTCTTGTGTGAGTAATTTCTCTAGTGTGGAGAACTGAGTGTCTAGGCTGTCTTTATCTGTCTCCATACTGTCAGTATTTTCATTAAAGAAACCAGCTAAATTCTGCCCTCTCAGTGTTCTAGCTATGCGTTTATGCTTTATTGTTCTACAGGTTTTATTGTTCATCTATTATCAGTGTTCATTTCATGTTCATTTAATATTAGTACATAAACTTTTTTATCTGCTATTGTTATTTTAAAACATATATGTATTTTAGATTCGTATGCAATTTATATTATAGGTGTTATTTTTTAACATTTATGTGATTTTTAGTAATAGTTGATCATATATGTTGCATTTAGAATTATGTATCAATCAATTCACTAGCAATTCAGGCTATTATTCTAATCTATATGCGATTGATGGCTTCCAGTTGATTAGGTATGCTTTATTAATACTCTTGATCCCATTCTGCCTTTAATAAGATCGCAGTCTTCATTATTGTGTAGCTGTCAAGGATAGTCCATCCCCTTTTGTAGGAGGGTCTCCACTTAAGATTGGCATATAAATAGCCTATCCACTAGGCTCCATTATCCCCTGAGGAAGTGACAACTCGTCACGAAACGCGTAGGGAGGAGGAGCCTAGTGAATTGAGCTGTTCGGGCACCCGTAATTCCTAGTGCAAGGAGAGTCTGGTCTGCCCTACCACTGACGTCACTTCGATTTCCGGGATCGAGTGCGGTGTGCGGCGATCCTCCCCTTGGCAGCATTTGGAACCACACAGGTTGCGGACGGCAATGAGAGCTGTGCTTGAGAAGTTTTAACATTGTAAGTGCGATTTCTTGTTGTTTTTATGTTAATAAAACCCCAGACGTTATCACACTAGTTCTGTTCATATCTTCCCCGTCCTTCTAACCCCCCCCCCCCTCCCGCACGCAAACATCTGTGGGAGCTTGGAGTATATCATCGCTGAGTGAGGGGACTCCTGCAGACGAGACCACGTGGGATCCGTGAGACGATCTAAGGAGCAGGGACGTGTGGCACAGATTCTCTCAACTGTACATGGAGAGCCTATAGCCTGTAAGTAGGATTTCAGGGTTCTAGATAGGGGGCTATTGACAAAACATACCACGCAATTGGCGTGCCCTGCTGTGTTTTTTTCTGTGATTTCAGGGACACCAGCACATCAAAATAGAAAAACACCCCTACCTGTCCATCAACTATCAAAACATCCATCTATCAGACATAGGAATCCTATACTAAAGACTGCCCAATTGGTTCACGGTATTTGGGTCTATTGGATTTTATTGCACAGCGCCTGGGACATTTAATTTGTATGTGTATTTGCTTTATACAGATTTGGAATAATCTGTTGATTTTTGATCCACAGGCTGCTTTAATGTTTGATTAATTTTTGATCAATTTAAAGTTAATCACTTTATTTTTGGTTTTCACTGTTATCACTCTATCACAATCATTTATTGTAGGTCAGCGCTTCATAGAGGGCTTATAATTGTTTGTTTGCCAGACAGGATTAATGCTGCGGGGGCCCCTGTTTTTGAATGGGAACCTGCAGCGTTAATCCTATTGGGACATCAAGAGTAGAGAAACCTATACTAACCTGTGGAGGAGCTGCGCAGCTGTCTCCGGTTCCCGTCCCCTGCAGCTCTGCAGGTAAGAAAGATTCCAGTCTGTCCCAACCCCCTGAATGACGTAGATGCTCGAATATGGGTCTCCACGTCATGAGGGGATACTATAGGACCATATTTGGTCATCTATGTCATCAAAGGGGTTGGAACAGAACGGAGACTGCTTCTTACCTTCAGAGCTATTGGGACTGCACACGGAGACGGAGACAGCTGTGCAGCGCCTCCATAAGGTTAGTATTGGTTTCTCTCCTATCCTGACAGACCATCAGGTGAAGAATTAACACTGAGGGAGACCAATTACAGAAGCATGGACCCCTTCAGCGTTATTCCTCCAAGGCTGCAAGCTTTACTGTTTATGGTGCTGTGAGCCGTGGACTTCAGCATTTTGGTCCACTGCACCGAAAACAGTAAGTCTTACAATATCTGTAATTCTTTAAATGGACCCAAGCATGCACTGCAATAAGCTGGTATTGGTAACCTCACATTGATGCAATATCCATATTGCTACTATGTTAAATACAATTACAGCTGAACCCCATTATAACACGGTGCTCGGGGTCCACACGAGACCGTGTTATAACCAGGATCGCGTTATAGCCGGGATCACGAAATGGCCGCCATGCAAGGCATCTGAAGCTCCCATCTCTGCAGCTCTCTCCTCTCTCCCTGCTTCATCAGGCTGTGTCCACGTGCGCGGTGCACATCTCTAAGGTTTTTTTTTTATAACATTCAATGCTATATTGCTAACGGACACACACATACCTCCCCCCTACACTAATAATTTTAGCATACCATGCAGGAATCGAACCCATGACGCTTCATGCACTAGTAGCGATTCTCTACCTGCTACACTATAGGATTGGTGTGATGCCATTTACTCTATTATCAAACTTAACTTCTACTGCAAAGTACTGAAGTTGACATCACACCAATCCTACGGCCTGGGTTCGATTCCTGCATGCTATGCTCAAATTATTAGTGTAGGGGGGTGTGTGTGTGTGTGTGTGTGCGCGTGTGTGTGTCTGTTAGCAATAAAGCATTGAATGTTATATTTAAAATAAAAAAGGGATAAAAAAAATTGCTTTAGTATTAATGGGGCCCTGAAAATTATTTTGCCCAGGGACCCGCACATTTCTAGCTACGCAACTGTAATGGATTGCCTTTATATGTGTTTTATGCCAGCCTCACCCATCAATGTTATATTAACTCCTATTTTGCCAGAGTGACATATGATGCATTGCTTTGGTATTTGTTACGGATCCCTCTGGTTAGAAAATTATAATAGATATGTATCATCCACGTATTAATTCCCTTTTAATTAAACAAGTGTTAGTTTCACAATAAATCATTTTTCATTCATGCCATAAGACAATTTATGGATCTCTAAAATGAGAGGTTAAAATCAAGTTCACGTGCGGTTGTTTTAAAGTGCTGTGAATTGGATTGCAGAATGCCACTTCACAGTTGTGGTTAGTCTTTCTTACAAACTTGCTCTAAGGTGGAGATTTATCAATGCAAAGAAAGTGCAAATAGAAGTTTATTTTGACACATTGTTCCATTTTCTGCTTGCATGTGTCACATGTAGGAGTTTTATACATGTGGTGCCAATTGTTAGCCAGAAAAGTTTATGCCACTTCAGATTTGGAGGATTTTGTTGACACAAATACAAGATAAAAACATGACGTACTGAGAGAGTTTGACACATCCCATTGCAATCAGGCACCAAGATCTGGATACACTGAGGCAGACACAAATTTTGCTCCACATTTACCTATTTACCTTGATGCGTCAACCCTTTCTGAGATACAGATACACACACACACGAGAAAAACGAGAAAAAAAGAGAAAAATCTGCAGCACTCACCAAGATGATGTTGTCAAAAAAGGTATTTATTCACACCATGTGGAGTAACCAAACACAACAGTTTGAGCAACGTTTCAGACCACTATGGGTCCTTTATGAAGCTCTAGAGAGCAGTGCTACAGGCACTGAAATAGTGACACAGTGGAGCCAAACAAAGCAATTAGTAGTAAAGTTTGATCTTACTGACAGGACGCAATCGCGGGATACTGAGCAATTTGGTACTCCTATGATATCCTTATTGCTATTTGATTTCCTGAGTTGTAGATCATTTAAATATTTGCAGACGTGCAAATTCTTATGGGTACTCGTGTTCAGTGATTGTATATGCCACGGTTGATGTATGTTTTTGCTGCACATGTGCAGTCTCTCGTTTAACTATATATTCCTACTTTTCAAGGGCATGTTGACGTTTAAGTACTGTCCACGTTTAATTTTTTTTTTGCTTATTTGACTGATACCTAGAGATGGGCACATTTTTTTGGTGAATTTGGATCTGTCTCCAATCAACAAGTTCCTTTAGTCTGTGGATTTCGGTGAATCAGTCGCAAAAAGGCGGTTCGTCTTTTCCGGGCTGTTTTGTTTTTTTTGTTTTTTATCACCGACAATCCAATACGAGGATTCCACAATCCGTTGGTGGATTTTAACAACCCAATCCACGGATTCAGCAATTACTATATTACTTCATGTGAACACGCACCAATTGCAAATTTGTTGTAGCATTGCTTACATTTTCCCTGGTAAATTCAAACTTTATGTAGCATTTCAGAGCTATAGAAGTATAAAATGCGTTAAAGATCGCATACCACTATAGTTTAAAAACAGTTACAAAAGGAAAAAGTCCCAATTCTCCACAGCATACATTCAGATTGCACAGTTAAGTAAATTCACCAAATGTACATCATTTCAAATGATATACAGCTCAACCCCGTTATAGCGCGATCCGCTTAACACGGTTTGAGCATGGACCCCGAATATTTAAAAAAAAAAATAATAATAATTTGGACACACACAGCACACTTACAGCACACTGCACACACTGCACACACTGCACACACTCACAGCTCGTTCACAGCAACCCCCCCCCCCCCCCACCTCCCTACCTTTGGTGTCAGCTGCTGGGGGATCGGAGCGAGGCTGGCAGGAGAGGGGGGGGAAATCAGAGCGGGGCTGGCGGGGGGAGCAGGGCTGGCGGGGGGGAGCAGGGCTGGCGGGGGGAGAGCGGGGAAGGCGGGGGGAATCGGAGCGTGGCTGGCAGGGGGGGTATCGGAACAGGGCTGGCGGAGGGGGGGAATCGGAGCGTGGATGGTGGGGATTGGTGTGTAGCTGCTAGGGGAAGTGCGAGGGGATGTGTAAGGCTGCTGGGGGACGTGTAGGGCTGCCGGCCACATCTTCCCCCCTCCTCCCGATCGGGCGCCCGGTGGCCATTTTTAAAAAAAATTAGCGCGACCCCGGTTATAGCGCAGTCGGAACAGGTGGCCCCCGAGGACAGCGCTATAATGAGGCTGAGCTGTACTTTTTATGGGAGTGCTTTTTGGGTGTAATCTCATGTATTGTATGTCTTTATTTATACAGCGCCAAATGTGTACTCAGCGCTTCAAAAAGAATACAGTACAGGGAATTATAATAATACATTAAGCGCAGCAAAATCAGACAACAGGAAAGGAAATCCCAGCCCCGAAGAGCTTACCATTTAAGAGGTTTGATGAGACACTTACAGAGACAACAAGTGAGGGAATAAGTGCTGTAGATGGCAGTGCTTGGTCACAATGGGTGGTAGGAGTGATTGTGGGTGTGGGACAATAGCCATGAGTGCAGGCTATTGGGATGCTTGATTTGTGGGGCAAGTTTTAAGGTTGGTCAGGATTAAATCAGAAGGTTAACACCATTTACATGGGAGGAGATGGCAGGCAGGCGTGGGTGAGAGCAGGTGTGTCATGTGTGTCATGTGTCTAAAGGCAGGTGGCGTAACTGATCCGATGACAAAGAGTTAGGGAAGTTATACTAAACACTTCTTTATATTAGTATTATTGTTTTCAGATGTATTGTTTTTGTATTTGCATAAAAATATATATATTTTGATTGGTTAAATTATTTTTGCAATTATAAACAGGAAACAAGTTATTGAACCCAAATCACAGGTAGTGAAGTATGAAAGGAGTTGGTACAACGCAGGTTACATGTTATTTAGATACATTTATATATATAAAAAATTTTTTTTGGAGGTTGTTGAAGTTGATGCATAAGGTGTATGTATGTATGTATGTCTTTATTTAAATAGCGCCATTAATGTACATAGCGCTTCACAGCAGTAACCATCATATAAATAACAAATAATACAAATAACACAAAGGGAAGAAGTGCTTCAGACATAAAAGTAACATTTAGGAAAAAGGAGTCCCTGCTCCGAAGAGCTTACAATCTAATTTGTTGGTAGGAAGAACATTCAGAGACAGTAGGAGGGCATTCTGGTAAGTGCATCTGCGAGGGGCCAAGGTTAATGCATGAGGTGTTCATTATAAGCCATGGACGCAAGAGTCAGGATTGTGTATAGTGAGAAATTAGGGCTGAGATGTAAGGAGGAGCAGAAGTGTGTAAAGATTTAAAAGTGAGGAGGAAAATTGAGTATGTAATATGGTATTTGATAGGAAGCCAAGAGAGGGATGTAAAATGTTTTAAGGTTAAAGATACAATGGTACAGCGTAAATATGTTAGGCACATAAAAACAAAAAAAAGAGGCCCAAGGTAAGGCCATACATACAGGTGTTAGGGAATAAAAACTTAGAAAGCTGTAGGATACCCTCAAAGGCCCCAGGGCTGGACGACTACACAGGCCTGTATTTTAAAAAGTTTGCAAACATTTTGATTCCACACATGGTTATAATGCATGGTTAATAGTCTCTTAGAGACCAAAGAAATCCCTGCCAAGATGCTTAAAACATCTATAGTTCTTAGGCCTAGGACATAGTAAAATCAGCGTCGCTGAGGCGGGCTGAGCCACGCTGAACAGATGCACAAAGCCCCTGCATCTGTAATCAGCGCGGCTATAGTTTCTCCCTCCGCATGCTTGCTGATGCGTGCAGAGGTTGAGAAAATCAGAAGAGACAGGAGAGTTTGAAATGTTGCCGCTTGGGGGAGCAGAGGACCGCTCCCGTCCAATGACCGTCAAGTGACCGCTCCCATCCAATGGGGCTGCAGCCTTTTTTTTTCCTACTGTGTCGGTGTTCTGAGATAGCAGAGCCACCAGACAGAGTAGAGACAGCACAGAGGTGTGTATGTGTGTGTCTGTCTGTGTGTCTGTGTGTGTGTGTGTGTGTGTATATGTGTGTGTATGATGTATGCGTGTGAATATATTTATCAAAGTTGCACAATGTTAATAAATAATTTATTCTCACATGTCTTTTTTTATTTATTTATTTTTTTAATATATAATATACACACACACACAGGTTCCCCAGTGACAGACAAACACACAGACCACTTCAAAGTGACACACACACACACACACACACACACACACACAGGTTCCCCAGTGACAGACAAACACACAGACCACTTCAAAGTGACACACACACACACAAACACAGACAGCTACCAAGTGACACACACACACACAGTGATACCCGCCTCCCAAGCGCGCTTGCTGTCTCCTCTGCCAGGACAGCAAAAAGCTCCAGGAAGTGTGAGCGGCAGCAAGCAACAGCGAGCTGCAGCACAAAAGTGTTTACTATGTCCCAGGCCTTATACTCAATTTTCCTCCTCACTATTAAAGCTTTACACTCTTCTGCCCCTCCTTACATTTCCTGCCCTAATTTCCTCGCTGTACACCATCCCGACTCTTGCGTTCTGCTCAAGGATTTCTTCTCTCTACCCATTTTGTGTCTAAAGACCTCTCCCGCCTTAAACCTTTCTCACTGACTGCCCCACATCTCTGGAATACCCTTCCCCTCAATATCCGACTAGCACCCTCTCTTTCCACCTTTAAAGATCCATCTTAAAACACACCTCCTTATCGAAGCATGAGTAGCTCCGTGGCTGATACTTTACACCTCATACATCGACCCTGGCCCCTTGCAGACACACTACCAGAACACCTTCCTACTATCTCTGTGCATTCTTCCTACTTACCAATTAGATTGTGAGCTCTCCGGGGCAGAGAATCCTTTACTTAAGTGTCACTTATGTCTGAAGCACTTATTCCCACTATGTGTTATTTGTATTATTTGTTATATATACGATTGTCACGTGTATTGCTGCTGTGTGCATTAATGGAGCTATATAAATAAAGATATATATACATACATACATACATACATACATACATACATACATACATACATACATACATACATACACAAAAGGGGAAGAGACCCACTAGATTGTAAAAATTATCAACCTACAGTATTTCATTAATAAATCAAGATATTAAGCTCATCGCAAAGGTGATGGCAACAATATTGAACAGAGTGCTACCAAGCTTTGTCCACCCAGACCAAATGGGGTTTATTCCCAATAAACATGCACCGGACAACATCCGTAGAGTAGTAGACTTGATTTAGGCCTCGGCCAGGCTCCCTGCTTGCTCGCTGAGGCTCAGGGAAAGCGGGTGCTTTCCCTGGCCTTGCGGTTGCTTACCGCATGCGCTGTCAGGGGGCCGTCAGGGGGCCGTCAGGGGGGGGGGGGGCACGTCACTGGCCGGGGTTGGGCCAGTGACGTCACGGAGCTGGTTCGCCCTCATTGGGCGAACCGCTCACGTGACCGGCCTGTCGCGCCGGCAAGCGGGGGAATTTTAAATTCCCCTAAGACCTACGCTTCCGCGCGCTTGCGGAAGCATAGGTGAGCCCCTACTAAAGCCGCTCTAATTGCGGCTGTGGGGGCTTAGTGCTGAGCAGGATCGCGCGTCAGCGCGCTTCCGCCAGCAAGCAGGGAACATGGCCGAGGCCTTAGGTAGCCAACACCAAGACCCCAATGATTCTTCTGTCACTGGATATAGAGAAGGCATTCAATAGAGTGGACTGGTCATATCTTATCAGGACCCTTAGAGCCTTTGGGATTACTAGGAACTTCCTGAGCTGGACAAAACTATTGTACAGTTCACCAACAGCCTTCATAAAAAGCTCTGGGTTGTGCTCGGCGATCTGTTGCTGTTTGCTCAATCACTAAAACCCCACCTAGCAGAATTCTGTGGTGTCAGAATTGGGGCTAAGCTCTGCCCCCCAGACGCGTCACGGCAAATGCGCGCAAGGCTCCATCCGCGCGAACGCGCCGCCGGGAGGCAGAACTCTGGAGGAAAGGACTTCAAGCTCTGCTCCCTCGACGCAAACTTGGGGGACACACGCCACGCTGTAAGTAATAATGATAAGATCAATCTCTGCTGTTCCTCACCTTCTGCACATTCCGTTACCTCCAATCAGCCCACTGCTTATGTGTAATGACCTCCCTCCCTGTAGTCTTTCTATTCGCTCTCATTCCTTCATATGCTCAGTCAGCCTCTAAGGCAATTGGCTGAGCATAAACTTCTGTTTATGTACCTGTGCTTGCTATTATCAGTTTGTTGCTGTGCCTTGCCCTGTCCTTTCGTTGTGACCTCAGCTCGTACCAGGACCTCTGCCTTCTTGAACCCCTGGACCTCGGCTTGCTTCTGGATTCTCGTTCTCTCCTCACCTTGACCTCGTCTATGGATTATGACTACTCTCCACTCACTGACTACGGCACGTACCTTGACCTACCCAAACTCTCCTACCCTGACCCGGCTACACGACCCTGACTCTGCAATCCGGACCTGGTCACACGGTTGTAGGTCGGTGGTTATCTACATCCCCACCTCAGCCTTGCAGTTTTGTCCTGTTTGTGGTGAGCACCCATTACATGTGGAATCCAAAACATTTTTCGGAATAAAGATAGGTATTGATGAATATAAAATCAGCCTGTTTGCAGACGATGTGATAGCTACATTAACCAAACCAATGACCACACTACCCAACCTGTACAATACACTGGACATTTGAAACCATCAGGATTCAAAGTTAACAGTAGCAAATCGCAAGTGCTAAACATCAATATTTCCCCAGAAGTAGTAGAACTCATGGACATTCATTTTAATTTCAAGTGGCAGAAGGAAACAATTACCTACCTGGGTGTAAAAATAACTCAAAAATACCACACACTATACCAGGCCAACTACTCAGACATGCTAAAAACATTGAAAAAATGACCTAGAAACCTGGTCAAAATATTACATTTCATGGATAGGAAACATTTACTGAATTAAAATGACACTCCTTCCAAAGACCCTCTCTACCTCTTTACAGCACTCCCAATTAAGGTTACATTTTAAGATATAGAGGATCTACAAAAACAAACTATTAAAAACATTTGGGATAACCGCAAGGCAAGAACTAGGAGAGGCATTCTCCTTCAAACTAAAGCTAGGGGAGACTGGCAGTACCCAGCTATTGGGAATACTTATGTGCGGCACAAATAGCTCCGATGGTCCCCTGGCTCCATTTAAGCAATACGGTTCAATGGGTGGATATTGGGAATCACTACACCTCACCAACATCACTAGTAGATATAATGTTGATACCCAGGAACCAGAGTCACGGGAGGAAGGCTACTGCCCACCACACACCTGTCCCTCAGAATATAAGATGCCACAGGGGAAAATAAATAGTTAAAACACCCAAATAATACTGTAATTCCCCTGTTTAGTAACCCCATGTTTATTCCTTGGCAAGGGAGGAAAAGTTTGAAATGGTGGATAGACAATGAAAATCACTAGTACTAGAGATGTGATTGGAGTGGTTAAAACATTTGACTACCTAAATGAGACACACAATATACAGAATGCTGAACTTTTCCGTTACATTAATATTAGGCTCAAAGCACACTCAGACACTAGCACATACATAGAAATGGTATGTAAATGTGATCCACATGCCAAAAGCCTGATATCCAGTATATATCAGGAGCAGATCCCGGAAGGAAGGGGTTTGGAAGAATCACGTATATGACAATGGGACAACTTGGGCGGACATATTTATTTATTTATAAAATATTTTACCAGGAAGTAATACATTGAGAGTTACCTCTCGTTTTCAAGTATGTCCTGGGAACAGAGTAAAACAAATAATACATGGTTACAAGTACAGTTACATAAATGAACAGGGTATACATTATCTACAAGACATTGCGTGCACAGTTAAAGAAAATATATATTATGAGCGTATGAAACAGTTACAGACCAGGTTCAAATGTGAGACCTGAAACACAAAAAAGACAAAAGCGCAAACGCACATAGTGAAGTTTGTAAAAATGGGTGAATATAATTTTAGGGTATAATATCTGCGTACATCAGATTAATGGGTATAAAGCATTTCATGTGCAATACATGAGTTTACCAAACGCCGCACTGCCGCCTCCAGGCCTCAGGAATTCTCTCTCACAGCATCCAGGATAAGCTGTCTCAGTCGTGGTATGGAACCTCCACTGCGGTGCTGTATCGTGATCAGTCTCCTTCCCCAATCGCTGCCGTCACTGCCGCTCACTCCTTGGGTCTATTTCCGACTGCCACTGCGTCTCGGAACACTTTGATGGTAGGTCACGTGTCCCGCTGGGTTTTGCGACCGGCCGCAAAGTGAGGTTGGGACGTAAAGCGTGATCGTAGCTTTACTGCAGTTTGCCGAATGCAGTTTTTTTGTGTGAGAAATCAGTCCAATGCAGATATGCCACACAGTGTGGAGATACAGTTCTAGGACTTATAAAATCTTTATCCAACGCGTTTCGAAGCAAAAGCTTCTTCTTCAGGGATAATCAAAGGGATTAAAACCATTCCCCAAAATAGACGTGGAGGAGACAGAATAAAAGATATATCTGTCCAAGAAACTTATTGGATCCACCAATTGAAGTCTTTAGGTCCTAGAGGTCTAAATGAAAACATAGACCTATGGTGTCTATACTAAATAATATGTATAAATAGGCCCCTTATAGTTACATGTCTTTTTTCAGCTGAGTGCCTGGTCCTATGTATAAGATCTGAACAACATCAGTGATACCCATTCATAGTAAATATAAAGTATTTTTATATGTGTTATTAACACTTGTTTGTTTTATTTCAGAGCCTTTGAAATATTTACAGTCACTGGCATTTTTATTAAAGTGTTTTTAGTTGTTATGAGTTAATAATAAATGAATCAATGTATTGTGTTTTTAATATACCCCTGGACCAGCACTGAAATGGTCAACCCACAAGAGCACTCAAAGAAGTAAATACTTCAAATACCCACACCTGTGGGATGGTGCAGAGTGAGGATCAGATTGGTGTAGCCACCTCTGATTGTGACCAATCAGTAGCGGCCTATGGGTATAAATATGCTCTTAAATCTATTCAATTTATCCCTGAAGAAGCTTTTGCTTCGAAACGCGTTGGATAAAGATTTTATAAGTCCTAGAACTGTATCTCCACACTCTGTGTGGCATATCTGCATTGGACTGATTTCTCACACAAAAAAACTGCATTCGGCAAACTGCAGTAAAGCTACGATCACGCTTTACGTCCCAACCTCCCTTTGCGGCCGGTCGCAAAACCCCGCAGGACACGTGACCTACCATCAAAGTGTTCCGAGACGCAGTGGCAGTCGGAAATAGACCCAAGGAGTGAGCGGCAGTGACGGCAGCGATTGGGGAAGGAGACTGATCACGATACAGCACCGCAGTGGAGGTTCCATACCACGACTGAGACAGCTTATCCTGGATGCTGTGAGAGAGAATTCCTGAGGCCTGGAGGCGGCAGTGCGGCGTTTGGTAAACTCATGTATTGCACATGAAATGCTTTATACCCATTAATCTGATGTACGCAGATATTATACCCTAAAATTATATTCACCCATTTTTACAAACTTCACTATGTGCGTTTGCGCTTTTGTCTTTTTTGTGTTTCAGTTGCCTAGGGGTTTACCCCTGTTCACATAGCTGCAGGTCACCCATCGATTTAGAGGTTGTATTTTGTTATTAACACAACGGTGGTGAAGGGTTTAAATAATAGAAATAATAATTTGCGCACTTTATCTGTCTTTGTTAAAATGTGAGACCGCCTTAGATTTGAAAGAACTTAAACTGGTGGTGGATGTGAGAGTCTCTGGTAGGTTGTTCCAGTTTTGGAGTGCAAGGTAGGAGAAGGAGGAACGTCCGATACTTTGTTGAGCCTTGGGACCATGAACAGTCTTTTCGAGTCTGATCTCAGGTGATAAGTGCTGCAAGTGGTAGGGGTGAGGAGCTTGTTCAGGTAGCTGGGTAGCTTGCCCATGAAGAATTTAAAGGCAAGACAGGAAAGGTGAACTTTGCGCCTAGACTCTAGTGTTGACCAATCTAGTTCTTTGAGCATTTCGCAGTGATGTGTGTTGTAGTATGCATTGGAGAACAAAACGACAAATTGAATTGTAGAGGGTGTCAAGTTTGCTAAGGTGGGTTTGAGGTGCCGAGCCATATACTATGTCTCCATAGTCAATAATTGGCATTAGCATCTGCTGTGCGATACGCTTTCTGACCAGGAGACTTAGGGAGGATTTGTTCCTGTAAAGTACCCCTAGTTTGGCATAGGTCTTGGTTGTCAGGGTATCAATGTGCATCCCGAATGTTAAGTGGGAGTCAAACCATAAGCCTAGGTATTTAAAACTAGTGACAGGTGTTAGGGTGGTGTTAGCGTTGGTTCTAATCAGGAGCTCAGTCACTGGAAGCTTTACAAATTTAGTCTTGGTCCCAAATACCATTGTTACAGTATGGGAGGCCACAGCTTCAGTTTCCATGAATATTGTAATTAAGGAAAACAGCTCCAATATACTGTATAGGTGGTATTTGCTTCAAAGGGTGCGGTCAGGAAGGAACATACCTACATACCTAGTGGACCTGTGCACACGTAAGGAGGCGGTGGAGGCAGATATTAAAATTACTGAATAGTGTCCTGGATACACCGGCAACACCGGATCCCTGGGTGTCCCTATTGAATAACCCACTTCAGGGTATACTTAAAGCTACAGTTCAAGCAGTAGCCTACATGTGTTTTTTTTTTAAATAAATCAGTTCTGTACTATGAGAAAATACTTGTAGCATTTTAAAAAAAATAAAGAAATGTTTAATGTATTATAATGTAACAAGCATTTTGTTTCTATAGCAACCATTTACAAAGTCACATCCCCTCCCTCTTCTGAAACAGGCTCTGACACACCCGTTTGAGCCCTGCCCTCTCTCTAGCAGTGAACCAATTGTATCTAGTGACTGCCTGGTCACATGATCTTCCACACAGAACTTTGCATCTTAGGTCCCCTTCTGCTGCACTGACGGCTTTAGTGACCCCCCTGTAAGGGTTCCGGTCCTGGCTTTGGCTGGAGCTCACCCTTACAGGGCTATACAGCTTCCAGACAAATCCCTGACTGTACTGGGCAATTGAAATCACCTGGTCCTGGACTTACACTGCAGTCTGCTTCATGCTGCCTTCTATGCAGCTCTGTCCCTATTGGCTGCCCGTGCTATTTAGGTTCAGCCGTTCCATCAGGAAGTGGCTGAGCATAATTTTGGAATCACTGTTTACTGGTAACCTGTGCTTGCTACAAGCATCTCAGTTTGGCCTACCTTTGCCTTATGCATTCCTGTGCTGAAGCGCTGGAACCCCAGCGCTAGCTTCATTGTTCCTGTGGCCTGTCTGCATACCCTGCTTCCAGAGGCCTTCATTATGTACAGTTCCTGTCCTCCTTCCAGAGGCCATTCCTATGCTGAAGCACTACGCTCCTGCCTTCCTGTTGCCAAACCCTGCCTGTGACCTCGACCTTCGCTCCTGTGCTGCCTGCCTTGACCCCAGCCTGGATAACGTTTACCCTGCCTTCTCAAACCCGGCTACCCACGACGACGGAATCCGGACCAGTCTTCGCGGTCTCAGGTCGGTGCTTACCCATCCCCAACTCAGCCTCGCGGTCCAGGTTTGTGGGGAGCACGACCGTTATACCCCCGAGCCGAATCTTCGCCAATCGATCACAGGAGAACGTATCGATCGGCAACTTAGCTAATCACTTTAAAAACAGCAGCTTGAACTGCTGCTTTAATAGAGAGCATAAACTCTCTCTCTCCATATCCTGGCGGCTGTGTGATGCAACATAGTGGCCACAGGGAAGAATCCAACCCCAAGCCTCCAAGTGGTAAGAGAGAGAATATGGTGTGCTTTATTCTATGAAAAAATTACAACACTCCTTAATGACTCCTTAGAGAGATTCATGGCAGTCTGCGAACTCTGTGGATGATGAATATAGGGCGCGCAGAATATTAATCTTCTTAATATACTGTACTAGCTGATATACCCGGCGTTGCCCGGAGGCAGGGAGGGGGGGCGTGAAAGGCAGGGGGGGCGTGAAAGGCAGGGGGGAGGCGTGAAAGGCAGGGGGGGGACAAACACACAGTGTCACACACACACAGTGTCACACACACACACACACACACACAGTGTCACACACACAGTGTCACACACACAGTGTCACACACACACACAGTGTGTCCCCCCCCCCACACACACACACAGTGTCTCTCACACACACACAGTGTCTCACACACACACACACACACACACACACAATGTCCCACACACACAGTTTCCCCCCCCCCCCCAGGCCCCCCCCACACACACACATCTTAGGCGCCGCAAGGCAGCTGCAGCCTGGCCACTGCCTGTTCCCCCGCCGGGGAGGGAGATGAGTGGAGCACCGGGAGGGAGAGGTGAGCGGAGCGCCGGGAGGGAGAGGTGAGCGGAGCGCCGGGAGAAGTGAGCGGAGCGCCGGGAGGGAGAGGTGAGCAGAGCGCCGGGAGGGAGAGGTGAGCGGATCGCCGGGAGGGAGAGGTGAGCGGAGCGCCGGGAGGGAGAGGTGAGCTGAGCGCCGGGAGGGAGAGGTGAGCGCCGGTAGGGAGGGAGAGATGAGCGGAGCGCCGGGAGGGAGAGGTGTGTGTGTGTGTGGCCGAGGGGGAAGAGAGTGGCAGTTGGGTGACGTCAGACCCACCAATCTGATTGGCCAGAGGCTGAGGACCAATCAGATTCACCGCAGCTAGTACCAACCATTCGATTTTAAATATTAATTAGGATAAATCTGAAATTTGTGGGGTTGTAGATGTGGCCAATCAGATTGCTCCGTATCCCTGCCCCACCCCGCACGCCTCATTGGCCTGCGTGGCTCTATGGCTCTGACATCACCCAACTGCCACTCTCTTCTCCTCCTCACCCAACTGCCACACGCACGCGCACACACACACACACACACACACACGCACACGCACAAGCACCCGGCCACTGTCCTCTTCACCCAGCTCACCTCCCCACCCATCACCCCCCCCCCCCCCCCGCAGCTCACCTCGGAGCAATCTGATTGGCCACATCTACAACCCCACAAATTTCAGATTTATATATTAAGATGTGTGTGTTTTGTGTCCTAGCTTTGCAGCTAAAGACTTTGCTACACTTGTCTGGCAATAGAGCGATTTTTTTTAGATCACCAGGAAAAATGTGGTTTAAAAAAAAAAAAAATATATATATATATATATATATATATATATATATATTTAATTGTATAATTGAAGTCTAGCCTTGCAGGCCCAGGCGGCAGGGAAGCGGTTACTTGCTGGCCCAGGCGGCAGGGAAGCGGTTACTTGCTGGCACTGGCTGCGCATCTCTTCCCCCGCCTCTCATAGCAGAGAAAGTGCTGAGTCACGACAGGGTGTGACGAAACCAAAAGGCGGCTGCGCATGCGCGCGGCTTGAACAACCTGCACGCGGGCATCCTCCCGTTATATGGACAGGAGGGGACCGTCTGACAGCTCCGGGCACGTGACTCCACCCCCGATCCCTGTCACTCCCTACACACATCAAAGCGGTGGGAGTGGGCGAGGGAGGAGCGGTCGATAGCTACACGCTGACACAGCGCTGCATTCCCCGCATTGAAGAGCTGACAGCGGAGCTCTCCGCATCGCGCCTACTACAACAACGAAGCGGGACTGCACGCGCTCCGAGATCTCCAGCCGGCTGCGTGACGTAATTAACTGCGCGAGCAGTTCCCAACGGGCCAGTCCGTTCGCCTCGCCGGAGATCTCGCGTTGAGCGTCACAGCCGCCCCGAAGGAGAGT
Source organism: Ascaphus truei (assembly GCF_040206685.1). Classification (NCBI taxonomy): domain Eukaryota; kingdom Metazoa; phylum Chordata; class Amphibia; order Anura; family Ascaphidae; genus Ascaphus; species Ascaphus truei. The sequence continues at coordinate 342,884,983 of NC_134486.1, forward strand.
CACGAGGCCGCCGGTAACACAGCCGCCATGGGGCTGCTGTCTCACGGGTCGCCACTGAGCTGGGAAGAGACCAAAAAGTACGCGGATCACGTGAGGAAACACGGCATCATCCAGTTCCTCAACATCTACAACAAGGTGAAGGAAAGGCAGAAGGATGTGCTCAAGTGGGGAGACGAGGTAAGAAACCCGGTCTGTCTGTGCGTGTCACTTATTAACCCCCTCCCGTTCCCTATAGACGCCATGGGTGTTATACCAGCTCGGCTGTGTAACCGCCGGTACCGCCCGCTCACCTACCTGCTGAGCCGAGTGTGCGGCTGTCACGTGACCGCTCCGGGAAGGAGCCGCGCGCGCACATCCACGTGAATCAGTGCCCTGTGCTGTACTTCTCATGTGCACAACCTTTACAATACAAGCTAAATACATTATAACCCATTGCGTTAGATGCAATTGGTACCTGACAACAATAAGGCGAAAGGAGACCCTGTCCCAAAGAGCTTATAATGTTCGGGTAAGGGTTTTCACAAACATCAGGTTAGGCAGTGCAGGAAGAGGAGCTGAAATTCATTTTCAATTGATTTTATTTTCAACCGGAACCGGCACATCAGTAAAAGGCAGCCACAGCATTTACTCCTCAGCATTGCTGACCTAGCTCAATGTCATCATGAGATTTCTCTGCATTACAGGTTTTTCCAACGTGCCCTCCGCATTCTCCATTGTAATGCAGGGTTATTGTGGGGCCATAATGCATTGATGGGGTTAACCCAAGAAAGTCTGGATCAAGGTCTCATGATGACATATGGAGACAGGTTGGTAATCTAAAATCATTCATTGGCCTGCAGCTGTGGCTTTATTTATTTTTTTTGCTGGAAAACTGTGGGCCTGTAGTAGTTGGACTAAGAAGCACAGCCCTAATATACAAACAAGGTATTTGCTAAAGAGGTGGCCGCAAGTTTGGAATAATTAAGACACATGAGATGAGCAGCTGGGAGTTGTGCGGGGCACATCATTAGTTACTTTCTTAACATGATCAAGTGAATAAGTTGTGGCTCACCTGAAATTTGAAATCCTTACAATTATAGTCTGTGGAAATATGAGGGTGCTTTCCTTCAGAACCAATATGACTACTAGAGCTTTTTAAACTATATGCTTCTTATCTTGGAGAGAGATTTGACTATATCTGCTAAGCAGTGCTACTCCATAAAACACCTATGTGATTACCAACTAAATAATAACTACTTCATGAAATGTAGTACTTTTTTCCCAATGGGATCTGAAGCACTTCATTATAATATAGCTCTAGTTAGGCAGGGTTGTACATAGAATATTACAGACAGTTCCTACCCTGATGAGCTTAAAAATGTGCGCCTGAGGCACAGGGAGAACGTGACTTGCACAAGTCAATGACTTAGCATTTTGGGCAGTAGCATTTTTTTAATAAATGGAACTGCTAGTCTTTCCTTTTGAAAGGATAGTGGGTAGAATAGCTGGTCCTAAATTGGATCAGTACCCGTTGGTGTCATAAATGGCTAATAATAATAGTAATAATAATAGTTCTTGTATAGCGCTGCTCGTTTTATGTAGCTCTTTACCAAGACATTTTGCAAACACAGTCCCAGGCCAGTGGAGTTTACAATCTGTTTTTGGTGCCTGAGACACAGGGAGATAAAGTGACTTGCCCAAGTTCACAAGGAGCCGACAACGGGAATTGAACCAGGTTCACTTGATTCCCTTCTCCCTAAAGGCCAGTTAGAACAGGCTAACAGGCTAAAGGCCTGCTATGCTTGCATAATAAAACATTGAGAGACCATTATTGAATCTGAATGTTTGTTTTTAAAGATTTTTTTTTTAAATAAACAATATCCTTTCTTTTTACTTAATAGATGTGTATTGATGAATTCTGCCTAACCGGAACAGAAGCCATCAAATTAAGGATTGGTTGCTACACGTAATGTGTTCTTGTAATGTCAGGGTATGATTTGCCAGAGCAAGTGAATTTGGAAGTTTAGCGTGACAGACAAAGATTGATTACATACATGGTGCACATATTGTTGATAATGATCACTCAATCCCAAAATGATGCATCAGTCGCAGGATCAATAAAGGTAATGAAAGTTGCTTACCAAGTTTAAATTGCCATGAAGATGCTGGAGTATTAGTCAGAAATTCAGTTAGAGTAATTGTGTTCATTAAATATCCTAAATGTACTGCTACAAGCAAGATTAATTATCAATGAACATTTCAGAAGCTCTAACGAATCTCAAATAGACTGTCAAATACATTTTATGTTAAGAGGCCTTCTGTTGTAGGAAGAGACAACTTGCACACTAATTTTTGTAATCTGAAGATGATTTTAAATAAAACCATTGTCACAAATGAGTAGTGTTTAAAATAGACCATGGTCACTATATGCAAGAAGAGAGAGAGGCTGTAAAACCTATCTTTTTTTTTTTTCTTCAAAAAGTTATTGTGTTTTTTTTTTTTTTCTCAATGTTCTTTGCTATTAAAATGTCGGAAGGACACTGCTATGTTACAGGAGATCCTCCTGTTTGGTCCAGCATGTAGATGTATGCCAATTGAATGACAAGCATTTTAAAACTTGGAAAAACATTTTAAAACGAAACTTGAACTAGATTTTTTTTTTCCCCTGTCTTTACATAGTAGTTTTTAATACGACTATCTATTAATGTGCAATGATGTATCCAACTGATTTATGTATTGTACAATATATTTTAAATTCGAAGAAAAATAACACTGCACTCAATTATATTAAAAACATTATATCAAAATGATGTCATTACATAAAGAAAAATAAAATAGAGCAAAATTACAAATACAAAAGCCAAAAAAAATTTATCAGACAGTGACATCATACCAATGGCAGTGAGGCGCTAGCATGAGATTGTAGCCATCAGTCCCTGCCCTGTGGAACTTGCAAAGTAGGATGTGTGTTTAGTACTATATTAGAAAAATATAGCATTTCACATTTTGGTCATTCAGTTTGATTTCATACCAAGGCTGTCCTTGAACTACTGGGCATTTCTCTAATTTAATTAAGTATTTTTAGAATTGTGTACACAATATTTTGGGCACGACTGTACCCTGTGATTAGGTGAAGTTACAGAAAGTTTAGCATCTACTTCAGTATTTATTGGTGTCCGCTGGGGGTGGGACTATACATCAGAAGGCTATGACATCACTGATTACGATAGTAACCAACAAATGCTAAAACTATGTTGAAGAAAAGAGATGAACAATATTTATCAAACTGCATTAGAACCAACCTATGCAGATTGTCTTATAAATACCTTTCCTGTTCTAACCACACATTGATCTTCTAGAGTAAGACTGTATTGACATCTGTTTTCAGTGCCTTATTCGAGAAACTATCCTGACCTAAAAAGATTCCACTTGCAATGGATGATACTGTATGCACACAAAGGATAAGTCAAATGGCGATTTACATTAAAATAACAGGGAAGAAATTAAAAGAAATCATCCCATTTACTCTGCCATTGAGCATGGTATTGGTTATCGAGCTAATTAGAACCATACTCTATTGCACTCAAAGTCAAAGGGTTAAATATGTATTATATATATTTTTAAAACTAAATTAATGGGGTTGCATCTATATGGTCAAAATGGGGTAGGGGGAATTCTGTAGGGAAAACTGTGTGCCCAGCACAAAATGGGTACCAAAAGCAATGAAGCAGAGTTCCCCAAATGAAATGCAATGTAGAGCTCTACTCGCAAGTTTATTAATTGTCTTCCATTTATTTAGAAGGGCAGTAGAGTGAAACGTTTGAGGTCCTTTCATCAGGTGCGTAGTGACAAACCAAGCACAACTATATATTGTAGTGACATTTGGAGCCCAAAAAATTCCAGAGCAGGGATTGCCAATCATCAAAGGACTAAAATTCTGGTGTGTATGTCCAATGTAAAAATAAAGTAATCTTTTACTTTGATTTCAAATAAATGTGCTACCACTCCTCTTTGTTATGGCTGTGTATTTGATGAAAATAAATTAAGCAGAATTTCTCACAGTGCCAGACTAATTTGTTTCCATAGCATGTCAAGCATTCTGGGATGGTGTTGTTTTAGTGATAATCTACTGTAGGCTTCAGACAGAGGATAACATTCATTGTAACAAGCACCTATATTTTAGAACTACGGAAAGTCTTTCTTTTTTCTAATTTTATAAAATTATTAAAATAGATGCCCACATGTTTGTCCACTCAGACCAGAAACCTTTCTCTTGTAAAACCTTGAGTCTAAGGCTGAGTCCATGGTCAGCGCTGACGCTTGTCAGTGAGCCTCTGCAGCCGCAATGAGCGGCTTTAGCAGGGGCTCGTGCACCCTTCCGCGGGCGGAAGCGTAGCCAACAAGAACGTTTTAGTTTAAGCGCTCACGGGAGGGCAGGGCCGGTCACGGGAGCAGTTCGCCCAATTAGGGCGAACCCGCTCCGTGACGCCTCCGGACGGCGCGCGACCTAAGGCCAGGGAAAGCACCCGCTTTCCCTCAGCCTCCGCGCACCTCTGCACGACTGAATTCTCTATGGACTCGGCCTAAGGCTGCGCTTATAGTGCCTGACGACGACGATGCAACGTCGCTCCAAAACATATCAATTGAATCCGTCGTGACCGCGACGGAGCGACCAAATTTTTTTTTAAGCCAGTTACATTTAATTTTTTGGACAGTCGCCACATGTGAGTGTCTCTAAACCAATCAAAGAGCGCTGCCCTCCTCCTTGGTGACGTCACTGGCCTTGTCGCCAGCGACGTCTCTTTAAAACTAAAGTTTAACTTTTGCCAGTGGCGACGGGTGATGTCATCCATCGCCGGCACTATAAACGCGGCCTAACTCGGCTAGTTGGTGCAGTTCTGAGGATGAAGCTAAAACTGTATGCATAGTTGGATGTTTCTGAGCCTGCTAGCTTGTGTATTGAAAGGAATGTACCTCAAAATAATACTTGTAATTTAGGGGCAAATCCATCTTATCTCCATGTTTTCCGTAATGATTCTGTTAAAATTATAATGCCATTGTGAATGATGTAACAATTCCTTTGCTGAAGCATTAATTCCTTAATTAGCAAGGAGTCCTGCAATGGAAGATGTACAGTATGTATGGCCGGGAACATTACAAAAATACATAGTGCCTCTGTAATTACAGCTGTTGAGAATTGTGAGCCGTGTCGACCTGGGTGCAGCTTTTTAAAGCCTTTCTTTCTACAGTTTACAGACTGTCTCTCTAAGGTTTTAATCTGTCTTTTTCACCTTCCTTTCTTAGGCTGCGCCCATAGTGCAGGCAATGTGCACGCCAATGCCTTAATCTGCAAACGCAAACATGCTTTTTGAACAAGGTAAAACACAGATCAGGGTGGCTGTTTAACTGAGCAGCATGGTGCCAATAGGTGCTGCCTGCGACTCTAAATAATATTTAAAAAAAAACTTTCCCTTCCATGGTATGTTTTAGGTGTCAAATGTAAAGCTGTTTTTAAAGAGAAGGGAGGATCAGAGCCTCCAGGCAGCTGCTGCCAGATCACGGCTGCTTTGTGTTCTTTCAGCTGCTGTCCCAGCACCTCTGTGAAGCATTTTTAAAAGTTGTACTTAAAACATGGGGTTTTGAAATTGCCTCGTATTTTAAGAAGTTGAATGAAAAGTTGAGCTGGTAAAGGTACTGCTGGATTCACTCAGCAGGAGATTCTCGGCATTAGGCGGAGTCCCCGCTGGCGCTGAGCGCACCCGGCGCGCTTACCTTAGACAATGTGGATCGTCGCATCAACCACGCTCACGCTGTGAGTGGGGTCGCGCTTACCCACGCTTGGCGCTTGGGTAAACAACATTTTTTTTACTTTCAAGCACGCTCAATTTGCCCGCAATGCCCCCCGCGCGCGAGGACACCCAGCGCTCATGCTTGTAGAGCTGGTGACGTCTCAGCTCAAGCATGAGCGTGGTCAGCGCCAGCGGGGCCGCAGTCTTAGGCAACACAGGCATACGGATACATTACCAATAAAAACTATGGAAACTTTCCTTTTTAGTGTAAGGGTTATCCTGTAATGGTAATGATCTCCAATGAACAGAAAACCAAGACATTAAAAGCACTCTGCTGCACCTTAGCCCTTTAACTTCTCTTGCCATTATATTAATTACCAAGTAATGCCCCCTTAATCTGGGATAGTTACTTTAATTGTTTCTGATTTCAAGCATTTTAGGATATGGTACACAGGATCTCTCGCATTATTCCCATAACCTTAACCCTTCTGAAAATACGAGTCCTCTTTCACACAATCCTTGTTTGTTCATAGTACCCTGTCAAGTAATGTCTACCATTGTTCAAGCTCTTCTTTTTATTTTGTGAAAACAGAGTATACCGTAATTTTCACTGAATCAAAAATGTACTCTATTATGCATCTATGGACTGCACCATGGAAACTTTTTATGCAGGACTTAATGCCTGAATACTCAGCTATGAGAAACTGCAGTCGAATAGTCACATGATTTACTAAAATGATAAAAGGGTAGCTTATGGTGTGTTTCAGACAATCATAGTGGTAGCTTTTATTTGTGCTGGGGACAATTTTGATCTGTCCTTTTTGAACCACAGTTGCTTATTTATAGTGTTGCAAGTTTTCCCTTCATTAGCAGTTACAAAGGGATTATCCAAATGAAACAAACTGCTTCATCTTGGCCCCAAAATGGGACGTTTGGCACCTGCCCCAAAGCTCATCAGGTTTAGCCATCAGTACAAATTATCCCGTAAAACAGCAAGAACCAGACAGGCTTGACTGCTCAAACTTGGCATAGAACTATCCCCTAACTCCTGGGATTCAACAACTGCATGGGGTGAAATGGGAACAAGCACATTGTATGTGTATGTATTGGTGGGGTTTTTTTTTCTTTTTTTCTGCCCAGTAGATGCTCAAAATGCACTTTCGTCTTGTAATTATACCAACAAAAACAGATTATTCTTTGTTCATAGCTAGGCTTGGTGCCAGAGACTGGTGGGAGATTGGTACCTGTAATCGAGCGCCTATCATTCCAGGGTACTCTGAGGCGAACAGATTGTGATAGACCAGGAACACAAGCACCAGACAGAACGTAGGAGTTAAATAAACAGTTTATTTCAGCCGGAGTCAACAGAAGCAACACAATGCACTAAATTAATTTTAGAAAATGTTTTATCGGGAAGTAATTGGTAAATTGGAAGTGGCACCTTTTTTGACTTTGGATAGTATTGGGAGAAGAGAGTTTGGCCTATAGTTGGAGACAGGTTTTGTTCCCACTTTTGAAGATTGGGCCAACTTCAACATTTGCAGATTTTAGATTTCCAGGTCTTTAGTATATGGCCTAAGAGAAGAAAATGTACACACGGGACACCACGAATCAATATTAAAAATATATGGCAATTTTAACATCTGGTCAAATGACCACACATATATTCAGTGGCTGAATAATACAATATAAATGAAAACACAATGACAATTATATTAGACACCAGAACACTCCCACACAGGGATACTAAACTGGCACTTGCTTCTATGAAGCCTACACCATGAATCAAATTAATCTAAAAAAAACATTTATAATAGAAGTTCAACTTAGCAACATGATTCAATGCCACAATGAGGGGGACAGATACTGACCAAGCGACAGCGGGTAGCCATGGTTGGCGCTGATATTTACGGACTGCATCCGCACTCAGCAGAACTTCCATCCGCTCACGCTTCCTGGTCCCTCTGTCCCAGCCAATGAGTGAGCGCATTGAACAGCCTCTTGTGACCTCTACGCGTTTCGTCACAAAGCACACTGTTGCGAAACGCGTAGAGGTCACTAGAGGCTGTTCAATGCGCTCACCCATTGGCTGGGACAGAGAGACCAGGAAGCGCGAGCAGAGGGAAGTTCTGCTGAGTGCTGGTGTAGTCTGGACATATCATCGGCGCCAACCATGGCTACCCGCTGTTGCTTGGTCAGTATCTGTCCCCCTCGTGGCATTGAATCATGTTGCTAAGTTGAACTTCTATTATGAATGGGTGTTGTGTTTGTTTTTTTTGTTTTTTATAGATTAATTTGATTCATGGTGTAGGCTTCATATTGATTTTTATTGTTTTTTTTGTAAATTGTATCATTCAGTCTCTGAATATGTGTGTGGTCATTTGACCAGATATTAAAATTGCCATATATTTTTAATATTTATGGTGCACTGTGTGTGCATTTTCTTCTTTTGTCTCTTGAGATCCCCCTTCGGGAGTTCTCAACTTTAGGAGCGTTTTGGGGAGTTGCTCCAGCGTGCACAGATGCAAGCGGATCATTTCAGCTGATTTTTAAGGACAGTTTGAGCGCAGATTCCTTGCTTTTCACTTTAGGATATGGCCTGTAAACAAAATAGTTGATTAGGGAAGCAAGCGGTATGGCAATGGCTGTGCACCAATTGGTGGGAATTTTGATTGCAGTAGGTTCGGTCCACAAGCTTAACTCGCCAAAACAGAGGGTTACGGGGGGAATTCTAGCATGCTGGAAGCTGCCGTTGCTAATTTGCTCATGTCTTCCACGATCTGTCCACCTCACAATACCCCAGTACCTTGGGATGATAGCCGCTCGAATACAGGTTCCAATTTCCCGCCAGTCTCTGACAACAAGACTAGCTATGAACCAAGAATAATCTGTGGAGCTTTAATCGGTATCAGTTTACATACTTTCCCGGACTCTCTCTGAAACCATTGACGATCGGGTGCCGAATAATCGTCGAAGAGTTTGTCTTTGCTGGACAATCAGAGAGTGAGGGCTTGCCTGAGACAGACCAATCCGGGCTGTGGGAGATGAAGGCACTTTAGGGCAGCCCTCAGAGGTGCGCTTAAGGAGATTTGGAAATTCAAACTGACCTATGGGAATCGAGCCGACGGGGCTGGAACCCAGGCTTCTGTTCCCATTTTCAGCCCAATATCCCCTACAAAGATGGACGCCTCAGTCGGGGATGAACAATAGCTCCGCTTTTAGAATACATGTTCCCCTGACCTCTGTCCACAACCTTCCCCCAGTGTTCCCAAGCACTTCACCTAGCTCAAATTAAATTACAACCCAAGACTTCATTGTGTGCTTCCCTTGCTAAGTGAATTACCAGCCCACCACACAATGTATGTAGTCTTACAAAGTATCCCAGCAAAATGCACACTGGGGAATGTAAACAGTATTACAGGGGGAACACTATATACGTTTGTGCAAACATTTTAATATGCTTACCAAACTGCCCCTACTGTTGCATGAACAAATTGGAAGGGGGGGAGGCATTGTATGTATGTATGTATGTATGTATGTATATATGTTTATATTATACTTCCTTGGCAGTGATCCTTATGAGCACATTTATTATCTTAAGACCAGAGGTCAATCTTACAGCAGTCTATGCAGATCAACTTTTTTTTATTATATATATATATATATATATCTACTTCCTATAAATGGTGGGCATTGGGGGTAGGCCACTCCATAAAAGCTCATAATCGCAGACATGGTATGGTAAATGCCATTCATATCACTTACAGTATTAAATTCTGTAGAATCCAGACTCTCTTCCAAATTGTGAGAGAGGGGAATAAGGGCGAGTTCCCTCACGTGCTTCTGCAGCTCAGCGATCTGTGCCTTGGCTGCAGGAGTTGGATTGCGGCGTTGAGGGGTGTGGCGAACGTGTCACAGCGTCAACGCTGCACTTTGCCGCTGGTGGAGTTTTCAGTTTGAACACTCCCACCGAACAACCCGAAATTGTGACGGGCGCACGTTGCGTAGTAGCCACCCTGAACTCGGCCTAAGTTTGCAACATAAAATGCAACTTTGAGGTAATCTAGTCTCCATAGCATGTCAATATACTCTGCTGGTGTATGACTTTGTATACAAGAGGAAAAGTAAAAAGTGAAACATCTTTGTCTTTTGTCACAGAAATTGTATTTGTGACGGTGATGTTTTTAATTAAAAATCAAAACACAATTTCAGTGCCAAAACGCTCAGAAGTTTGACTTAGAACGTGTGTTTTTGACATTTGCACTTCTATATTTATAGTAACTGAATTCCGTGTGTGTGGTTTCCGTGTCCTGCTGCTTGAGCGCCAGTGCCGGAGCAGGCTCCACCCCCCCTGGCGGAGGTGCTGGGACATAGCCTGCTCCCGGCCGAAGAGGAGATTTCGGGGGAGTTTGGGCACAGGATCAGCAGTATTGCATATGTGTGAGGATGGCAATTGGCTTCTGTGCATGCGCGCCGTGGCTCACAACCCCTTGTGCGCATGCAAGGTCCGTGCAGCCTAGATTGCTGTTTGTGCGCAACGGTCGTGCGCCCATTAGTTTTGTGACGTCACTCGCGATATGATTTTTCGTTACAAGGCAAAGATATTTGCCCATGAAAACCCTTTAGGTGCCAGCAAAGAAATTTCACTTCAAAACATGCAAACACATCCCTCACATTTCTGTTTTCTGGCACCTAATGTGCCTTAACTCAGGGGAGCACAATTTAATTTTATTTTTTTTCCCCTGCGCCCCCCTGCCGGCTGTCCTGCTCTCGGCGCGCCCTCCCTCCTTACCGTGGTTCTCGGCGTCATGACATCACATGACCCTGCGGCGTCATTTTGACGTCTCCAGATTCCAGCTGAACCACGGTAAGTAAAGTTTACAGTGGCCCTCGCCGCTTCCCCGGCACTTAATTTAAGTGCCTTCAGAAAGCGCGCGGTGCCTCTATAAACCCCGTACCCCCCCCCCCCCAGTTGTGCGCCCCCCAGTATGCACACCGCTGTCTTAACTTACTACTCAAATAGAATTTAACTTTCTTCGCTCTTAATTCTAATTAGCATGCTGAAACAACTGATGCCCTTTCCTATTTTTAGTTCAAAACATCTTTTAGTTGCATTTAGTAGCCATAATATACTGTAAGCTTTTAAATGGTATAAATATTTGTAAGTAACTTGTCTCATGAACTGAATCTCTCCTGCTTCTTTCTCCTATTCATAGGGAAAGTACTCTAACGGCTTTACTTTTTAAAAAAAATTTAAAAAAATATATCACTTTCCTCTGACTAAAATATATTACATGGTGCGCTTCGCTGCACATAGAATGTACTAGGCACAGTGCATACCACAAGCCTACAGTCTGTTTAATGTCTGCGGTACTGGGTGGTAAAGGGACTTGCCCAAGGTCAGGAGGAGCGGACAGCAGGATTTCAATCAGGCTCCCCTGCTTCAGTTGGTGGTCCCGTTTTCAGGCCCTTGCTCTACTCACTGAGCAACTTCTTCAGTCCGTCATCGCTGATGCACTAATTTGTAGGCAGCAAGTGTTTTAAAACTTTGGATCATCTGTGCTTAGAAGTGTATTAGAAGCTTGCACCAAAGGAGTTAGTCCCAATCCTACAAAGCATAAATACCGAATCTACAGTTTGACAACCCCAACCAATACTAGTCACGTCAAACCTTCTATTTTCTATGGGAATGCCATTTTGGTTGTAACATTGTATGTAAGAGCAGGGCCATCTTGACTAGGCAGTCTTCATGGATCTTGCTTCCCATTGATATTTGGCAAATTATGCAAACTTGTTGGAAAATATTGTACACCTCTATTGACAATGCCTTTATCCACAATGCCTTCACTATCAATCCTAACCTGGTATCAATGACCTGAACCTCCAATGTTTTCTCTTTGAATAATGTATTTCCCTTGGCAGCCATCAAGACAGACATCTACATTCTAGTATTTTTTATGAACTTTATTTGTAGATGGAACGCCAAAGTTGGCAGATATGCACAATTAAATGTAAGGTCATTTTGTGGTCTCCAATATATCATGTCTTTTGTCAAATTAACTTGGCATAATCCCATTAATGTGGGTGCTTTAAATACTATACATGGCGAATAGTAGTGATGGTTACGAGACAGGAAGTAGTGAGATTTCCTCAAACAAAAACACTGTAGGCAAAAGATGCAATCTATACAAACCATGGCAGGAGGGAAAAAAACTTTTTTATTTGGTATAATTTTGTTATACAGTATATAAAAAATATATATTTTTTAAGATACACTGTTTTTGTTTGTTTTCTTTTTTTTTTTTTTTTTTTTTTTAAATATTTGGGTTTCTCAATTGCTGGTTTGTTTCCTGTTTAAAAGGTAAAAAGGGTTTCAACAAAATGTGTCCTTTCCACCATGAGGATAGTTTGGATTCTGTACAAATAAAACTAAAATTAATAAAAAGGATACAAACTTTTTTTTTTTATATATGCTTACAACTCTCCTAAAAATAAAAAGTATAATTTGATATATATACACAGCACATGTACCTAAAATTTCATCTTTGTAACGTGTTCTTAAATGTATCAACTGGGTTATTGCAATAACTGCTGGAAATCATTAGAGGGGCAGCCCAAAAGGCTCATTGAGTAAGATTACCACTTCTGGCTAGGGCGATTTAGTTTTGCACCATACTGTAATACTCTGTTCATTAGTTGTGTGCAAGAACCAAGCTAGATCCCTAGGTTTGTATTTTAGAAACATTTCGTCAAGATTACAATTATTTAATATGAATGTTTTGTGCTAATTACGGGCTCATTATTTCCTTCATATCCCCCATTTTTTTTTTTAATCTAATTTTCACACTAATCTGAGCTGGTTATCTGTATGCACTTTCAATGTTGTAGAAATCTACAATAGAAAGACAAGCAAATAAAAGTAACTCTCATTTTGCTTGCACAGTTTCTGAACATGGAGCGCTTGCATGTTGCAGTTTAGTATTAAAAAAAAAAAAGGAATCATTAAAAATCCTCCATTTCAAAGAAAATGATAATCATTTATGTAGATGATACCACTAGATTGTATTCTGGGAAGGTAAAAGACCATAACTTTAAGTGTACTCACACTGATGCGAAAGTTAGGGAGGGGCTTGGACGCATTAAGAATAGTGCTAAAGTAGATTGGATAAAAATCAGATTTGGTATAAATAATTGAGAAATATACAGACCAGAGCTCCACACCTTTACATGACCTAACTGCATTTTTTGTAATAAAAGTAAAAGCAAGCATAACCAGTGCACAATAAAAGCTATACAAGATGACATTTTACAATAAAAATAGACTACTCTTTGATTTCATGATGTCATCTGTCATGCTAATGGTGATATGCATTGAATCAGTTATAATTGCTGTAGCTCCTGGTATTCCCTCTTCCCAAGATCAATATGGTTATCGCTAAAGATGGGAGCAAAAGTCTGAATCCTTTCCGTGTATTTTCGGCACTGGTATTGCCAAAATTCAATCTGCACACTACAGTAGAATCCAAAGGCGGATTGGGCACTAAGAAAAAAAATCTGAATCCAGAATTGGATCTGTTCTGGATGGATTTCGTGGAATCCACCATCCGATTTTCGTACGGAATCCGATTCCAGATGATTGGAAATCTTGAGTTTGTTGGCTTCTGAATCATAAAAATATAGCTTGTGCTGGAGAGGAGAAACCTATTTTACGTGTGTGTGTGTGTGTGTGTGTGTGTCCAAACTTCCCTCTAAACCGCATACTGAGAGGCCCCTGTGCCCAAAAAGGAGCACACCTGAAGTATCAAGGATTATATACTAATGCTATATGCAAAGTATATTTAAATGACTGGCATCCCACACTTCCTAAAAGCGGAGTGCGCTTGCGCACTCATGCGACACGCGATTAAACTCGTGATTGCAATGACTCTTCAGCGTGCCAGTGAGTGCTCGGCGCTCAGCAGCTTGCAGAGACAAATACATTTGATGCTGGCGCGTCACATGAGCGGCTCGCCAATGAGGGCGAACCAACTCCGTGACGCCATGGCCGCGCGCAACTAGCTGGCCAGGAATTGCTTGGGCGTCTGACGTCACGGTGCGTCAGCGCACTCTGTTGCACTCTTGACGAGGCCTCAGGCACCTTGTGAGGAATAGGGTATTGGTGTCCAGCCCAACAGGATTAGAACCCGCAACCTTTGTTATTCTAGGCACCAAAAGCCATATTTCAGTGATTCGGAATCTGCCAGGAAATCAAAATGTGCTTTTTTTTTTAGACTACTCCACAGCTAAAGGAAACTGCTAATCCACGGCGCAATCCAAATTTGGGGTAAATTTTGCCCATCTATAGTTACCTCTGCTCCACACAATTCCCACATTAAATGAACTTGCAATTTGGGATTATTGGTGGAAGGCCATATTTAAGCTTTGTCATTTTAAGGATGAATATGTTATTTCTGTTTCCCTCAGGTGGAGTACATGTTGGTATCTTTTGACCACGCCAATCAAAAAGTGCGTTTAGTGCTTAAAGGAGAGGAAATGCTTGATAATCTTCAAGATCGGGGTGAAAAAATCAACCCAAAGTAAGTAGTGATTACATCCTGTGACTACTGTTATTGCATACTGTGCCACCACCAATGTTGCAGTCAATCTAGTTATTTATTTATTTATTTTTATATCTATATCTCTAATACTTGTGTGCCAGTGATCATTGTTTTTGGGAATTTAAAGTAAACGTACATTCACAGAGCAGATTATTTCGTGTTTACATTCAAGGTCGTAGTTATACTGCTACTTTTTTTTAATGTGGCCTCTGCTTTCAGAGCAGTTTATAAACCACACAAGAAAATTATTGTATTTTTCAGTAGCTGTTTAATTAGGCCTACTTGTTTGAAGTTAAAGGATGATACATTTGCAGTACATAATGAGTTGACAACGGTTACAGGATGTGGTGTGTTTTTTATTTATTTTTTATCCCACAGGAAAATTGCTCTTTTAATCCAAGTCCAGTAAAAGTATTTTTTAATAGTGACGACACCTGCTGTTTGTTATAGCTTTGTTAAAGATGCATGCATTGTAGAAGTAAGATTGTTGAAGCAAGACTGATCTCCATAAAATATATTTAATCTTTGCTAATGTTCACTAAATGTGATGTATTGTCATTCCTTCTCCAAATAAAGCCACCCAACCCTTTGGAGACCAGAGTATGGTAGTTACATGATTGAGGGAACACCAGGACAGCCATATGGCGGAACTATGTCGGAATTCAACACTGTGGAAGACAATATGAGGAAAAGACGCCAGGAAGCGTCATCGTTACTGACAGAAAATGATTCTATCTGCACAATCACCTCCTTTCCAAGGTGAGGGCTCAACTTCTTAATAGGATTTAAAGAACATTGAAATCTTTAGATGTTGGTACTGTAGCTGTAGTCATTTTTGCTTCTTGGTTCAATTGAACCATCAAAGTTACGCTTTGTATCCCATGAATGAGTGGGGGATGTGATGACATTGCTTGCTTCTGAGGGCTGGATCAGTTGCGTGAATGTTGTTTCACGATTAAGCATACATTTTTGCCGTTTGTAAACCTTTTCCATTTGGGTATGAACAAAAACAAATGCTGCAGGATCTTACTTCAAAGAACAAGCATTCAATAATATAATTTTGAATCCAAGATGGTGTTTATTTTAAGATGGTTGAATATTCTCCAGTCATCACATTTTTAATATATTATAGATTTTATATTACATTTTTGTTTTTCTTCTCTCCCACGCCCTTTCCGGCCCCCCACAAAAAAAAACCATGTTTGCCATGAACATCAATACATAGCGTCTCAAATGCTGAATAAATGCTGCTTCCTTACTGTTTATTCATTGAGTACCAGAAAAAGAAAGTATACAACACCTTACTTAAAATGCTACCATTCTGTATGACTTGTTTTCTCCCAGTAACAAGTAAGATCTTCTCTAGTTCTCAGACTTTGTGTGGTAAATTATGACTGGGATAGTCTGGTTTAAAAAAAAATGGCTTTGTACAGTAGTTTGCTGTTCTGTCTTTGTAATTTAGTAGATTCATGAAGATGCAATACAATACATGTGAAGGTTGATCTATGGTGCAAGGAAGTGCAGACATGTTGCTTTTGGCAGGGCCGGTGAAAGCTTCTCCTTTTGTATTTCATCCTTCTGTAGATTAGGATGTCCAGGCTTCACATTGCCAGAATCTACACCAACGCCCGTGGAAGAGGGAGCCTCAAAGTCTCTCTTCTTTCCAGATCAAGCAATTAACAAACATCCTAGGTTTAGGTGAGTTGAAGTTGAGTTCCAAAATAGATGTGTATGTGAGTTCCAAAATAGATGTAATAGAAAGGTTGAACATGAAATGATCCATGAGTTGCTTTTTTACATTTGCCCCAATGATTGCCTCAACTTTAATTATTACAATATTTACATTATATGTTACTCTTTACTATATAGAAATCTTAAACGGGCAACAATATATTCATAGGGTTAGGAAATTATGTAATCCACACAGCAGTATTTTAAATGTATGGATTTTTTTCCTCTTCTGTTCCCTTTCTTGCAGTACTTTGACCAGAAATATTCGACACCGAAGAGGAGAAAAAGTTGTTATTAATGTACCTAGTGAGTATAAACTTTAGACATTAGTTTTTATTTTTCACTGCTTTCGCGATTTGCATTTTACAATGGATTTATTTATTAATCTCATTCAGTTTTTAAAGACCGGAAGACGCCATCTCCTTTTATTGAAAGGTTTCACAATGATGATGGAGAAGGTGTTAGGGCAGCTAAACCAGATCACATATACATGGATGCTATGGGATTTGGCATGGGCAACTGCTGCCTTCAGGTAAGAGTGCCTAACAGTATCTTCCATTGTAATTTCAGAAGGTTTTGCTTGATGTGCTTTTCTCAGTAAGGTCACGCATGAATTAAGTTTCTATCAAATACAAATTCTGGTTGGCTGACAGACGTGTGCCCTCTGGCACTACTTGCAGTGAGAACACTTCAGGTCCTTGAACTATATGTTTTCTGCCAATGTTTTCTTTTTATTTAAAGTTTAAATTAAGCATTGTTATAAATGTTCTCTTCTGTATGCCAGGCGAGCTGAAATGCTTTACGGTTCTGTGTTGTCACAGGCGTCCTTCTTTTATGCTTCAAGATAGGACAGAGGTAACTAAAATGTCCGTGAGGTATCAATATGGTCACCATAGAGGGACCTTATATTTATTTCCAGCTTTTATTCCCCTTATATTATAACATATATTTATTTTTATTTTTTTTAATTTTTCTATTAAAGGGGAAATGTCCTGCTGCTATTTTCTCTTCAAGTACTGTCATGGCAGAAGGAGACTTCTGCTGCATGTGTTTACTGACACAGGACAGGGACTATACCACAGACTGTAAGTCTTTCTACCCAAATACAGCATTGGCTGAGGCTGCAGATCAAACTTTTGTCTTGTGAAAGTTGGAAGACTTCTACAAATTTCAGTTGGACGAGCTTGTTCTTTGCTGGTGATGCTTTTGTGGAATGTGGCTTAATTGCTTCCTTCCTGTCCTCTGCATAAGTCACAATTAAGGCTAATTTCCATTAAACTGCCAAAAAGGACGTGGATGAAGCATATCCCCTCCTAGAGCCTAAGAAAAGCGCAGACCTCATATTTTACTGAAGACTGAGGTCATCATATAATGTAAAGATGCAGGACTAATGAATTTGAGATGCGTGAATGATTATTGAGATGCAAGCGGCATGTCATCTGCATAGGGATGACCTGATATTACCTTCTCCCATCCTGACCCTCCATCTACATAAAGGTGCAGCAAAGATGACCATGACCGGTTTTTAAATTTTCTCAGTCTTAAAGAAAGACCAATGGATAATCTCTGGCACTTTTAGGGAGAAGCACAGATTGGTATGTGCTTTTGTCTTAAAATCTACTGAGGCAGGATTATTGCTATGTTCCTTATAGTGTTTTGCCTACACCTTTTATAACAAACTCCACTTCAATTTTCCATTGCTGGTCTTATTACATTTTAAACTTGTCTCAGTTCAGTAAACAAGAGGCTGGTATTGATGCTTTCACAAACGTGGACTACCCCCACATCCAAGGGAAAATAAAAGCCAAAAATGTTCATACAATAATACTCCATGGTTAAAAAGTTCCTTACAAAAAAGTCTGGAGACCATTGACTCCTTGCTGCATATGTATTGCAGGACAAAAGTCTTCAGTAGAGAAGAAGTCCTAGCATTCGGACACCACAATTTGTCCAATAGTACAGTTGTGGCATTATTTTTGACATTCTGAATGGTGGCCTAGATATACTGTAGACACTGGTTGAACATTATTTGAATGTGTTCATGTTGCCTTGGACACACTATCTCCCTCTGCATCAAAACATTACTGTGTAAGCTCTTTGGGGTAGCTACTTAGTTTGCCTGTAAATGGTACACAGCCCTGTATAGAAATAACTTTATTTTTTTTTCTTCTTTACTTTGCCATTCTTTATACAAAATATCCCTATTGATGCACTCGAGCTACCTCTAAGTAAAACTTAGCATTTAATGGAACTAAACATAAAATGAATGCAGTGCAGGAAACAAACTAAGGTATTGTAATTAAGAGAAATATAAATTTCTCAACTAGAGTCGACCAATGCTGAGTGAATAGTGAGGGACTACCACGATCTGCTGGACGCTGCTGATATATAAAAGTGCACAAATCACACATGCTGTGCCATAGAAATATATCGCTCCTCTGTCTGGGTTGTGAAATCGCCAGAGAGAATAGAAGGCTATCGGTAGTGTGCAGTAAGTGATGAGGTTTCAAAACCTGTGAGAGATAATAAATTCCTACCTATCGCTCACGCACTATATCTACAAGAGAGTAGATATTGTGCTGCAGAAAATGTGCCAAATGGCGCTGGTGTCTCAGACTTTGAGATGTTACGTGTGTTTTTTGTTTGTTTTTTGCCCAATAAATTACACATCCATTAGAATCCTAACGAGAGTAGGACAAAACGTCTTCTTGCCTCTAAACGAATAAAGGTATCCTACAATTCGTGCATCAATTAGTCTGAATACAAAGCTGGGAAATGCTTCTAGCTTGTGTAATTACATTGGAATAGCCCTCTTTTTTTTCTCTCTAATTGGGACCTTTCTAACGTTTCTGCTAAAATAAGTAATATTTTTATTAACCTTTTCAAATACACATCTGTGTATTTTTTAGTAGAGTAAGCTGCTGAATGCCACCTTGCCTTGTAAATGGGGTGATTTTAATGCATTGGGCGTAATGAGTTTGTTTTATATTTCATTAACACTTTTTTTATTATTATTATATATAGGTTACATTTCAAGCTTGTAGTATTTCAGAAGCCAGATGTCTTTATGACCAACTAGCTACAATATGTCCAATTGTGGTAAGTGTTATATTGTTCATTCAACATTTGATTAAAAAAAATAAAAACATGCCTCTAATAATTTTTTAAGACAGTTTTCCATCGGCAAAGGCTTATAAAACATTATTTAGCTTTTAAAGCAGCGGTTTTCAAACTTTGAGTAGAGTCCCCGCTCAACTCCTTGATAAAGGACCCGTTGGTCCGAAACGCGTAGGAGGTCCCTGTCTGTGTCCCCTAAGGGGGTGAATTTGTCTCCTACCATGCTGCAATAAAGGAAAAGTTTTTTATCCCACACCTGACTCCCTGGCTGTGCGCCATTCGTTTTTTCTACTACCTTAACACACACTCTGGGGCCAGTGCAACTGTATTTGGCGCCTCTTTTCTCTCTCTCCCCCACCCCCCTCCACAATTCGCTTTTGGGGAAAAAAATGTTCAAATACTATACCCCCATTCTAACTTCTCCTCCTTCCCCTTTCCCTCAATTAAAAATACCTGTCTGGCTGTGGTCCTGAAGGGAGGACCTGCACTTGAGCAGTGGTAGACACCAGAAGTCAGTGAAGACTTCTGGGTTGGATGACTGGGGCGTGCTCCTCCCCGGTCGTTGTCCTCCACTCCCACCTCTCTAGTCCACTCATACCACCGCCTTGCTTGTCTCCCACCACGCAGTCATCATCCGCCTGCCGTCCCCCTAAATGTGCCGCCTTAGGCGACCGCCTTGTTCGCGTGGGCCTTGCATGGGCACTTTATTCGCTGCTCTGTGTCCCGCTTACAGGGGATAGCAATATCACTGATCTTTAATCATCAGCTGCGAGCTGTCCGTGCATCCCCAGCAGCTTTCCAGGTCTTGCAGTACTTAGTGGGAGAAAGGAAGCTGCCAGGGCAGTCACTGACGTCATGTCTGATCAGCGTAGCACTTCGTTGTAAATATTGCCCTAAATCTCATCACAGCTGTTGACCTATGTGTAGGAATAGTTCTTGTGTTGTAATACAGGGTAAAAAACACAGAAATCTGAACTATTTTAATAAAATATTCCTTTATACACTTATGAAAGCTAACACTTTTTTTTATATTATTTTTTAGATGGCTTTGAGTGCTGCAGCCCCATTTTACAGAGGATATGTGTCTGATATCGACTGTCGTTGGGGTGTAATCTCTGCATCTGTAGACGATAGAACTAAAGAAGAAAGGGGATTGAAGGTAAACTTTTTCAATCCCTTCTGAACATTTGAAATGCTTTTTGGGACATTTTACTCTTTCAGTGTTGGTCTGGTTGACTACATTGCAAACTAATGTATTGATAACTACTGACCCTGGAGGGTTTCTTATACATCACTATATAATTAACATTTCTGTTTATCTCTGTTATATGTAGCCTCTGAAGAATGAGAAGTATCGAATCAGTAAATCTCGGTATGATTCCATAGACAGTTATTTGTCCAAATGTGGTGAAAAATACAATGACCTTGATTTGACAATAGATAAAGAGATCTACAAACAACTAACAGCAGAAGGTATGTTTCCACCTATCTAGTGCTTGCTATGTAGTGTTGAAGGCCCTACAGGTCTAAAAGAGTAAAATTGCACGTTATTTTGGAGAAATTGGTTGCTGTTTAAATATTTTAAAACTAATATATTGTAGGCTAAACAAAAGTGAGGTGAGCGGCACAGGCTAGTGGGCTCTCTCCATACATAGACGAGGGGCGCTGAAGCAACAAACATGGCCGTTCGGCCTCATGGCGCCAGCCTCATCAGTGCCTGGGTAGGCCAATGCGAGATATCTTGATCGTCCTGATGACACTGGGCCCATTGTGTTCGCTTTGCAGAGACGGACCTGGGCTTTAGGCTAGATGCCAAGCACCCGTCAATACCACGCTAAGGTTTGCGGCTCAAGCTACATCAATAACCTGCTTCAAACCCTTCCTCTGTTAAATGGTCCCATCATTTTCAGATTGCCTACGTATAGTCACACTTAAATGTATACTGCAGAATGGGGCTTACGAGCCAAGTATGCCTCCTGTTCCTTGTTGTGTTCCTGTGTTTTAAAAAAAAATAAAAAAAATCCCCCCTAGCGTAACATAGGTAAAATAATACCAACAGAGCTGGGATTTTCCATTTCCCCAGGGTCTCCTTGGTTATATCCCTGTCCCCAATGTCAAATATCGAATTCGTAATATTACGTTCCCCTTTTCCAAGATCCCTCTCCCCTATGGCTCTATTCCTAAATCCAATACGTTTATGGAAGATTATTATGACGCAAATTTTTGTTTTAAAAAGCATCAACTGTCTCCCGCTTTGCAGTAGGAATCGGAGAGACTGAATTTGGTATAAGCAGTTATCACGTTTGTATCACACTTGTTTTTTGCGCTGCGTGGTGTCGCTACGGGAGACACCATGGGCGTATTTTGGTATAATCGCAGCCTACTGTATCACTCATGACCTCGTTAAAAATAAAGCCTTTTACATTATGGGAAATTAACAGCCCACACAAATGCAAACTCACCATTACCAACCACAAAGATGCTGCTGATGTATTGTTTCTACAGAAAACACATTTCAGTAGAACCTTGTTTATGATTTTTTTTATCACAAATATATCCTCTGCTTCAGTGAAGAACGTTGAATTAACAATTATTTGGCGCTCAAATGTGAACTTCCAGCTTGAGATACTCAGGAAGGATAAAGAAAGCAGTTTTATTTGCCTGATGGGCTCTTTGGCTGGGGTGCAATTTACACTGTTCAGTATTTATTCCCGTTATTATACGTCAAGGCCTCTTTTTTTTTAATTATTACTTGAATTTTTATTGAATAGTTTTCAAAGATTATGGGGAAAGGGTACATAAAAGAAAAAGGGGGGACGGGGAGGGTGCATAGATTCAGATAGTTGTTATATCACATTTGGGGGAATGGGGGGAGGGGACAGCATTTGTACATATATAGCATAGTGAATAACATTTTTAATACAACATAAATCACAACATTCAGAATATTTTAATCTAGATATGGGGGCAAAATTGTCTGATGGCACTCACATATATAATGTTAAAAAAGAGGTGCTTGTCCCATAGGTAATGTGTACATAAATAGTTCCTTATCAGGCAGACCTCGAATCCCAGGACACCACAGCAAAGAAGAGACAGCACTCAAGATAATCCTGTGTCAAAAGTGTATTAAAGGAAACCTGGCACAATCACCCAACGTTTCGGTCCTAGGAACAGGACCCTTCTCTAGATATGGGGATATACCTGCCTTGTGAAACCAAGGGTCCCAAACCTCCGCAAATTGAATGGTGGAGGCATTCAGATATGCTGAAAGTTTTTCCATATAAACTATATGCCATCTTTTATTATTTATTTGGCTCAACGATGGGGGGTAGCTTGTTTCCAATTCTTGGCGATTGTGCATCTAGTAGCATTTAAAATTTGGGAGATAACTTTGGCTTCCTTTTTGTTTTGGTTGGTCGCTGGTTTTCCTAGTAGTAGTGAATATAAAGAGGGTCATGTGGAACAGTGATCCCCATGATCCTTTCTATAAGGGCAAATACTTCTCTCCATGTTGTCTGGATTTTAGGGCATGATTAAAATATATGCAATATATTCCCCATTTCACCACAGCCTCGCCAACACAATGGGGAAACACCTGGGAGAAAAGAGTGTAGCCTAGTAGGGGTCATGTACCACCTAAATATTAGTTTGTAAATGTTCTCTTTGATCACAACACATGAGTTCTTGGAGGCGGCCTCCCATATGTCTTTCCATGTATCGAGATCCAAATCTGTATTTAAATCTTTCTCCCAAGCCTCCCTTTTTATGAAAATATATTGGCTACGGAGCGGGAGGTTGCGAAAAGTCTCCTGATTTTAATAGGAGATTTCAATATAGTCCTAGATTGTAAACGTGAAAGGTCAGCCTTTGGGACATCTGCCAAACCGAAGAAATTCCCTGCAAACCAAAATGATTGTGGAATTCATGAGAGCTCCATTTTATAGATGTATGGAGAAACCTCAACCCAATGGGAGACATTTTTACGTTTTACACTGCACATCAACACCCATTCACACACTTTTTTTTTTCTAGCAAATGTGAGACTGCTATCCCAACATACACAGGCAATTATCTCTAACATTACATGGTCTGATCATGCAATGGTAAATATCATGATACCCATGCTAGCACTTCCATGTAAAGCCAGGCAATGCCACTGTAATCTCTTATGTGTAGCAGAAATAGTCATGCAAATAGGGGGAGACCTCTGATGAATTTTTTTTTTTTTTTTTTTTTTAATTACCCCAATTTCACAAACTTTCCAATCTCGATAATATGGAAGACACACATAGCTTTTATTGGAAGTACTTTCATTAAAATAGTCTCACATAGAAAAAAAAGTCATGTTTAAAGCAAGTAACAGATCTCTTGGTCAAACTAGCTAAGCTGGAGGCTGCACACAGACATAACACTTCAGATCTGCTGCTTGCGGAAATTAGAGGTCCGATGAGAATTAAACGTTTGCCTGTCAGTAAAAACAGAGCAAACGTTGCACGGAACATCCCAAAAATATTATGAGAGAGAAAAGGCCCACACAATACTGGCCAGACGTCTAAAAAAACACAGCCACAGCACAAAACATACAGGCAATATGCCTAGCAGACGGTTCATTGACTCACAACCCAGTCTAGATAGTGACGCAGTCTAACAATTTCTATCAACAACTATATGATGGGGAAAAAGTGGGTCCCGTGGGTGAAGACAACTGAACAATTTCTAGACACTTACCCAAGCTCAAACCAAACGATAGGATTAGCCTAAATTAAGCAATCTCTAGCGAAGAGGTAGCTTTAGCTAAGGAGGATCTAAAACAAACTCAAAATCGCCCAGATGGTTTCTCCGGAGCCTATTATAAAACAATGTGCGGGTATCCTTATCCCTTACTTAAGTAATAATCCCCTCAGAACAGGGCATTACTGGCCAATAATGACCTGGCTGGAAGAGTTGAAACCCCTAGGCGAAGCCGAGGGACTTTAACCCAGCCAGGGCATTATTGTCCAGTAATGCCCTGTTCTGAGGGGATTATTACTATTATAGGCTGAATGTAGGATTATTTCATAAATAATAGACACTTTTGTATAGTTAAATAGATTTTTTAACTAAAATAAAATGGTAAATACATGAAACCACCTCTATATACGCTTACACTGCAGATATCTATATCCACACACTGCCGCCCCCTCTGTGTACACACACACACACACCAGCTCAACACACACAAACTGCTGCTACACACACACACAGCAGCTCAACACACCACACACACACACACACACACACTGGAGCTTTAGACTCACAACACAGCACCTCTACACACACACAGCAGCTCTATACACACACAAACTCTGCTGCTACACACACATGCTACATCCATAAACACTGCTGCTGACACACACACACACTGGAGCTCTATACAAACACAGCACCTGTACACAGATATACAACACAACAGCACACACACACACACACACACTGCTACTGACACACTCGCACACAAACTGCAGCCACAAAGAAACTGCAGACAGCCACTTACTTATTTGCAGACTCCCCCCTCAAACCCCCCCCCGCCCCACCCTTCAACTCAATCTGCTCATGAAAATCTGTCAGCTCGGGAGGGGGAGGAGTCAACCCTTGGCTGATACTTCCTGACCAATCCCCTGCCCTGTCTCAGCTGTTCTGAAAGCTGATTGGCTGGAAATAAACACATTGAAAACTGCACTTTGCAAGATGCTAAAATTCCGGGCATTACTGATTGGTTAAAATTCTGGGCATTATCCAATCAGAGAGCAGGGATTTCAATAATGCCCGGAATTTTACTGCTTTAGCCTATAATTAGTAATAATGTTCAGCAAATTTTTTAAAGGCGCAGTAGTACCACAAAAATAGCTGCAGCCAATATACTTATCTTTAATAAAGACAAGGATCCCACAAATTGCACAAGTTATCGGCCAATATAACTTATAAATACTGAAATTAAATTTTATATGCAAAGTTTTTATGATATCTCATCCATCATGACCAGTTGGGCTTTATCAGCTCAAGAAATGCACCAGACAATGTCTGGTGGACCCTCAACGTAATCCACTCCCTGCATGCTACTCTCCTTAGATGCATTAAATGCTTTTGACAGGTTATACTGGCAATATCTTTTCAGGGTACTGATAAAGGGGATTCTCTGGAGACTTTCTCAAGGGTTCCTGTGAGAAAAATCATATAAAGTTGCCAGACTATGGGAACCCTGGTTGGCACAGGAGGGAAGTGCGGGGTTAGACTCAGATTTGAGGGAGTGGGAGTAGAAGATCCCCTGGCAGCGCTGCTCATAAAGTGTCCAGACTTAACACACATGTAATGTATAAATTCCCAAACAGCATCAGTCCATTGGTATTGTCCCACAAAGCCACAATAAACATCAATTGTACTGCATACCTCCAATACCCTATCGTGAAAGGCATATTGGGATGTAGTTGAAAAGCAGTAATCTTATTCCATTCATTTTGTAGGAAAAAATGACTCGCTGTTTGGCCGTGGGGGACTGGTTACTGTCGGCGTGCTCCTGCCGAAAAGGAACAGATTGGTGAAGCGGTGCAGCTGCCTTAGGGAAAAAGTGCAGACCGGGACTCTTCTAAGTCAGTACAAAACTATTTAATGGCACATGACAGCAAAAAATCCACTATTACGCGTTTCACACGACAGACTGCGCTTTATCAAAGAGATCTCTTTGACAAAGCACGGTCTGTCGCGTGAAACGCGTAAGAGTGGATTTTTTGCTGTCATGTGCCATTAAATAGTTTTGTACTGACTTAGAAGAGTCCCGGTCTGCACTTTTTCCCTAAGTCAGTACAAAACTATTTAATGGCACATGACAGCAAAAAATCCACTCTTACGCGTTTCACGCGACAGACCGTGCTTTGTCAAAGAGATCTCTTTGATAAAGCGCAGTCTGTCGTGTGAAACGCGTAATAGTGGATTTTTTGCTGTGATGTGCCATTAAATAGTTTTGTACTGACTTAGGGAAAAAGTGCAGACCGGGACTCTTCTAAGGCAGCTGCACCGCCTCACCAATCTGTTCCTACAGTAGACCCCGATTTAGCACTGTTGTTGGTGTCATAGTTTAGGTCGAAGAGATGAAAACCACAGTAGTTTAAAAGACAGATTGTCATCAGCATATAAGGGTTGAGCCATGGTGTAGGGGGAAACTGCCCTATTCCCAATACCTTCCCGTCCCCTCCAAAATATAATTTTTTTTCTTGTGTGCCTATGGTTGTTCTGTTCCTTCCTTTCAAAATGTCTGTTCCATATAAATGTTGGCAAGGTTTATGTTGAGTTTGTTAAAGCAGGAGTCCAAGTGAACATGGTGTGTGTTTTTTATTTTTTATGTATTTATTTAATTGTTCCCCTTTTTCATGTGTATCAATACAATCCACACAATAAGCAATTAGCTAAGTTGCCAATCGATCTGTTCTCCTGTGATCGATCGGTGAAGATTCGGCACAGGGGTTCACTAAATGGCTAAAAGTTCTGTGGGGTAGAGCATGTGACCAAGCATTCACTAGATACAATTGGGGCACTGCTAGAGAGAGGGCAGAGCTTAAAAAGGGGTGTGACAGTCTGTTTCAGAAGAGGACGGGGATGTGACTTTGTAAATGGTTGCTTTAGAAACAAAAATGCTTGTTACATTATAATACATTAAAAATGTCATTCAGGGTTTTTTTCTTTTCAAAATGCTACAATTATTTTCTCAAAGTACAGAACTCATTTATTTTAAAAAAAAATATGTATTTATATACATACATGGTATTGCTTGGTCTGCTGGTTTAAAAGACACTGCCTATTTTCCCATGGCTGTTGGCACTATGCATTGTATAACTGTCTTCTTAACCCCTCCTTCCTTTTTGTATCCCAAAAGCCTTAATAAAAATTCAGTCGGGGAAAAAAACTAATATTAAATCAATGAAGGAATTTTTAAAAGTCAATTTAAGAATAAATAAAACAAAGTAGTGTAACTTAATGTTGAGCAAAATACAGAAGGGTTTTGACATATGCTTTTTGTATAACAGGACTGAACTAAAGCAGTCTAATAAGGATTAGACGAAGCTTAGATGTAAAACAGAAAATGCACTGTTTACGATGCATAATGAAAGGATACAATACTGTACCATTGCTACTTTTACTGCAGCGTACAGTATCTTTCCTATACTATGGATTTATTACTTGATATTGCCACTCATGCTTTGTGTGTTCTAAGGATCTGCCCAGTTCTTACACTACTGATGAAGCCGAGTAGTCATGTGGGTGCTTTGATTTCTCTTGATACAGGCATCGACCATCTATTAGCCGAACATATTGCACATCTCTTTATTCGAGATCCTTTGACATTGTTTGAAGAGAAAATACATTTGGATGATGCCAATGAATCGGACCATTTTGAAGTAAGGGTTTCTATGGTGTTTTTTTTTTTGGTTTTGTTTTTTTTAACCTTTTAACTTGTTTGTTCAGTTAATGCATTCTTAGCCTTTTGTGTGCCATATGTTATGTTGTATATCTGTACAGTCCTATTCAATGTTTCCTTAACAAATACAACTTATTCATATTTGAGCATTGTCTTCATGCTCTCCCCTCTAACCCATGGTAATTACTAGAGCTGTTCACTTAACACAATGTTTTTTTGGTTTTAAATAGACAATGGGAGGTTGTCACAAATGATACATATATGGTGTATGTATAATGCAAAATGTTATCATACATTGACAACAAAAATGCTTTGATCCACTTAAGATTGCACTGCAATAAACACAAGCTTGTTAAAACCAAAATATATACGCAATATGCAAAAATAGAGGCGCAACACTCCTTTACCCATAGAAAAAACATCAGACTGGCACCTTGGCAAAAGACCGAGCGTTTCAGGTCCCAGGTAGCCCTTTGAGACTTTGTTCTCTTGACCAGTAAGTTGAATAGATAATTGTTTTCTAATTAAGGGCAACTGCTGTCATGAATTTCCTTAAAGTTGCTTTATTATTATGTGCAGACTTTTGTGTTAGGCGTTTCTGCAGTAATTGTGTTAAGGAGAACTTAGAACATTACCAATCATACACAACACACAGATATTAAGAACCTCCAAATATAGTGGTTTTCAGAGTAGGTGCACGATAAGTGTGTGAGCGGATGGGGCAGGGAATGCAAAATTTAATTGTTTCCTTCTCTTGTGCCTCATATCTTTGCACTACATTTGACTGTAGCACAAACTGTCACAGAACAAATACTTGGAGTGCAAAAAATGTTCTATTTAAAAAAATGTTAACATGGAAAACCTGAACGAGTAGAATAGTATTTTTGTGATGCACAGTACACTTGGTCGTTAAGAAATTCTTAATTGCAGCTATATTGTGCATTGATAACTATTATAGCACATTTAACATCTATAATACCAGAGGGATCTGATGTGTGTTGCAATGCAGTGTCTTTCTTATGCATTGAGGTGCAGTTGTTTGCTACAGGTAAATTATATCAGAAAATATGCTTTGCTTGAGAACACCATTTACCAGTATGCTGCTTATTTTCTTGATTTTTATTTTGTAGAACATTCAATCAACAAACTGGCAGACCATGAGGTTTAAGCCTCCCCCACCAAATTCTGACATTGGCTGGCGAGTAGAATTCCGCCCAATGGAGGTATGTAATTCTTTGTAGTTTTATGCATACAGGCATACCCCGGTTTAAGGACACTCACTTTAAGTACACTCGCAAGTAAGTACATATCGCCCAATAGGCAAACGGCAGCTCGCGCATGCGCCTGTCATGTCCTGAACAGCAATACCGGCTCCCTACCTGCACCGAAGCTGTGCGCAAGCGGGAAGACTATAGAGCCTGTTACAAATGCGTTATATACATCAGTTATGCACGTATATGACGATTGCAGTACAGTACATGCATCGATAAGTGGGAAAAGGGTAGTGCTTCACTGTAAGTACATTTTCGCTTTACATACATGCTCCGGTCCCATTGCGTACGTTAATGCGGGGTATGCCTGTACAAGGTTTGAAGCCCATAACAGCCATAAGTATCCATTTTACCCAAATACAGATTAGATATATAGACTTATGTCAGCTAATGTGTACAAGTTGTGTGAGCGGAAAATAAAATGTGTAAGTCAAACTGTCTTGCAGAGGAAGAGCTCTGACTTTAGGCAATTTCAGTAAATGTGATTTTCAACATGAAAACATAACTTCTGTTTACGCTCAAAGAGGGCTGCTGCCCTTATCAACACATTGAAATATCTTGGAAGTATGTAGGAAAGAAAACGCTCTGTTAAATCTGAAACCTTGTACTGGTTCAATTACACTACTTTAACAACATTGCCCTCAATCTGAAGTGCTATACTTATATTTACCTTACCAACAGAAGAATAGTTAATAGAACAGAAATACAGGTAATAGTTGAAAAGCTGACCTTAAATCACTATCTTCAATGATCAATGATTAAGCTCAATTGGCTTTTTTGAATACTGTGCAAATGTAATATTACTAGTTAATCATCCTGATCATAACCATTTTATGCTACACCAATTCACATTGCGAAATTGCATTTTTAAATACTAGATTACATAAAAATGTAAAATGGTGAAATCTCCCTCAAAAGCTATGCCAGTGTACTGCTAAGTTTGGTATGTCTTATCCATTATTCATTTATGCAAACATGAGGGGGGTCTGTTCAGATGGACAGAAACATGTACAGTAGGTATTAGAGGCCATTACTTATTACACATGTTCTGTAATGTATCTTATTGATTACTTCATTATCATATATTTTTGTTTAGTTGTGGCAATTATATAGACCTGTTTTTGTGGTTACAAACTCCCCTAAAACAAAAGTAATATGTGGTAATGTATGGTCCATTATTTTGTAGGTCCAATTAACAGACTTTGAAAACTCTGCCTATGTTGTGTTTGTGGTGTTGCTGACGAGGGTGATTCTCTCATACAAGCTGGATTTCCTTATTCCTTTGTCAAAGGTAAGAATGGTCTGAATCCATATCCCAAAACTGTAGCTACAGTACCAAGGAAACCACTCCCACTGTGTTCCCTATAGAGACCCATAGAGTCTTGGAGAACATAAATAGCTCAGTCAAGTTGCTGTAGATATTTGACTTTGCCTCTTTACTCCAACATGCCTATAACAGAGATCATGTGCCAGGAGAAAATTCAGCCACTTCTAATACCAGCTTCAACAGAGTCACTGCTGCTACTCACTTCTTGGGGGAGGAAAATAAAGTCTGAGAGAAGGCCAGTTACTAAGCAGCCCATGTTGGGAGACATGAAGGGTGGATTGTTGAACTCCTTTGCTATAATTAAGTATTGCTTTGCAGAATGTTTCTGGCTCCATAGGGGTTAAACCTTTTTGGGAGAAAAAAAAGTTTTGATCAATTGCACAATTTCTGTTCCATTTTCATGGGGCAGATTTATCCATTGCTACTTTAAAAAAAAGGTGTAAATATGCTGCACCGGCAATAAAATAGTTGACGGAGGAAAAAGCCCACCATCTTTAATTTATGCTCAAAAGTGACTTATCTTTTGACTTCCCTTTCTGATAGGTTGATGAGAATATGAAAGTGGCCCAGAAACGTGATGCAGTGCAGCAGGGAATGTTCTACTTCAAGAAGGATATTTGTAAAGGTATTATTGGTGATAACATTATTATTTTTATTTATTTATTTATTTTTTACATTATACAAAAAGATCAGTATCTGGTCAAATCCAATCCAAGGTGCATAATGTAGCACAAAGAGCTACGGTATAAAATGCCGTTTACACAACCAGTGGGACATGCACACGAAGAGATAACTTTGCATATTTCTTCTCTATCAATTTAAATTGTAAGATTTGTATCACAAACTATAAACACAATAAAATAATGTTACTGTTACTTGCATGCAAGGAGAAATTTATTAAACATCATTTAGATTTTGAGATGTCGTTGTAAATGTCCGTTTTTTTTTTCCCCCTCGACAGTTGGCATTGCAGTAGTGGATGGCTGTAATACAGCACATAATGGCACAGAGACTGACCCTGAAGAATATGCCCTAATGAGCATTGATACAATCATCAATGGAAAGGTGGTTTGTTTGCTTTTGTTCAAATATGTTCCTTATGTGGGTAAAATGAACCCTACTGTAATTGCTTATCGGCACATTTTTGTTTATTTTTACAGGAAGGGGTGTTTCCTGGTTTAATTCCAATCATTAACTCATACCTCGAAAACATGGAGGTGGATGTGGATACTCGCTGCACCATCCTAAACTATCTTAAACTTATTAAGAAAAGAGCTTCAGGTATGATGTCAATTTGCGTTATTTTTCCAGATACCATTCTATAATATCCTCACAAATGCAGGAGGTTATCTCATGCAGTAAAAAAAAATACACGCTTGTGCTTATATTCAAAGTGTAAATAATCCAAATACCATGAAGGTTAAGTGAATTTTCACCAATATTTCTAGGTACGTTGGCCCTTTTAGAACCTCCTTTAGAACCGCAGAGCAAAAATTTAATTTGCGTCCATATTCCCCTGCTTTCATATGTGTAAAGCTCATAATTTGAGTCTCTTGTACCTTTTTTTTTTTTTTTTTTTACTGAGCAAAAAAGTGAAAATCACCTCAGACTTAGCGGATTCAACTGATGCAACTGTTTCATTACAGATGTACCGTAGCAGAGGTTATTGCACCCGTTATCCTACAATAACAAGTCATCGCTGCAGAGTTTGATGTGATTTGCCTCAGCTTAATTCGATCGGATTTTGAGCATTCCCATGTGATAATGGGTGCAGTCATTTTTGCTTCATATGTATATTTGTGCAACTCATTGAGCCATTGCTTCAAACTCCTTCTCAAAATGCTCCAAAACAGTCCAAATCATTGATTCAAGTTGGGCAAAACTGAAGACAACCACTTTGATAGATTGAGGCAAGGGGGATGCGCTGTTAAATGGGTCATTTGTGGAGCAATGCTAAAGTTGCGATGCTTGACCCATATCCCTTGTAGTATTAGTAATGACAAGTTCTATTCATTTAATACATTCCATTATGTGTCTAAGTCCATTTCCTTTTCAGTCCTAAACTCGTGGCTAATGGTCGGCATCAAATGTAGTAATTTGATTTGCAAGTTTCATAACCAATGGGTTAAATAGAAAAGCAGTGTTAGTCCAGTTGCGATAGTGCTGAATAAATGAATACTAATGCAAACTTGTGTTAAATATCACCTTTTATTACCCTTGCCCTGCAGGTAAATTCACTTTTTGGGAACATTCAGCATATTCCCTAGTGTTCTGATCTCTAACAGTAGCAACCATGAAAGGAAAACGTCCTCTTCATTACAGTGTACTGAAATAAATGACAACTGTCCACAATATCAAATATCAGAATAGAAAGGCAAAATAAAGCGTTCAAGTGGGTGTGAAGAATATAATGCTCTATCCCTTTTGTAGACGTAGAAAACCTCAGTAAACCTTAGTAACCACTAATAGTAGTCCTTCCTTAGAGGGCAGTTGGGGTGAGGCTATGAAAATAAACTTACAGTACCTGGCTAGGGTAAATATTCCTAGTTGGAGAATGCTTTAGAATGGCCTCAATGCAACAGAACCTAGGAGGTTTGTATAGTTGTCAGTATGTAGGGTTACTCTAAGATCAGAAATTCAATTGCATAGTGAATACATTGGTCAAATTGAAATAATACCAGCCCCACACCATGCAGTCAAAAAAATTCCAGACCTATTGGCGAAATACTTTTTTCTGTTCTCCCTATGGCACAACCAGAACTAGGTCATATTGCCTGGGTGCTTGTGAAACAAATGGGGAATGTTTTGAGAAAAACAGGCACTCGCAAGACATACCAAAAAGGTGTGTAAAGATATTTAAATGGTCAACAGTTTGGTTCAGTTAAAAAGGTTCTAGGTTGAACCAAATCGTTTACCATTTAATTAACTTTACACATCTTTTTGATCAGTCCCTGTGAGTGCTTGTTTTTCTCATAGATATTATTGCAGTAGTGTCCTTTCCCTTTATATATGATGATGTGAAGACATTATCACTTTGGCATGCAGTATTGATGTTAGGATGTCCTTGTTTGTCGTGGGGTCCTAGTCAGATGTTTATTGGGGATCTTCATACAATCAAAGTGATGTAAAAAGTCAAGTATAAATTACTTTATTTTTATATCACTATATTTTGTTATTACTTTATTTTACATGAATTTACAAGAATTGGAGTAGGGTAGTTAAAGCATTTGCTAAAGATTTTCTGGAGCTAAATTTGCACAAGAGTAATTTGAATATTCTTCTGCAAATTTAGATATGGTCTGCAGCATTAGAAGAGGTTAATAAAAATAAATCCTAAATCGAGCATACATTTCTCCATTCCAAAGAAAATTGAGGAAGGTCTATGTCCTAAATGTTTGTGCGCAAGCAGATTTTGTACATGGCATATGTACCTGTGTAAAAATTGCCATATTCTGGAATAAGACTCAACTTTATCAATAATGCATTAAAAATTCGAATAACGTAAAACGAAACTAATAAGACATTGGATAATAACGTCCCCCCTCATAGAAGATCTAAATAGGGAAATAATATCTTATGTTAGAAGGGTAGCGTTTTCTGGCAGAAAATGGGAATGCGTTTTTTTAATAAATTAAATATATATTTGGAGTCTATGCCCTCCCAGCAGAGTGAAAACATAGATATTTGAAGGGTCCAAATGGACCATGAGCAGAATAAGTAGGACATGTTTTGTGAAAGACTATAATGAATAGGAAAACTCATGAATATTAAATGCAAAAAAAGGAAGGTAGAGGGTAACATTTTGAACCAACGTTTCATGAACAGAGTAGAGGTTGAAGTGACCTATGGTAAATGAATAGCAACCAAGCTATTTTAAATATGGTTTTGTTTCCTTTTTTATTTAAAGTAATTTGAAATAAATGTTGAAATAGGAGTTACATTGATTTTTCCTTAATTGTGAGTTTTTGTAACATAGAGTTCTTTACCAAGTAAGAATTCAATATAGAGCTGTATAAGGTATAACAAGAAAATAGGAAACAATTTGATGTAACAATTTTTTATTATGGAATGTAATTATAATTCATTGTTGTCATGGGCATGTTTGTAATCTGATATCATTAACTTTATTTTTTACAAGATTTGTACTTTTACAAAAACAAAACCACAAAGTATTACAAAAGAACCTCAAATGTTGAAGCTAAACAACTTTTTTTGTTTTTTTTTCCCTCCCCCTCACACACACACTAGGGGAGTTGATGACGGTTGCAAGATGGATGAGAGAATTTGTTTCAAACCACCCCGACTACAAGCAAGACAGTGTGATCACTGACAAAATAAATTATGACCTCCTGGTAAAATGCAACCAAATTGCAAATGAGTTGACCGACTGTCCAGAGTTGCATGGGTTTACAGTTGATAAAATAAAGCTTAGTGGAAATAAAACGGTCTCCTTATGATGTGCAATGTAGACCATTTAAGTGTAGTTTGTCAATCGTAATGCATTGTCTTGGTATAAAGACCAAACTGATAACACTGCACTATAAAACGGGCCAACATGCCTCCATACATTAGTAGCTTCCTAAATGGACATGTTCTTCTTGTTAGAGTTTATACAGTGTATATGTAAATAGTAAAATATTTTTATGACTAACATTGTATCCTAATAACATTGTATCAAGTTACTGTGAAATTTGCTTATAATTTTTTGTTTTACTCTGGAAAAAGCAATCATGTTCTTGAATTGTTCTGTCAGTAAGGTACCAGTGTTTCTACATCATACTGTAAGCTTTTTAAACACTATTTTTATTTTGTGGACAGTTACTAATGAATGTATCTCCTAAGCATAGTACAATACCCTATTCCCCAACTAGGATTATACTTGATCTATTTTAGGAGCGCACAAAGAATGCATTTGTCAACTCCTTGGCATAGCATGAGTCTGTCACTTGCTTATTCACAAACCCAAATGAGGCAGTCGGCTGAAAAATCTTTGAAGCACATTTTGCTCCGTTGTGTACTGCTGGCGCCCAAGGGGAGGTTGGGCTTGCATTCCATTTTGTTGTCACAGGATTTTATTCCCACAATCTGTTAAGCAAATTGCATGCACTGCCTGCTCTAGGATAAATGCTGCTTAACCGGTCACCTTTTTTTGCCTTTTTTTTTTCTGTTAAATCTACAAGCACTTATAAAATTCCAGAATGCCGCTAAATCTGTAGTAGAACTCTAAACTGTGACTTGTACATTATCAAAGTACATGCTGCTGTAGCAACCCCTGAAATGTTTCGATAACTTAAAGCAGCAATGTCTTATCGTAACAGAAAACCTCACTGGCCTTAAATAGTTCTTTACCCTGCCTGTTATGGAAAGGGTTCATCTTAATTGTGGTATTCACTTTGTGTACATAAATATTACCTGTAATACTGCACCTGTTTTAAATTGCTTTAATGGAAGAGGTACCGTATACTAAATAAAGGGTCATGGAATTGATTCAGTTTATATCTTCCTGAGGGCTTGGTAGCTTGTAAACTACCAATAGATATTTATCTTAGCATTATAGCTGTTTGTGTATATCATGCAAAATCGTATTAACCTATATACAAATATCACCAGCTTAAAATTGTATCATTTGGGGGGGAAAGGATCATAATGCTAATAGGTGCAAAGCTTTTCCATATACATTTGAATTGTTAGAAGTGTGCTTTTGATGACTGGGAATACCTGGTTAATGTCAGTCAACACCGTTTTAATATGGATGTACAATTAAAAACAAAATGCATAGGTGGTACTTACTGTTTGGAAAATAAAATTAAATACATATTTTCACTATGTCAAGTGATTTTTTTTTGTAATGTATTGTCATTTGAAAGGAATGTACAATCTGGTGAAGTTGTATTAAGAAAACAAAATACCCGGGCGCTACCTTTGTGTATAGTGAGTACGGGATATAGGTACTTGAAAACGAGAGGTAACTCTCAATGTATTACTTCCTGGTAAAATATTTTATAAATAAATAATAACAACCTTGGTAGTAGGCAAGGTATCCCTCTGCTTCTTTTCCTCCTGTGACTCAAAGGACCCCAAAAAAGGATCTACCCAGGATCCTTAAAAGTGAAGGAGACAAGAGAAAGGGATGGGGGAGCACTGGTGGAAGTGTGAAATGGAATACAGTCTAGTTCAGGTGTGTTGGACTCTGAAGCAATAAAAGTGGAGTTTTTAGGTGTATAATAATTCTTAACACTCACACGGCCTTGTGCAAATGCTGTCGCATCAAGGTATCTTTAGGTCCTCTCTTCTCTGTTTTGTAGATTCGTTCACCGCTTTGCGTATGCGCTCTTCTTCTCCTTCTTCTTTGGTGTAGTCTCACCCTCGGGATAAATGAAAAAACATATGAACAGAAAGTATTCACAATATGATGATGTTTCCAGGGATAAAAAACAGGGTTAGAATATACAAAAAACACTCACACGGGCATGTGTGCGTGCACTCTATGGGGTGGTTTCTTTGGCCTCCAGGGGGCAGTCCCACTTCTCCAATAGAGATTATTAAGTCTACGGTCAAAACACAACTCAGTATCAAGTGATGGAAAATAGATAGATAACAAGGTATTGCTACTCACACAGCCAAGTGTGAGTGCACACTTGGAAAGGTATCTTTTGTTGCTCCTCCTGTTATCCCCGGATATGAAATTAAAGCGGGGTGGGATGGTGATTCCTCACTCACAAGTGATAAGGAAAGTTCTAAGCCCAGAAGGTCAAGGACAAGGTCTTTATTTCAAACAAATAGAACAAAAAATACCGGCAACTCAACCAGTGAGCTGCGCTGTGGATAAAGTAAAAAGCCAGTCTTAGGGGAATATAATGCAGGACTCGTGGTATTGCAGCAAACTCTCTCCGCGTCCGGATGTAGCGCTGCACTTCCCGTGTCCCACTCCCGACGGTGGCTGCAAAGGGTCAAAACATCTGGGGGATTTCGAGCTACGCGTTTCGCCCTTTTGGGCTTCCTCAGGCTCCGTAGTAAGAATGGATTTGGCTCGCGGCTCCTGCTTTATATACTGCGGCCGGCCATTCTACCACACCCCCACTCTGCTGATTCCTAACTGGATCATCGAAATCGGCTGTTCTCAATAAATGCTTAACAAATAGAGGGAGTAATTTGGCCCCATTACGTGGTACTTAATTAGACCTTTACTGACGTCACATGAACCCTAACTTGGTGCTAAGTAAGGGAGCACTTTGTGGACAATACCAGGTTTCATCATTGAGGAATCTATATCTAGAAAACCCCAAATTCTCTCATTTATGTCTAAATATAGTTGACCAATAACATACAATCAAACAATTCTAATATAAAAAATCATTAATATAAATAAAGGAAATATCTAACACCTGCATACATATAACCCTTACAATATGATAACTCATTAGTAAGGGTAAACCATAAAATTGGATAAATGGCAATATAATTAATTGCCTTTTTATGAGCAGTAAGTCATAAGGGTGTACAGTCCAATCTTACGCAGAGATTGGTATTAAAACTCATAGTGTGGCTGGATGGCTATTCCTCAATAGGCATAATAGCTGTATTTAAAAAATGTATTTAAAAAATGCAAAATATACATTAATAACAATTTTATACACCAACTTGTAAAATGAAGTTAAAAAATCTTTTAAAATGCAGTTAAAAAAATGCAATAAACAATGGTTCATTGATATTTGAACTCATCTCCTTACAGTTGGTATATGGATGAACAAGATCTGCAAGGGAAAGCAAACAAGTAATCAGTACCCTATATCCTGGCATAATTTATGCCTAAAAAATGTGAAGTATAGAAATTCTAATGTCTTCAGGAAGTGTCAAAAATTGAATTACCAAGATGTCTTTTGTCCTAGTCTCAGGGGAACGGAGAGGGAGAGGGGGGGGGTGTTAGTGGAATGGGGAGGGGGGGGGAAGGGAAGGGGGTGGGGGAGGGTGAGCGACTGAAATGACTGGAGGGATGATGTGACATGTTGGATACTTAGTTGAATGCTCCCAGGTCTATGTCTATGTTTAGACCCTTTGGGGCTAGAGTCTGTAGATCCAATACGTCTCGCGTTGTCCGAGTTTGGTAAGCTGGTCTCCACCCCTCCAATGTGCATCTACTCTTTCTATTCCCTTGTAGGAAAGCCCTTCTGGGTTCCCTCCGTGGGACAGACTGAAATGTCTGGAGACACTATGGGTCATAACCTGCTTGCGTATATTGCCCACGTGCTCCAACACGCAGACCCTCAGGGGCCTCGATGTCCGCCCACGTATTGGAGACCACACGGGCACGCAAGCAGGTATACCACATATTCCGTCCGACAAGTGATTAAATGTTTTATTTTAAAATTTTCTTTAGTAGTGTGAGGTAAATTCAGTTCTATCACCTTTCACCTCCTGTTTGCAGGCCTTGCAACTGAAGCAGCCAAAGAAGCCTACTGGAGGAAGTTGTATTAAGTCTGATTTAATGGGCACCAAGATAGCGTTCCTACAATCTATTTTTTTTTTTGTCTTGCCATTTTATTTACGTTATAAAATTACGACATTAAATATTATTAAAATAACATTTAGCAGTATATTGGCGTGTGTGTGTGTTTACCATAAAAGATTTGTGTATATATACAATGAGTGAAGATTAGAAGTGTCTGTATTGTATGTGTGTTATAGATATACACTGTGTACATCAGTGTTTGTATGTGCCTTGGTGAAATTGAGTAGTAGTGTTACATATGGCACACCTGTGAGCATGTGATCTCCATACGGGACAGGGGTTAATACACAGCTCGCAAGCTGACCCACTTTTCACCTTCAAAGGTCGTTCAAATAAACAATATCTTCCCTTAATCCGTCCCCATATACCATCTGTCACGAACAGCACACAAGTGAGCACGTGACTTGGATATGCAACCAGGGTTAATACATGCGGCTACTCTAACCAACTCGCCTTTCTCCTCCACGGTACTTTCAATGAGTTAATATTAACCACTTGGTTAATTGCAATCAGGTCTATCCACTGCCACCACCCAAGAAATATGCAAAATATGTCATTTAATATATATCTATATATCTGCCAGGGTCTCCGGACCCTGTTTTATTATAGTAAAACTATGCACCTAACACAATCTGTTTGTAGCAAAATGTATCAGAAAAGATAACTTGCTCTACAAAGTGTACAACAGTTAATTCAGAGTCCCGAAGCATTGCTTATTAAAGAATTGTTTAATACAGGGGAGCACAAACTTTTTCAGCTGCGCCCCCCCCGCCAGCTCCCCCTCGCTTTCGCGCCCCCTTTGCCTTGTTTGGTGGCTTCAAATGA